>NW_017729000.1:7959509-7962962 GCF_001723915.1 Gavialis gangeticus | reverse complement strand
GCTATCAATCTGTCAATCCTTTCCGTGTCCGGGCCGGGTGAGGTTTCCCGTGTTGAGTCAAATTAAGCCGCAGGCTCCACTCCTGGTGGTGCCCTTCCGTCAATTCCTTTAAGTTTCAGCTTTGCAACCATACTCCCCCTGGAACCCAAAGACTTTGGTTTCCCAGAAGCTGCCTGGCGGGTCATGGGAATAAACACCGCCAGATCGCTAGTCGACATCGTTTATGGTCGGAACTATGATGGTATCTGATAGTCTTCGAACCTCCGACTTTCATTCTTGATTAATGAAAACATTTTTGGCAAATGCTTTTGCTTTGGTTCGTCTTCCGCGGGTCCAAGAATTTCACCTCTAGCGGCACAATATGAATGCCCTCGGCCGTCCCTCTTAATCACGGCCCCAGTTCTGAAAACCAACAAAATAGAACCGGAGTCCTATTCCATTATTCCTAGCTGGAGTATTCCGGCGACCAGCCTGCTTTGAACACTCTAATTTTTTCAAAGTAAACGCTTCGGACCCCCAAGACACTCAGTTAAGAGCATCAAGGGAGCACCGAGAGGCAGGGGCTGGGACAGGCGGTAGCTCGCCTCACGGCGGACCGCCAGCTCAATCCCAAGATCTAACTACGATCTTTTTAAACTGCAGCAACTTTAATATACACTACTGGAGCTGGAATTACTGCGACTGCTGGCACCAGACTTGGTGCCTCCAAAACATCCTTCTTAAAGGATTTAAAGTGTACTCATTCCAATTACAGGGCCTCAAAAGAGACCTGTATTGTTATTTTTTGTCACTACCTCCCCGGGTCGCAAGTGGGTAATTTGCACGCCTGCTGCCTTCCTTGGATGTGGTAGCTGTTTCTCAGGCTCTCTCTCTGGAATCGAACCCTGATTCCCCATTACCCGTGGTCGCCATGGTAGGCACAGAAAGTACCATCGAAACTTGATAGGGCAGACATTCGAATACGTCATCGCCGCCACGGGGGCGTGTGATCAGCCTGAGGTTATCTAGAGTCACCAAAGCAGCCGGGCAAGCCTGGGTTGGTTTTGGTCTGATAAATGCATGCTTCCCCGGAGGTCAGCGCTCGTCGGCATGTATTAGCCCTAGAATTACCACAGTTATCCAAGTAACCGTTGGAGCAACCAAAGGAACCATAACTGATTTAATGAGCCATTTGCAGTTTCACTGTACCGACCGTGTGTACTTAGACACGCATGGCTTAATCTTTGAGACAAGCATATACTACTGGCAGGATCAACCAGGTAGCCGCGCACCTCGGGTGAGGGAGAGCGGGGCGGGGGAGTCTCATGGACGGGTGCCCACTGGCCCCCCCGGGCGAGGGCCAGCGACTTTCTGGCCCGCAGTCCCCCCCGCCCCTTGGCAGCCCCGCAGGACCCCTTGCCCAGGGTGGGGAAGGCGCGGGGACCGCAGTGCAGCAGCATGGTGGGGAAGGGAGGGCAGGCGCTGGGCCAGAGCCTGAGTGCCCTCTTCCCACCTACTTTCCCCAGGGTTTTCCCTGCCGCTCAGGTTGGGGGGGGGGGGGCCACGGCAGATGCCTCCACCGGCATCCACCCACGCAACAACTGTTGGAGAAGATGGCGTCCACGAGATGGGGAGGGCAGAGGGGCAAGGCAGGGACCCACACGGGGCTCCCCCAGCTGGGCCTGCAGACTCTCGTCAGTGTCTCGGCATGGTCAGACAGCTGGGAGGGGCTCCCAGGGCAACTCGGACTCGTACGGCATGGGTTTGGCCAAACCTCCTCCTCTGTGGGGCAGGGGGAAGAGCTTCGTCTCCAACGGTGAGGGTCACACGGGTTGGGGAGGTAGCCACTTCACCTGAACACCGGCGGGGGGACCACCAGCCTGCTAAGGGCCCTCCCCGACGTGACCGCAGTTGCCACATCGATCGGTAGGTAGAGAGAAAAAGAGAAGGGGGGGGAGGTAACCACCTTGCCTGAACACCGGCGGCGGCCCGCCGGCCCGCAAGGAGTTCTCCCCAAAGGTTTGCCGCATCGAGCGGCGAGCAAAGCGCAGCGGCGGCATATGGGGCACAGCCCGGGCCAGCAGGAGACATGGCCCGGGGGTTCGGGCCAGGCACGACAACCGGACTCAGACCGGGAGCTCACACGCCAAAAAATCCACCATCCCCCCTCTCGGCAGCAGGGCACATAACTCGGGTTTGACCCTTGGGCACAGCACTGTTCTCCCCTGGAGGTTTCTCTCACTGCCCTCCTGGAACCAAAGATGGGCATTTAGGGTCCTGAAAAATGTGTCCCTGAAAATCTCCGCAAACTATTCCTGGAAGTTTTGTGGATGTGCCACCTGGCCCCAGCCCTGCCACCGGGGTGAACCACCAAAAGTGTCCGCCCTCCTGGATCGAAGGGTTGGGCAGCATGGTCAAAAACGTCATCATACAGACTTCTGAGCCATGCTGGGGGGCCACGTCAACCATATGCCACACGGCAGAGCAAAATTTTCTTAAGGCCCGTGCTGGACACCAGGTCAACCCAGTTCCCTGGCATGAGAACCCCGCCAGTCTTGAGGAACCCCGCCAGGCGCCAGGTGAGGTCACCAGGGCGAAGCCGGAATTGTGCCCAGGCTCCTGGAATTCTTGCCTGGCCTGGCCCGCCACTTGGTCCCCCTCTGGACCTCCAGGTTGACATTGCTAAACCAGATGAGGCAACTGACAACTGATGCCCAGGAAAAAGCGAACTTGCTAAATGGGTACTTTGTGTCAGTTTTTCCAGCAGCCTCATGGGACAGCCCTGCCCACTATGGGTCATGGAGGCCCGGGTGAGGGAGATTCCTTGCCCTCCATTGAAGCCGTCCTTGGGAAGGAACACCAACAGGCTGGATACCTTCAAGTCAGCCGGCCCTGAGGGGTTACACCCCAGGGTACTCAGGGAGCTGGCGAGCATCATAGCTCAGCCCCTGGCACGGATCTTTGAGAGTTCTTGGTGCTCTGGTGAAGTGCCCGATGATTGGAAGAGGGTCAACGTAGTGCCCATCTTCAAAAAAGGGAGGAAAGTAGATCCGGCAAACTACAGGCCCATCAGCCTGACCTCTATCCTGGGAAAGGTCTTGGAAAAGATTATCAGGGAGGCCATCCTTAACAGACTAGCTGAAGGCAATATCCTGAGGGATACCCAGCATGGATTTGTTGCAGGTAGGTCTTGCTTGACCAATCTCATTTCCTTTTATGACCAGGTGACCTATCACCTGGACAAGGGGGAAGAGATTGATGTCATATACCTCGACTTTAAAAAAGCCTTTGATCTGGTATCCCACTATCACCTCTTGGCTAAACTGGCTAACTGAGGCCTTGATGTCACCACGATCCGCTGGCTGGGGAACTGGCTCCACGGTAGGACCCAAAGGGTGGTGGTCCACGGGAGTCAATCTTCTTGGTGCGCTGTGACCAGTGGGGTCCCACAAGACTCTGTCCTAGGGCCTATAC
>NW_017729000.1:7945556-7959373 GCF_001723915.1 Gavialis gangeticus | reverse complement strand
AAGAACTTCTTCACTGTCTGAGGCCCCAAGGTTTGGAACAGACTGCTGCCTGAGGCGGTTCAAGCACCCACTTTGAATGCATTCAAAACACATTTGGATGCTTATCTTGCTGGGATCCTATGACCCCAGCTGACTTCCTGCCCCTGGGGCAGGGGGCTGGATTCGATGATCCTTCAGGGTCCCTTCCAGCCCTAATGTCTATGAAATCTTCTTCACTAGCCCGCGGTATCAGTCATGTTAATGAATAAGAGAAGCTTCGTGTGTGTGCGTGTAACCTGGTAGTAGAAAGGTATCCAGGTTGTAGCAATGTTGGTCTAGAGGCAAAAGGAATCAGAACTTGCGGGAGAGGTGAAAAAAAGAAAAAGGCTTTAATTGTTTCAGGTAACCAGGTTGTATTCAGATATGCCTCTAGACCAATTGGGCTAGAGGCAATTAAAGAAATGTTTTTTGCAAAAATCTAATTAGTCTAATACAAGATATCACCTCTACCGTGAGTTCCGATTCCTTCGGAAAGTAGAAATATACTTTTCTAACTGCCAGCCCTGGAATCTGAGTCACGCTGGGTTCCTTCCACTGCTGCCCAGAAGAGGTTCTGCACAAAGACTTCACTGAACATATTCAGCCGATAGCACACAAGCCAGATCCTTCTTCCCTAGGCAAGATGTCGCTGCAGTGCTAATAGGTACAATATCTTCCCAAGAATTTGGAATACAAACATCTGAAAAGGATGATGCTATTTGCATGGAAACGTGTATTGTAATATTTATGGCATGTTTACAGTCACAAACCTGGCTGAAAACACACCATAAGAGAATGCTAAACCAACATTATCAGAACTCGTGGTAGAGGTGGTATCGTTTTATTAATAAACTTTAATCAAATTCTTTAATTTTTTTGCAAAAATTGAGTTAATCTAATAAATGATATCACCTCTACCATGAGTCCCGATTCCTTTTGCCTCTACAGCTCTAGACCAATACAGCTACAACCTGGATACTCGAAACCAATATTATATGAAGAACAGTACCAGGAAACATGCAATACACTTCAACCCAAAAGATGCATGCTGAAGTGGCAAGCAGTAAGTGAAACTGCTGCTCTATCCAACATGAACCCATTAAGAGGGTAACTTTCCAGCTACAATAAATCAATCTAAATGGAAGAAGTAGCATAACTCCAAAGTGTCAGCCCCATGACTCAGTTCTTCTATAGTTTCAAGCAGTGTTCCATCTCAACCCATTAAATGAGCTGGCATGTGATGGCAGCTGCTCTTCTGAAACAATATTCCCTTTTATAAATGAACGCAGGGGGTTGAACTAAATGGTAAGCAAGAATGAAACATGCAAAAGGTACTGACACCACTGGTGGTGTATTATAGCGTGATTATTCTTCATATTTTGTACTGCCAACAAACAGATGCCCTATGCAGGATTCCACCTACATTGGTGTAACTCCATTATCAAAAAAAAATAGAAGGCAAGAAGGAAAAAAAGGAAGAAATAATGGAAAGAGCATTTAGAGAAAGGTCAGTGCACTGAACAACAGCATCATTATTTGCTTTATTTGCAAAATGCCCGGGAACATTTTTGCCTGAGTATTGTTATTGCAGGTACATAACAAAATTACAAAAAAGCCATCCAGTGGATTGAACCTTTTTCCTCTTGTACTTAGACGTTTAGTGGTGCCCTCAGAGACATTAGCAGCAGCATTTCCTTACGTAACTTAAGCAAATTTATGCTGAGCATTAACCTTAAAGGCAGACAAGAGTTTATTTTTAAAGATCCAGTCCCCTTATATTCAAGAAAATGCAGACATCTCAAAAGACCTCCTGGCATAATACTTGCGAGTCTACAGGAAGGAAGATGGAGCAAGCCCATGTTAACTTGGTTTAACAATTAAAAATTGATACTTTTTTTTGAAAACCATCTGGAATTAAGTAGCAGCCGCCATAGTACAGAAGCTCTCTAAGGACTCCTGTCTGTCGTCAACTTGAGATGAAAACATCTCAAGAGCAGTATACTTAGATTTATACAAACTGACATGAAGTATATCTGGACGGCCAATCCAAAGACCTCCATGGGCTCAGCTAACCTACCTGAAAGGCTGCTTCACTATGCAGGGAGATAACGGTGTGCCTAGGCCTTAGGATTTCAAACAGGGAGTCTCTGTCCCATATTTGGTGCTTTTCTTAAAGTCCCAGCTGATGGAGTCATGGGATCACACAAGAATTTCAGGTTTTTCTTTATAGTTGTAACTTTAACAGCCAGATCAGGTCATTTATGTGAATAAAAAATTTGACCGACTGTCACAAGTTACGTGAAGGACAAGAGAGCTTGCAAGTTTGACTCCTTGTGTCAAGTCATGTTGGAGTCAACTGTAAGAAGAATAACAAGCTCTACTTTTCAGCAGTAGATCTCAAAGTGCCTTAAAAAGGAGATCGGCAACCCTATCGCCATTTCAGAGAGAGAGGATTCGAAGCACAAATGCCAGGTTATCACTATCAGGCTAGCGCAGAGGAAAAGGACCCAGCTCTTCACAGTGCCATTCCAGTGCTCAGGCACTTGGCCATACTGCTGCCTATACTTTCTTCCTAGCCATGTCATTGGTTATTTAAAAAAAGTTAAGCAATAATATTCCCTGGTAGGCATGTTTCTTACTTACCTAGCAATCAAACTATTTTTATTTTACACAGAAGTCATTTGGGGAAAAGGGGGGTGGGTAGCAAAATCTTATGATTGGGAAGCTAAAGGAAATACAGAATTTTGATCAGATTAAAGGCAGACCAGAAGTGACTACAAAATTCTTATATGGTTGGCTGTCTGCCAGCAGGAGTGTAAAATAGCTTGTAACCTCAGCCATTTTCTTATGGGCAAAGCAAGTACCTTAAGTGGCAGGGAGCGATGCATGAACAAGCAAGAGGACAATGACTTTGTAACCTCTTACCCTACTTTCTACAAGAACAAACTCAAATTGTAAGGTTGATGTGGATGAAATGCTTAGAAGCCAGAGTTACCACTGCCTTTAGGCTTACATTTTAGAGAAAAAACACTTTACTTTAGACCTCAGATCAGGCAAGCCGATGGATGAGCTGTATGCTGGCTTTTATTAAAACATTACGTGCCCTGCTTTATCTTACTTTATGTCAATAACTGAATTATGAAGCCCAAAACAGTCAGTCCGTATGCTAGCAACTGGAAAAGAGCAGCAGTTTGAGGACACGCTAATGAAAACTGAGCACTCTGCCATAATTTACAGCAGACGTTTCATACCAATTCATTGCGCCTCCGCATCATTACACAAAACAGAAAGAAAGAAAAAAAGTCTATTTGTTTAACTCATTTCATTCATTCAAAATCTTAAACGTGGAAAAGTACTTGTGCCTATTAAATCATGTAAAGTGGCTGATGTATAATATTTTTGTAAGTAAACATTATGCTAAAGGCCTAGGGTTCCAATAAATCACCCCAGTGAGACATGCAATAGCTGAACTGCTGCTCTTGTTCTCTGAAAAATGTGGCAGTAGCAATACTTTACTATCAGTCACGTGAGATGAAAATCTAAGTAGCAGAGCCAAAAACAAGTGCTTTGCATCTCTCCCACTGGTTTCTAATTTTACATCTAAAATATCCATGACTTTTTATGGCTTATGATTCCAAATTAAAATGAAAAACCTTCTGAGCATTAAGAAGATTCATTTTTCAGTCAGTCCCATTTAAGATGCTATTATTCCCCCCCCCCCCAATATGAACTTTAAAATGTGGATTCCTGTTTCACAACATTGACATGTACACCTGGAGTCAAGACGCAATGAAAAAAAATAAGAAAACTAAAACCTAGTAAAATGATAGAAGTTAACATGCAGTCTACACTGGAGAGAAAATAAGGAATTACTGTAGCATACGGCTTCCAAATGAAAGCCAGATGACTATGCTCAGATTACTATTTTACCTAGCCCAAAGCACAATAGCAGAGGTCAGATTTTCAATTAATTTGTCTCAAGTGCACCCAGGCTTTTCCCCGAGCCCTGCAATAGAAGGGCACTGTCAAAATTTCAATTCATGCACCTTGGACACTCAGAAATGAGGGGACCACATGCATCAGAGAAGAGCTGCTGGCTCAGGTTAAAGTACCTGCTACACTGCTGTACCACACTACAACATGGGCAAGCTTCATTTTAGATAGCTTTCTACCCCACCTCCTTCCACCTATGTGCACATGCACGTCTTGATCAATAGCTCTTCAGGGCAGCAGCTGTCTTGTTCTCTGTTGGCATCACACTTACCAGGAAGGATTCCTGGTGCATAGCTGGGGCTATTAAGCGCTCCATTTAATTCTAATGTCGCATGTGCCTGCTAGCTCTTGGAAGGGACCCTGGCATATTAATATTGAGTTCAGCAGAATTTTTAGGCACTTTAGCTCCATTGATTTCAATGGATGCATACCAGTAACTACAAGGACCCGGTGCATTGGCTTTTTCCCCCATGCCCAGCTCAGTAAAGTTCTTTTTGTTTATGGGTGTTTATAGGAGTTGCATTTTTATACAATTACTTGAGCAGCTGATGTTGGTTAAGCAAACACTGAGGAATTCAGGAAGAGCCATCTTAAAAAAAAGTTGTTCCCACATGCGATTTAAAAATCTGTGCAACACTGAAGTAACACCTGGAGTTTCTTACTCCCTAGAGGAGATAGTCTGGTCCCATACAACATCCCCATGCTACCTTATCAAACAGCAAAGGACATAATGCCCCTGGTACTTTCCCTTCTGAAAAAGGCTGGTAGGCGGGTATAGGTGCTCTCAGGAAGCGTAAGCCGGTCAGAGCAGCACATCATGAATACCAATGGTCATCATAAACCCAGGTCATTCCAGAGGACATGCATCCCTTCGCTATTTCAGCCATATTTTACAGTCCATTTGGATATCTTCCTCACAGGAGAAGAACTTGAAGGAGGTGACACCTCCTTCAGCTGAGAGTTCAGAACAATTTTTTGGGAGCAATATATTCATTAATAAGTGGAAGGAAAGATAAGTAGCAAGTACATAGCAATAATATTGTCTCTTGCTATAATACAGAATTATTTAATGTAATAGCGGTTATATGTGCAGGGTGAAGGGGCGCCCTATGAAACAATGTAGTTTGTTCAGAAAATTGACCCTGAAACCTGATAACATCCTGATTGGTTCAGAGGAACGATGGGGAAATGTGGAGCCTTTTCTATCAGTCAGGGCTATGTGGGTGGCAACAAGAAGTCATTACATTTGAGTTACCATCATGGAAAGATTATTTTCAGCTAAGGCCCTAGTAAAGGATGAGGTAGGGGCTATACCCTGATAAAATGAAAGGAGAGCTCATGTCCCCAAGAGTTAATGAGTTGCTTATTTCATCCCATTCCCTAATTATGTAGGGTCTCTATACACCAAGCAAAGATCAGCAGGGGAAAAAAAAAAAAGGAGTCAGGAACAATTACTGGTCTCAAGTTGTCTATACAGGCTGAGGTAGGCTTTGCAGGGGAGTCTAATGAAACTTCCATTGCAATTACACATTTTTTCCTTTAGACCGAGGACCTCAAATTCCACAGCTGTCAAGCTGGTATCATCTGTCAAGAGCACTAAATTAAATAAGAAAACCAAATAAACTCAAGTCAAATACATTTATTGACAGGAAACAGATTTTTAAAAAAATCTAAAGAAAGAATTGATCTTTGCGTTTGCATGGAAGCCTGATAGCTGAGCTACCAAAAAGGCTACCCCTTGTAAAGTAGCATAGGACCACCTGGCTGAAGCAATACAGACATGGAAATAAAAAGTCTTCCCAGGTATATCTACTAAATAATCAGTTGCTAAACTGAATATATAGGATGACGTCTCTTGCATTTGTTTTCACGACGCAGCAAAATTAAGCTGATTTCACATGATGTTAGCTCTTAGGATGGGGGATGGCAACCTTTAAGGAGCGGCAACCTGAAACAAGGCACTCAGATCTGAGGTCAGGATGCTGCTCGTTACCCAGACAGCTGCCACCCCTTTATGGCATCCGCTGCTGCTGCCGCCTCAGCATTCACTGATGAGGGCTGCTCTTGCAACCCCCACCCGACCTACTGCCAGCTCCTAGCCCTCATCTCCAAGTCCCATTGAAGTCAGGGCCCAAATCTATAGTTGCTTTGATTCTGCTGTCCACCCCTCCTCCTGCTATTCACTGCAGGCAAGATGTAGTTGCTTGGTGGGCCAGGTCGGACCTGCAAGCTATAGGTTGCCAACTCCCATTTTTGGAGGCTGCAATTATTGATTAATATAAAAACCAGAAATAAAACAACATCTTTAAGTGTGGTACAAGAGTGACTGCAATAGCATCGTACTACACAGCAAGACGGTTAAGCTTTTCTAGGCAGACACACGACTCCATGCTTTTTCTGTGAACAGTAAGCACAACTGTGGCCATGTATACATTCAGACTTTGAAAATGCATCTGATTTACCTAAAAGGTACCATGAAGAAGAGACAGGCTAGCATGAGAACACATACTGTATACACATGTTTATGGAAGGTTACTTTGAAAACATCTGTTACTGATTGGATCTAAAAACCCATAACTAGGTACTATAAACAGTTACTTAAACAATCCTTTTCCTAGTAAAAACCTTTAGAAAGATTAGTCAATCATCATGCATCAAATTTGCTTTGCAAAAATTAAGGAACATCCAATCACTGGAATTTAGTGCGTGGGGGTGGAAACAAAACACTAAACATGAAGATTTATATACAGTAGGTACAAGATCCTCAGCGGATGTAAACCATCAATACACCATTTATTTCAAGGGACTTGTAACAATTTATCCCAGATGAGAATCTGTCTCCAGGCTCTCGCTACACTTCAGTTTGAACAGAAGCAGTTTTTAAATTATACAAAAATAGCCCTCAAAAACAGTGAGCTATTTTTCAATTACTATGCATGGGGAAGGTAGAGTCATTTGTTTCTTCCCCAGAAATCTTCCACTCAGGCTGAAACCACTATAAATCACAGTCCAATCTCTGCAGTCCAATTACAAGCCCTTGAAAAGTTAGGCTTTTGCTAGAAACACAATGCAAACTAACCTGTAACAGATGCAATGGATAACTCTTGAGCAAGTCTCAAACTGGTACAAGTTAAAAATACAACCGGTTTTAATTTTTTCACCTTATCCTTCTACCCTAAAATAAAAACCCAAGCTAGTTCAGACAGGTCAAAAACCCTGGCTTAAGAGGCTGAAAAACACTGTGTGTGTCAATGTAGATGATACCAATGACACCTACTCTGCTAGAGGATCTTCCAGCCATCCTTTCATTTCCCTGTTTTGCAGTGCTGATCAATATTTACCTAGCAAGGAAAACATTAGGGGTGTGAGAAACAGGCCCTATTTGATTTGGATTCGGCCTGAATCAGGGACAGTGATTCCATTTGTTGATTTGGATCACTGTCCCCAATTCGATTCAGCTGAATCAGGATCTAAAGATTTGATGCTGATTCGGAGAATCGGCAATTCAGACAGACACAGCTTTAAAAGTTTTTTCTACATACCTTGAAGTAGTAGCTGCAGCTCATGATTGCTGCAATGCTGGGGCTGATGGAGCATCCCACAGGAGCGCAGGGGGGCCCTCCATGTGCTCAGCAGCAAACCTAGAAGTGGACTGGAAGTACATCTGGGTCTGCTGGGGAATGCGCTGGGGAGTGCGCTGGGGGTCCTCCCCCCCCCCGTATCTCCCCAAGTCAGCGAGTGGCCACAGGGGGACCCCGGCTGCCCCCCAGACCCAGGAGGCACTAGTCACCAAGCCAGGGAGGCATGGCGGGGGCAGCGTGCTCCCTGGCGGACCCAGAAGTGGACAGGAACATTTAAAGCTGTCTCCATGTCCAAATCTCTCCAAACCGATTCAGAGGGTTCCGCTTCAATTCGGACAGATTAAAGGGTTCTCCGATTCGATTCTGAGATTCGGCCACCGAATCGGGCCAAATCTCCGCCGAATCGAATTAGGGACCGAAGCTTCGCAGAGTCATAGAAAACATGTAGAAGTTGCCTGCATCTCTTTGAGGGTCACCATCCATTTGACAACCTAACAAGAGTCCAGGGCATAGTCAGAGGCTACATCACCTTCGCTGGTTTGCACAGTAGTGAGGACAAAACCAGTGCTCAAGAACAGATCGCTGTCAGGATGCGATTAAAGCAGCAGCTTGGCCAACGCTCTGTGAACCAGCTTATCTTTAACAAAACACTAAGACTTTAGGGGGGGGAAAAAGAAGTCTGAAATACCGAGGTTGAAATTCTATAATCTACTAACCACTAGCAGCAATGAGAAGCCATTATTATTTGTTCTCCGTCTTGTGGTAGCACCCAAAGACCACTCACAGGCAAAGCACTGTACACACGTGCTCTAAAAAACACTCATTGGCACAGGGTCTCTCCAAAGTCCCTGCTCTTGCACCAACCATTCCAATATCTGGCACAAAACATCATGATGTGCATGAACCTGCCAGGTGAGGAAAAAAGCTGTTAACTCCGGCAACGGCAGGAGCTTAGGGGCCCACAAACTTAACAGTGTGTAGAAGGTAACGGCAGAAACTTTTTAATGAACAAAGTCACTTCCATGCCGTCCCCAACGACACCCGCATCAGAAATGAGTTAAGCTAGTCTACGGGTAGATTTGCCAATGCCTTTAAAAGATAAGAGGTTGAGAGATTCAGGACCAACAGAACTAAGGTTGGTCCTAGAAGAGCTCAGGGAACCTGCAGCCTCTGGCTTTTACAAACTTAGATGATGACATTGTTCCAGCTGGAATTCAGGGAACAGTGCGTGTTGCTGCAAGTTTTAGAAGGGCCTTAAATCTGTCAAACGGAGGTAAAGGATACCAACTGTTCCAGTAATGGATTTAAAAACAGACCATTTAAACAAGGGCCTGAAAAGTGGGAAGAAGAGGGGGGAAAAGGGTATTCCCAGAAGAAGGACTTTTCTCACTATCACCGTCCCAGGAAAAGTAGTAATCCTGTGCCTCATTAGGGTTAGGTTGAGGCTTTACAAGGGGCAGCTATGCCACCCCCATAGCACCCAAGCAAGGGATTCACTAATGTAGCAAGCTTCTCTCTTGGTACAAGGAGGAAGAAATGCATCTACCTTTTACTCCCGCTGCCTGCTGGAGGATGCAAGAGGTGCAGAGGGGCCCTTTCTCTTGTGCACTTGTTCTGGGGTGGATAAGCACTGGCTCTGCCCCAGCCACATTCAGACTGGCCACAGGAAGGATAGTTGCATCTCTTCCCCCTGCAACCTCGTAGGAACAACTGACTGTTTTGCCTAAGAGACAGGCACACAGATTTCTACATGTAACAGACACCTAAGCTCCTTACTGGATTAAGATCACATAAAAGCACGAAGGAGATGCCCCAAAAGAGTTTTGAAGTATGAAACCCTTTCCTCCTGCAAAGTTCCCCCAGTGGATCAAACTGCAAGCTAGCAAATGCATTGTTGTATCAGCTTTTTCTTCAAGGATCTCAAGCACCTAAGGAAGTAGGCAGTGTTCACAGAAATCACAGAAAATTTGGGTTGGAAGGGACCTCAGGAGGCTATCTAGTCCAACCCCCTGCTCAAAGCCAGACCAGCCCCAATTAGATCCTTCCAGCCAGGGCTTTGTCAAGCCGGTCCTTTCTTAAAAGCCTCCAAGCATGGAGGCTGCACCACCTCTAAGAAACCCGTTCCAGTGCTTCACCACCCTTCTTGTGAAAAACTTTTTCCTAATATCCAATTTAAACCTCCCTTGCTGCAACGTATTATCATCATCTCCCTCTTGCAGACAAGGAAGCTTAACACGGAGGGCTGAAGGGACTTGCTCTGAACTTGGGGGAGTTGGTGGCCAACCCAAGACCCACCCAGGTGTTCTGGGTCCTGACTCCTGATTCTTAGGCCCTGCACTATGGTCGGACAGGAAAGAAAATCCTGCCCTGCAAGTAGCTGTGACCATCGCCACATTGAGAAGAAGCAGAGACATCAATATTTTTGGCGATCCATAAGAGCCAACGTTCTTCGTTAACTCATCGGTATAGAGATATACGGGCAGCAGTTCTCTGATGTATTAAACCAGCTTTAGGTTGTGTGCCAGGATGGTACAACTTAAACTAGTCTTTGTCTATCAGCTTGCAGCTAGAGGGTTTAATGAGATAGCAGCATCAACGTTTAAGCCCCAGAGGATAACAACAGGGGACTGTGACAAGGCGAGAGGGTAAAAGCTACAAGGGAAGAGGTGGACAACAAGTCACAGCATCAGGCAGAGAAAGATGCAAGCGAAGTCGCTGTATGCTCTGACGACCTATAAGAGTAATACTGCAGCTAATTATTTCATAGAATACATAATAAGCATTAACCATCAGGTTTTTTTTTTTCTTTCCTCAAGTTTTTTTGCAGGGGTGTTCTTCAACAACACAAAACAGGTTTTAATCTGGGGCGAAGTCAGTCTCTGGCACTGCCAGGTGGGTCTAGGGATTAATTAAAGAAAGAATACTCATTGCAGTGAAAGCTTTCTGGCGATTAAAAGAGCCTCTGTGGGTTGCAATGGTGTCTGAGCTGCTTGCTACAAAGCACACACCACAGGGAGAGTAAGTGCTAACATGATTTTAAGTAGAGAGCAGTAAGAGGTGTTAATTTGTTATAAGCTACCCAGGTGCATTGTGTCAGCTTTCAAGATGACTAATAAACCCAAACACCATCTGTCCAGAAGAGAAGAAAGAGTGATATTTTGTACCAAGAAGTTTCCATACTGAGGGGTAACAGATCTGGATAGCTGCCCATCGCATTTTGCAAAGGACGGCATTTTCTAATTTTGCATTTGCTTTTTAAGATGGAAGGAGGTGAAAGAGGTGTGCGTTAATATAAACACAAATGTTTTCAGTTTAAAACTATTTGAGACATTTAGAGCTTTCCAAACAAACCCTGAACTTTCTTTCAAGTATATTTTCCTCACAGATTATGTGGGCACGCAAGCTCACACACACATACACACACTGATTAAAACAGCCACCTAATTGCAATGACCCACTTGATGCTTCTTAGAGAAAACTGAAAAACACTATTTAGAGACCAGGCCATTTCCTCACTAGATTTCTCATTGCCTCATTTACACTGGAGATGCTTGCCTGTCAACCACCTTGGTTTAAGGACCCAGTCGTTCCCTGAATTACAAAAATTAAGAGAATTTGAAGGGGTTTCCAAATTATTCCTCATAAGAATCCTGGATCTTTATAGTCTCAGGCTATCCCACTTCTGTTGATATACTCCTTCAAAGTCCCATCAAATAAACTCTGTGTATGTGTACATTTTTGGATGGATGGATGTCCTGCCTGCAGATGCAGTGTTAGAATGACTTCACAGATTTCATAGACATTAGGGCTGAAAAGGACCTCGTAGGATCATCAGGTCCAGCCCCCTGCCTACGGGGAAGTCAGGTAGGGTCAAAGGATCCCAGTGAGATAAACATTCAAATGTTTCTTGAACATGTCCAGAGTAGGTGCTTGCACCACCTCTGGCAGCAGTCTATTCCAGGCCTTGGGGGATCGGACAGTAAAGAAGTTTTGCCTTATGTCCAGCCTGAAATGGTCTTGTAGGAGTTTGTGGCCATTGGACTTTGTCATCCCCTTGGGCGCTCTGGTGAACAGGTGTTCCCTCAGATCCTGATGCATACTTCTTATGTCCTTGTAGGCTACCACCAAGTCACCCCTGAGCCTGCACTTCTCCAGGCTGAAGAGTCCCATGGCTTGCAGCCTCTCTTCATAAGGCCTGTTCATCATGCACGTGACTCTCTGGACCTCTCTCAAGCTTCTCCACGTCCTCCCTAAATTGTGGAGCCCAGAATTGGATACAGCACTCCAGCTGCGGCCTCATCAAGGCCAAGTACAGCAGGAGGATGACATCCCAGGTCTTGTTCAAGATGTATCGGTAGATGCAAGGCAGAGTTGTGTTCACTTTGCCAGCTGCGGTATCACATCGGTGGCTCATGTTCATCTTGTGGTCAATCATGACCCCCAAGTCTCTTGGCCAAGCCTATAAGCGTGATGTGAGTTTTTATTGCTGGAGGTGGAGCACCTTGCATTTCTCCGTACTGAATGCCATCAGATTTTCATCCGCCCACCTTGCAAGTCTATTGAGGTCGTGCTGAATCACCAGCCTATCCTCATGTGTGGACACTTCGCCAAAGTTTGGCATTTGGCCAGTCCACTTCTGACACCAGTGTCCAGATCATTTATGAAATCATTAAAAAGAGTATAGGTCTGAGAATGGAGCCTTGGGGGACTTGATGTTGAAGCTGTGATGATGATGGTCCAGGAATTATGCAAGAGACAAGGATTTCTTAGGGTGATATCTTATATTGGACCAACTGCATAGTGGGAGATAGAGTTAGACAAGCTTGCAAATGCATGACATAAAGAATGTCATGCATTTGCAAGCTTGTCTAACTCTATCTCCCACTATGCAGTTGATCCAATACAAGATATCACCCTAAGAAATCTCTGCATGTAGACAGCATTTCAATTCAAGCCCACTCTCTGTGGCCCGGATCAGAGAGACAGATGGGCTTGGGCTCAGCTTGATTCAGGTCACTGATCCCACTAACCTGCATGAGGTTCATGTTTGTAAAGTGTTTGTGAAATCAGGGACCAAATCTATAGTTGCTTTGATTTTCATTCGCGCTGCTATATTGATAGACTAGCAGTTAAATTGTGGAGGGAGGTCAGGTCAGTCTTTGTTTAAAGATACTTGCAAGACAAACTAATTTGATAGTTATGGTACATCCCTGTAGGGATTTAACAATATCATCACAGTGCCATGAGTTGAGAGAGGCAGTTTAGCCATGTTTATTAGCAGGAAATGGTGGCACCTTATAGATTAACTCTACAAGGTGTATAGATCAACTCTAAGGTGTATAAAATGCTTTAGTCTATACAATGCCACCTTGCCCTGTGTATCACACTATCAAACAGGGAGAAAGAACTCCATACCAGCCTATGACACAAGATGCTTAAAATCCCCCAAAATTGCAGGCTACCCCAATAAAGTTGGAATAAATTGCCAGTCAGTAAGAGGAGTGATCTTTGTAAGTACGGCACTGGACTGGGATTTGGGGGGCTTGTAATCAGGGAACCTTCCATGCAGTTGTGGGTAAATCACCTCATCTCTGTACAACTCCACACTGAAAATAACATTTCTTGTTTAAATGGCAAACATCACAGAGAAAAGACTACAAAAGTCCCGAGTCCAAACAGCGCTTCCCAAAACAGGACTCAGTCTCCTGGAAGGAGGAAAGGAGATTCAAGGCACTGTTTGAGACACTGTGATACAAAGCAAACAAGAAGGTGGGTGCATAACAGAACCATTCAATTTTAAAGAAATCAAGATCCTTAGAGCATTAGTACTATAGGAGTAGATGGTGCTTTGCCAAAAGGCAGAAAAGACAGCCTCTTCTACACCTGACTTTCTCCTATGATCTAGGAAGCAAAATGGGTTTTAGCTACAAAGTATCCATGAACTTCTTCCATCATCATAAAAATAAAAGCACTCATCTCAAAAGCCTGCTCCTACACCAAAAACCATCTTGGACTTAAGAAATCCAGTCCCTCCAATTGTGCGCGGAAGGCACTGGCCCCAGTGCTTTGGCGAAGCCGTGCAGTAACAGAAGGTAATTTGCAGCAGAAGCACTTCTGGTGAATACAGGCATCAGTGCTGAACTTGACCTGGCACAATTCATTTACAGTTAACTGCTCAATAAACATTTGGGTTTAAAAAAAAAAAAAAAAAAAAAAAAAAAAAAA
>NW_017729000.1:7943369-7945387 GCF_001723915.1 Gavialis gangeticus | reverse complement strand
AAAAAAAAAAAAAAAAAAAAAAAAAAAATTGGTATGCAAAACCCACATGAATATGCCTGTCAGAGGGATTCCAGGGACAGCCCTAAATGCTGTGGACACCATAAACAAATCTAAATTAGTTCAGTAAACCAGCAAGTCATCGATACAGTCATTTGGGCAATGTTTAGTCTTGCAAATTATCAGGTTTGAGTCACAAACCCTACATTAACAGACAGAAAGACACTTTTGCATGTAAAGCTATATATTGTCCTTTTTTAAACCGAGGACTTCTCCGAAGCTTGTTTCAAATACCTAAGTAAAATAATGATAGACTTCTGTGCTATCTATGCAGTAGAGAGAGGAAGGCAGTTCTACTAAATTGAGAGTTAGCAAAAGCACTGTCCAGATTTAGGCTCCAAGTGTGGTCTGGCCTTTTAGATCATACTTTGCATGAGAGGAAAAATCTTGAAATAAAGTTACCATGAATGCCGTTATTGGGAGAAATACTAGTATTTGTCTCATCCTTTGACCCTAGGCGACTTCCTACCCCTTGGGCAGGTGGCTGAACCCAATGATCTTCTGAGGTCCCTTTCAGCCCTAGTGTCTATGAAATCTATGACAGGGACCCTACTCTACCGTACATTGTACAAAATCAAAAGCAGAAGCTGCCCTCTACCTGAGAAACAAAAAGTCTAACAAGTATTTCCTCATCTGTGCACAACAGTGAATGGGAGCATGAGGTTTATGGAACAATCTGAACAATGGCAAGAATTACACAGTTAAGACCCCAGAAATATGACTGGATAAGAGTTAGGACAGTTAAAAAGGGTATTTAAAATTAGGCATTTGTCATCATACAACATTTTAAAGCCCAATATTGCCAGTTTTGCTTGCAAAGGGAGACAAGCACGTATCCATTTGCCTTCGGGGTTATAAGAAAGTTATCACAATGCATCACACAGTCCTCCCTTGCACATGATCAGTATGCTCAGCGCTGCACACAGATTCTCCAGGTGGGGGAACATGGATCTGGCCCCACTGTTACCTTGCAGTTCTACGCTTACTCCACAAGCGACGCCTGTAAAGTGCTAGGAGGCCACGGATTCAACACATCTTCCATCAGGGCGTCTAGATTCCTCTTCCTTTTCACCCAAATTACACCTGACCAATTAGTAGCTGCTGTGCACTGAGCTGAGCTCATACGTGGGAGAGCTCCTAGCCTGGGATCTTTCAACTTGGACAATGACAGAGCGATATGTTATTAAATGCTTGCCAGGCCCTACTGCATAAAAAACCACAGAGCCGTGCTCTTACATCTTACCTTCTTCGAGAGGCTGACCCAAGGCACCTCTGCCCAAAAGGATGACAAAAACGTGACCATCACTATACAAAAAAGCACAGCAAGTTGGGTGGGGGGAGGCACACAGTATCATATGGCCCTGTTGAATTTTTGGTCTCAATCATAAAATGGGAGACTTAATAAAAAAAAATCCTGCCAGTACATTCCATAGAAAAATGTCTTGTCTGAAGAAGTCAAGTGCAGTAATAGTTTCATAGTTTCATAGTTTCTAGGGTCGGAAGGGACCTAAGCAGATCATCTAGTCCGACCCCCTGCCATGGCAGGAAGAATAACGTCAAGTGTTTGAAGAGCTCCTTATTCTGTAACGGTGCAGGGTTGAACTGCTCTGCTCTGAAGAAACCAAGTCTCAGCGGCTGAAGCCAAAGCACACACTCTTGCCAAGCCACAAGTCAGTGCCAATATAAAATCTATTTCTTCTGCAAATCCCAGGACAGAGTTTTATTAGGTATAAACTGCTTGTGTGAAATGCAACCACCACCACTTTAGGAAACAGAATTTAATTCTCTTTTCCCAGAAAAGTGGAAGAGTTAGTGTTTTCTTTGGCATCCAGTCTGTTTCTAATACACCTATTAGGCAAACCACAGCTGGGGAGAAGTGAAAAATAAGTACATTTTAAAACAGATACTGCTTGGTATATGTAGCAAGTACGAAATGTATTTCAGCACTGCAGGAATCTCCG
>NW_017729000.1:7938079-7938369 GCF_001723915.1 Gavialis gangeticus | reverse complement strand
AGTACATTTTAAAACAGATACTGCTTGGTATATGTAGCAAGTACGAAATGTATTTCAGCACTGCAGGAATCTCCGGCAGTCTCTTGAGAGCTGAGAAACTAAGTGCTGCTGCGTACCTCGACTTGCTTGTCCCATTGCCCCGTCCCCCACGCAAGACAATGTAATTTTGCACCTTCCTAGTGGTTTCTTTAAGATGAAAATAAATACATGGAACTCGATGCTTACAAATTGGTAGTTCAACATGACAAATCGGGGCTTTTTTTTTTTTTTTTTTTTTTTTTTTTTTTTTT
>NW_017729000.1:7935623-7938059 GCF_001723915.1 Gavialis gangeticus | reverse complement strand
AAAAAAAAGTTCTTCGCAAGCTTTTGGGCACAAACACCCTTCATCAGGCATAGGAAGGGTGTTTGTGCCCAAAAGCTTGCGAAGAACTTTTTTTTTCCAACTTTTTAGTTGCTCTAATAAAAGAGATCACATCTACCCAAAGAACTTTGCCTACCTAGGGGCTTTTTTAAATATTCAGGAATTAAGGCAACAGACAATTCGCACAATAACTGCATTGACTTGAAGCAAAAAAACTCTCAGAGGGAGAGAGGTAGAAAACATTTTTCCCCACATATCAATATACGAGTTCTGCTTCTCAGAGCAGAATGCGTGGCAAGGACTTCCCGTAGTACATGGAGCTTTATTGCTTCAATAATGAAGCCGAATACAGAAGAGGGCCGAGAGTGTAAAAGTAGTTTGGTGAAATAAAGCAGATACTCGCCGCCTGGCTCAGCCCTGCTGGCCCAAGCCCAAGGTGGGCAGGCCTGAAGTCACGACCTTGCAGTGACAAATGCAAGAGGGTGTCTGTGTCAGCAGGCAGCAGCCCCTGCCCACGTCAACCCGAGCTCTGCAGGGTCATTTCCAAAGCACAGGTGGCAAGAGTGCCCACTGGTTTGTGCTCCTCGAGCCCACACAACGAACGCAGACATCATCACGCAGCAATGCGTGGTAGGCTCAGTTTCACTACGCTGGGTGATTTGAACTGGCGTCCCTATTCGATCTATGCAAACAGCTAGATCTAGTGGCATGTCAAGCTTGAGAAACCCAACTCTCCAAAGCCAAGAAATGCAGCGTTATGGATGACAGCTGAACGCTGCATCTCTGGGCTCAGGCTTTAAGACGCAGACTCTTTCACTGAAAGATATATTTCTCCATAATTAGACTGACAGTCCTCTCTCTCTTCCCCCCACCTCCTTTTTCTGCAACCCCAGGACCACCATGCCTCCATACAACATAGCTTTGCACAGACCCACAGTAGGAGCAACTCAAGGGCGACTTGCAACAACTTTGCTGCGGGATTCTGAAGCCACAAGACTGAGGTCCTCCAGTCCCATGAAAAGGAAACAGTGCCACGTTTTGCTCAGCCTAGAATTCCAGCATTTCCAAAAAAAACATGCTTAGTTGATTGAGAGTCCAAAAACAGGCCAAAGCATGGGTTCGTCTCAAGAAAAATTGGGCTCATTTTTCTCTAAACAACATGAAAAATATAATAGCCATCACAGATTAAAATAATGCATCTAGGTCTCACTCTTAATCAACTGATCAGTTTATGGATTTTGGGTCTGTACAGAGGTCATAAATCCACACAATACCTTGGAGTGATAGATCTGGAGAGCCTGATTTAATCAACAGATGTGCGGCCAAACTGTTCCCTCCTGACTACCCATCGGAAGAGAACAAAAGAGCGCACACATCATTCCAACTAAAATCAATATTAATTTATGACCAAAACTATTTCCTCCGAGTCCGCATGTTCCAGACCTTATCATATGAATTTGCATCTCTTTCCCATACCATCATACTTTACTCCAAAATGAACCTCTTGGGGAAACCATGCACAAAAAAGATTTTGGAGAACTTGAACAACTGGGTCACCCCTTTGATTAATCAGAACATCCTCCAATGAATGATTAAACTGATTAAATGCACAGCTGGAGATTTATAATGAGTCTCACCATAAGGAGTTCACCGTCTTTACATCCAAAAATCCTTATCGTCCCCCTTAACCTCTGGGGGGAAAAAAAATAATCAGCAAGAAATTCCATCAAGAATTACAGGACGTTGCTTCAAATAACGAACAAGGAAGGAACAGCCTCGTGTTCGACCCACCCTCACTCCCACCAAATCCAAGCTTAGGCTCAAGAAATAGGTTTTGCATATGATGTGAAATGACCTTAGGGAAAGGAACTAGTGATACACAGAGCTACTGAAGGAACTGCTGCCTCTGCAGAAAGGCTCACGTAAAAGTATCACAACATACAGCAGTCTTCAAGCGTATTTCAAGACTGGACCCCCCTTTCTAGTGCCACCCATCATGGTATCTATGCACTATTCTAGGGACAACCATCCCACCACATGGGCACATAGGTGACATGGGCAGCCTCTGTGTGGCTCAGCAGATTGGGGAGAGAGCAGGAAGCACAGTGGCAAATGGGTCAGGGAGCAGAAAATAAAGCACCAAACGGGGCAGGGAGCATAGGGAAGGAAGCAGAAAGCAGAGCAGAGCAGGCAGGGAGCAGAAAACAGAGCAGCAGACTGGGCAAGAAAAGGGGACCAAAGTGACACAGGCTCGGTCCTTGGGCCCGCCCTGTTCAATATCTTCATCAGTGATTTGGATGAGGGGGTGCAAAGCACCCTGTTCAAGTTTGCTGATGACACTAAGATGTGGGGGGATGTGGGCACATTAGAGGGGAGCAACAGGCTACAGTTGGACCTAGACAGGTTACAAGGATGGGC
>NW_017729000.1:7929460-7935186 GCF_001723915.1 Gavialis gangeticus | reverse complement strand
GTGAGGTGGTGCAGGCTCCCACCCTGGGGGTTTTTAAGAGGAGGTTGGATGACCACCTTATTGGGGTCATTTGACCCCAGTGCTCTTCCTGCCATGGCAGGGGGTCAGACTAGATGATCTGCTCAGGTCCCTTCCGACCCTAGAAACTATGAAACTATGACACTTGGGGGGAGGGTGCAGGACTAATTTGTGGCACATCTGCTGAAGAGGTGGGCCCCCCACCGCACTATCCAATGGCTGTGCAGAACAGTGATGTTTAGCCAACTACAAGCAAGCTCCTTGGTTTACAGAGCACGCATGTGCCTTGGTTTGCTACATGGAGACTTTCAGCTTTTAAAAACAGATTAATTCCTTTAACAGGCTGGATTAATTAGGCTCCACTTGGGAACAGAAAAGTTTCCAAGAACAAGAAAAAAAAAAAAGGAAAGACACCACCACATATTTATCAAATTTGAAAAGGTGATTATTAAGTTTTTAAAATAAGATGTGAAAGGTGTCATGCCACAGTCTATTGCATTGCAAATTTAACTTTCCATCTAGAAACAATTTTATACACCCCAAGGAACAGTCAATCCAACTCATCTGTGTGGGCCCGTGCACACAATACAGGATGCTAGCTGCACTGGAAATGCAATCTGCAATCTACTCTTCATTTTGAAATTGGTTCTAAACCATACACCACATTCACACAAAGCCATATATCTTCCTGTGGGCAGGAAGAAAAATGTCAGACAAGTCACACAATAACAGCAATCACAAGCTAATGGAAATGCAAGATGTTAGCAAAGCTCTGTAGACTCCCAAGTGCAACTTTGAGCTTGATGTCAGTGCAGCACGACGAGATCGGACTGAATGAATACCCGACAGTCCTCAAACAGCAAGCATTGTTTTCAAGCATTCGGAGGTCTCCTTGATCAAGATTTATGTGGCACCAGCACAGAAGAACAGCACACGGCGCAAAGCAAACACAGAACTTTATCAAGTGCATGCAAACTGAGGCATGCAGCTAGACGCAACACCCTTGTCCTAAGTACATTGCTAGGAAGGGACGAGCCTAATGCTCAGGTCCTGCCCAAGGATGCCAGAGCTACTGTAGGGCACTCCAAGAGGCAGCAGACGGATGTGCACAGAGCCTCATTTCCACCGCGAGCCAAGCTCACAGCACATGCCAGAAGTGCCTTGTGCTCCCCTGTTGTGCCAGCCTCCCATGCCTCTGTTTCAAGGGCTCCCTGCAAACCCCTGCTGCCACCTCCCTCCAGGCAATCCCCTACCACCACCAGCAACTCTGGATTGATGGAAAGGGGTGAGATAGGTATGTTGTTACACTTGAAGGAGCTAGTGGTCGCGATGAACTAGGTCTTTGTTCTACAGACATTTCCAGACTCGTCTGAAAACAATGCGTCTGTTGACCAGATGACGAACTCCCTGCGTTCCCCATTTCTCCTTTTCAATTTGCACCAAGCCTCCCCCCCCATAAGGTCCTCTTCATTGATCCGAGCATCTTCCCCATAGTTATAGCATTAAATCAGATGCAGCATCTGAAAGCTGTTACAGACAAGCACCGTCCAGTTCAACAGACAGCCTCACTTGGCTCGGTCAATCAGCATGCGAGGCCACGTCATATTGGGTGATCAGACTGTCCCACACCTGACTGTAGATCAGTTCACACCACAACAAAATCCCTTTTTCTTCTGGGTATGTTGGGGCTTACTCAGTTCAACCCCACAGAAGATTTTCCATCGATAACAATGGAAATAGAGTAGGCCCTCAGGCTGGAAACTCCCTTTCACTTGCAGCGTGACTGATTCTAACTTCTTGCAAGAGCTACCACCAAGAGAAAGAGAGAAAATCCAAGACGGTACAAAATTGATGAAGGAAGGGAAATCATGACACAGCAGCATAGCCATGATACCCTGAAGCAACCATACCTGTTCCTAAAGCTTAAGTTAGGGGGACTTTTTTTCTTACTTCACAAGCACTCACATAAACCAATGATCTCCAATCCATAAAGTCCTAGCAGGACAATGATCACCAAGTGGGGTGTAAGCCAGAGGCCGTGGCCCAGTCTTTCCCCCATGTTTGCTTTTATGTTTGGTAGAGGGGCAGTCCTTGGGGCATGAAGTCACATAGCAAAAGGCACAGCTGCATATTAGCACACAGATGAAACAAGGTTTGAACCTCATTTTCTGCTCCAGACATAGGCCTCTCTCTCTAAAGGGAACCATCCCTCATTCATGTGCTTACAAGAAGCCAGAACGTTGCAATTAGGGGAAGACCTATTTATTTAACCCGGTCTCCCACCCTGCCGGTGATCAGGGAAGGAGCACTTCTGGCAAGGAACAGGGCATGGCTCCAGGAGCCAAAGATCGGCAGCAAGGGAACCAACAGAAGCCACTTCTTAACTGCCTTTAGTTCCCAACGTATCCCAGATAAACACTGTGTAGCCGGAGGGCTGGGCCGATTCAGCACAGGCAGCTACTCATTTAAAGCAGACAGTCTGAGAAACTTTAAAGAGCTAAATAATTGATTTTATGCATATCCCATTGATTTTATGCATATTTCCTATCCTTCTTGGCAAAAGACTGGACACCCGCTGGAAAAACGCAACACAGTACAGCTTGCTAAACAGACAGATGGAAAAGTCTCTCTCTGTTCTGCAACATAAGGTACCAGTGAATCAAAATTCAAACCAGCAGTTTTAAAACAGTATTACTTATGCCCCTTTCAACTGTTCATTATTGGGTTGCGGGCTTGTTGTGTTTTTTAAACCCAGCAATACTATAATAGTTATAGCATTTATTTAGTTTTCATAACGTAGAACAAATTTTCAAATCCAGGACCTCACATCTAACCAAAAAAATATTAGCGCAATGCTTACTTAGTCTATACAACTGCAGACATATAACATGCAGTATACTGTCTTCTATTAAGCCTCAACTCTTTAAAATGGGCTGACAGGTCCTGGAAAAAAATAAATAAATAAATAAATAAATAAAATCTCCTCCATTAGAAACCCTGGGTTGGGAATCCTGCCAGAGACTGGTGGAAGGTTTTCACATCTGTGCTATACCATTAAAATGTCAGTGTCAGAGATCATACACAATGGTGAGCCTACAAAGAAAAGCCAGTTATATTCTTCAGTGAGTTATACCAAGACTATCTTACCAGCCAAGGTGAACCAGTGTTTCATCTGCACTCAGAAAAGCTGCAGGACTTGGCCAGTCTCAGAATGGGAAAATACGAGAGGAGGAACGATGTTTGAGGTTTTTTCTTATTTAGGTCATATTGATCCCCTGCTTAATCACCAAAACTACTGCTCTGAGCATTCTCCACCGTGACAAGCACATTGGCACAACGACTAATTAACTAAACACATTAATACAGAGTGCTGGGGCTGTCGGATTAGTAATTAAGACTCAGGATGTCTATATCTACAAAATCAAGTTTAAAATGGATCTAGGCGCCGCAAAACAAACTAGTTCTGTACTACACAAAATAAACGCTTCAGTGCAAGGGAATATTTCTGGCGCTCCCTGTAACAAATGCAAACCCTGACTATTGATACAAGGAGAACAAGGAAATGGGCTTCACCGCAACGGGTTCCCATTCATGCAGCAGATTTCGACTCAAGTCAATGGAACTGCGCCAGGAAAATGTAAGTGATCCGTTTGTAAAACTGAGTCAGGTTTATAATGACAAAGTCATCAACCTGAATTGCAGAGGGACCCCTCCACCACACAAGAATAAGCAAACTGTGATCTTATTCACACAGGGGCATGCGAGCTCTGCAAGATCTCCAGGTGCCACAACAGGACCGCCATTAAAAAGCCAGGACTCCTACTCTGCCTCTCGCCCACCATGGCAATCGCATCACGTGGGGAGACTCAGCTGGACATTCTGGTTTTGTTTAGGGGAAACAAAACCAGGAATTAGATGGTATTTCTGAAGGGCCAACTGGGAAAAGGGGCACAGTATATTCAGCATCTTCCACTTCACTAGATCCCTGGTGGGATCCCCCTTGCCTCCCGTTCTGAAATAGCTGTCAGGAGGCTGTACAAGCTCACACAACGCTTCTACCTTTTTTTGCAAAGCATTTCTTCTCATGTCTCCGCAGGAGCTTGGAATTGGAAAACCGTCCCACTTATTCCCCCGTGCAGCCGCACAGGTCAGAGATTTAGGACCGTTCACAAACCACTGCCGTCCACAGAGAGGTGAAAAGGAGCTAGCCTGCATGCTAACTAAACCTCCTGGGAAAGAGGAACAGCACCTCGTCTATACACCTGTGCACGAGAGCATTGAATTTTACCTGCTGAGGCCAAGAGCTGCAACACGGAATGCCATTCACGTGTGAAAAAAAAGGCAGGTAAAAACCTTTAGCTGCCAAAGTTTTGAGTTGGATGTCCACAGGCTGCGTGCTCTCCTGATGCTTCTTAATCAAATAAGCGCTTTGTAAGTGAAGACAAGGTTCTTTGGGTGAATCTGATATCTTTCATTAGACCAATAAAAGAGATCAGATTCAACCAAAACACCTTGTCTGCCTATGTCCTTAGACCAACATGGCTACAACCTGCCCCCTTGTAAGTCAATGCTGAGCAAGGGAGCCTGCTAGATTTCACATTTATCTGTTCAGCTTTGGTTGTGTTCTGCAGGGAGGAAAACAGGCCTGAATCTGAGACAGTATGAGACAAG
Source organism: Gavialis gangeticus (assembly GCF_001723915.1). Lineage (NCBI taxonomy): Eukaryota > Metazoa > Chordata > Crocodylia > Gavialidae > Gavialis > Gavialis gangeticus. The sequence goes on along the minus strand of NW_017729000.1, from coordinate 7,930,497 downwards.
AGGCTGATAAAGGGCTGTCAAGGAAAACAGGGTCAACATAAGTAGATCTGTGATACTGCAGAGGGTGTAGAGACAGGAGTAAAGAGGTAAGACATGAAGAAAGCCTGCAAGAGTCAAGGGTAATCCACAGGCACATAAACAAGTCTTTCTATTCCTACAAAGAAAGGCAGCCACCCTCTCCCTCCCCCATGGAAAACGGGCAGTGATTTATTACTTAAACACTTGCATTACAGTAGGGTATAAAGACCGTGATCAAGGCAAGGATCCCGTTTTGCCAGAAGCTAAACATCACCTTCCAAGGCATTTACACCATATCATCCACACCTCAGGCAGGAAATCATAATTACTGAATGAAGAATACCAAGTATAGGGCAGACAGGACATCATTCCTCATTAGAATTGACACGTGTGCTCCCAGAAGTCACAAGGGGCTCTCTGAATGGTCAGGGCTCAGGTTCAAAATTCAGCTCATTTCTACCAGAACGTATTAGCTCAATGCTGCCTAACACAACACGGATCAGCAAGTGACTCGCGGAGTTACCACTCAGTGGGTGTGTCTACATGTGCATTTAAGCATGTCTAAACTGAATGTGCATTAGCTTAATGTGCATTAAGCAGGTTTAGGTAGGTGTCTACATGCGCAGATGTTAAAGTGCATTAACGCCGTATGTGTGGGCTGACTTGGGACTAGTTAGTCCCAAGTCAGTCCATACACATGACTTTAATGTGCTTTAATGCATCTACTTGTGTTAATGTGCTTTAACTATTCGTGCCTAAATTTGATACCTGCGTTAACCCCCAAAATTGCCATTTTTGAAGCACATTAAGGGCATGTACATGTAGATGTGTGCCCTAATGCACCTTAAATTTAGGCTGATGCACCCTAAAGTGGTCTCATGTAGACGCGCCCACAGATTCATAGTCACTGCAGCCATTCCTGTCAGGACCTGGGCTATCTGTAATGGTCTTACAATCCTGTATGGACCTGTCTCATTCAGCTTAGGAGTTGCTCATCTGTTGTTATAAAGCCTGTCTAA
>NW_017729000.1:7910492-7929367 GCF_001723915.1 Gavialis gangeticus | reverse complement strand
TTTTTTTTTTTTTTTTTTTTTAGAGCTGCATAAGGACTATGTGATATTTTTTATGAACATTTTAAACAAGGCAAGGCATTCACTTAGTAAGTTGTCCTTCATTAGTTCCCTCCATGCCAAATTAGTTTGGGCTGCAACATTCCCATTGAAAAGTATGTGAGCTTACAGTTGGAAAATGGTAACCATAATTATTCCCCACACTTTGTATGGAAATTTGATCATCTTTTTTCCTTTATTTTTAATTACTGGATATTTAAAACAGATGCAGAGCATTTTTCTGTGATAGACTCTTTCCAAAAAGAAAGATTAATTGATCTAGCAGTCTTCTTCAAGCCAAAATCTCTCAGAACTAACTTCATTTTAGTATTGTCAAGTTAAAATTGGTTATTTGTATTGAAGAATTTATGAGAGGCGAAGAAAAAAAAAAAAAGCGTGAAGAGGAATTAAATGTTACCATATAAGTCTGTACAACTTAAGCAGCATTCACACAAATAAGATGCTCCAAGAATGGGCTCATTAGAACCAGTCCTCTCCCCTGGACTCCTATATCCCTTACTACACTGTACAGAGCTCAGCTGAAGATAATGGATTTGGAGATGGGTCTCCAGTTAATCATAGTTATGAGGTGTCTGGAACAAGAGTTTTAATCTGGCCCAGTTTTCTGTATAATATATTGTTCCATCTAATTAATCAGCCTGTGCTAGTTCAACAGAGGAACAACAGCAAAAGCCAAGACGGTGCTGGAAAAATAACACCAGTTAGTTGGTTTTTTGGGGGTTTTTTTTCTAATTCCCTTGAGAGAGTAAAGGATTCCTTAAATTGCCTTTCTTTGCATTAATCACATAGGTGCGCCCAACAGGGACCCCCCACCCAGAGCCAGCCTGAGGAGTAGGCAACATGGGCGACCGCCCAGGACACGTGATCGGGGTGTGCCGCACATGCACATGCGCATATGCTCTCCCTCCACCCCACCCCTGCTGGAAACAGGAGGACTGGTGCCCAGGTGTGCCCAGCGCAGCATGCCTCCCCACCTCCAGCCGCTGCTCAGGAGGAACCGGGCTGGGCAGCGCAGGCGGCTCCATCTCTCTGCCAAACTGCACCCTGCCTGCAGCACTGCTGACCTGGGGGGGAAGGGAGTGCCCAGGGGGGCACTGTTGTCCCTAAACCTGGTTTTCCCCCTGCCTTCTTTCCCCCTCAACATGACAGACCTGATTAGGGCCTGGATATATAAAGCTGATGAAGCGAAACAAAAACACTTCACAGCCCACAACATTCCTGGCTCCCCTTCAACATGCTGGCAGCACTAGGGAAATCAAACCTGCCATTCTACGGCTGTTTCTTTGAGCTGCTCTACCCATTAATCTGGTTTCTCTCAGCTTTTTCCGTAACGCAAATCAGACTAATCAAGTACAAATTGCCTAGGATATTCTTATTTTAAAAAATCATCTCAGGTGATAACAGCTGGTATAAATCTACAGGCTGTATCAGCTGGTACAAATTGGAGTGGAGACACCGTCTATAAGTGGTTTACATCAGAGGGTTTTCTAACTAGCCGAACATCACCTTTCAGACAGATCCGCTCATTAGGACGATTGTTATTCTTTGGCAAATGCATAGCCCCAAGCGTAAAAGAGGGAAAAAAAACAGCCCCCCTAAACAAAGGGCCCCATTTTGCATTTAGCTACACCACTGCAAAACTTTGTCAGCATCAAGGGTCTAAGAGTTCAGAATTTGGTCCCAGGAATACAAATCCCGCCCTGGATCCTGAAACGACTGCAGCACAAACAGGCCAGTGGATTACACTGAACTTCTTAAATGACAGGATCAGGCGCTATTAGAGCAGAGGGGTTGAAAACGTGCAATTAACACTTAACGCCACAAAATGAAACGTGTCTCGCCCCCTTCGCATTTTTACGCTACCTTCGGGAAAGTCACATAAAAGGCACCCTTCCTCGTGTGCAAGAGAAACAGGTCCCTGACACGGCCTTTTAAAAACAAGAACTAAACAAAGCTATTGCACAAAGCCACACAACTGAGTTGAAAGGCTGCCAGGGAAGGAAGCCAACTAATATTAAAAATAACTTTTCCCTCTCTCTCCTTCTGGAAGTGTTCATTTGGGAGCGCTCAGTGGGCAGTTCCTATTGCCACTTCTCTGCACCATCAGGATCTCTTAAAACCCCAGCTCTGTTGCCCTCGGGGGTAATATCGTTAGTAGCAGGACTCAAGTCTGCTTACCCTTCTTCACCTCAAACTCCCTAAATTTAGGTTGCACAAGAAAACCTTGGGGACTGGTTGCCTTCAGCATACTCATACTAGAAGAGTACATACCTGCTGCCAAGGCCTCCCAAAAGATCAGTGCTGTCAAATCAAAAGGTTGTTTGCCAGAGTGTGCAGTTGCCACCTGCTACAGGTGGCTTCTCCTGAAACACCTTTTCTCAAGGAGGAGACAAACTAATCCTCCCATAACAGAGGGCTCAACCTTTTGCAATGCTGTTGGCGCTACTGGAGGGGGTCCAGGTTTCCATGGGCTGCAGGGTAAGATAGCTAGGCAGGCACCTCATCTGAATGGCACTTTGGGATCATTAAAAAGGAAAAAATAAGAAGCAGGGGTGGGGAGAAGAGGGGAAAGGAAGGAAACTAAGATGTGGTATTCTCCTGCTGGGTTTCTTCCTCATGCCTCTCGCATGCCAACTGCCTGCAATGCAAATTTAATTACCGGAAACTAAACTACCTGATTTGCAATGAAAAAAAAAAACCCATCATCATCAAGGAGGTCAGCAAGTGCATAGTTCCTAATAATTAAAGCCATTATGAAAAAGTTAAAAGAAAACCCTCAGGCCTGCAGTAAATTGAACAAGACCAAGCAATTATTTATTTATTTATTTTTTTTACTGATTTTGTTTACTCATAAATGACTCATAATAATATAAATTACTTCATATTTTTAAGAAGCTCAGACTAAAAGCTAAGTCACTGATAATAAGAATGAAAAACAAGTGAACTTCGGCACTATTAAAAGTCGTATTCGCACTTCAATGATGTAGCTCAAATCAATGGATCAGCTGAACTCAATTCTCCCTTATATAAAAGCAACTAACTATTTAGGTGATTTGTTACAGATTAAGACAAGCCAGAAGAAGTGTTTCATCTAGTTTAAAGATCCAAAAAATACAGTAAGTACTACAAAAAAAAGTAAAAACAATAAGTAACAGGAGGTTAGTGGGAAAGATAAAATAAGGGACGAGAGAAAAAGTGCTTGAAGTAGCCTTTCGGAGGCTTGCACAAGAAACGTGTTTTATTTACCTTTCATTTGCCATCTACCGCTCTGGACCTATGGCCAATATACCCAAACTCATGCCAAAATGCACGTTTGCTCAGTAAGCATAACATACTCTTTCTACCGGATGCAGTCATCATCTACTCTGTCCTCTCCTCCAGCAGATACATGAATCAAAATATACATGTATATACACAAATACATACGCACACTGTATTCTTGAATTTAATTAAAAACAGGTCCTATTTAATATGGCCCACGGTCAACTTAAAAAGGTTTCCCTTGTTAGTTTCTAGAGCAAGGGCTGCACCAGAGGTCTTGAGGATTTGGACCGGAGAGCCCAATGCTAAAAATACCCGCAGCAAAAAGAAGTGGGGCAGCACATGTGGTGGCAGAGCCTGGCTGGCTGGAGCCACACGCCAGCTGCCAGCCAGGCGCTGTGCACCCAGATCACTACCACTGGAACCCCAAGAGGCCCCCAGGACAGACTGTGGGGGCCAGCCTCCCCTACCCCACCTGGGGCAACTTGCCGCATGCCAGAGCGCACATGCGTGGGCTCTTCCCCAGGGACAAGCAGCCTCCATTTGTTCCTGGGGAAACGCACTCTTCTGGATGCACCCTATGAGGATGTGCAAGGAGAATGTTTCCAGCAACAAAACTGCGTGGGTACCGTGCAAACCCAGAATAAGAGTCTCCTGCCCCAAAGAGCTTCCAGTCTCAGAATACAAGAGACAACAGAGACAAAACTGATAAAACAAAGACAAATACTAGTTGACACAACAGGCCGCAATCTCAAAGATTTAGAACTGGCCCTAGTCACCCAACTCTTCCCACTAAGCAATTTCGCTGAAGTCAGTAAGTCAGGACAACTCACGTGAGTAAGGACTACAGGACCAGTCCAGCTTGGAGAAAGAAAAAAAAAGGCAGGGGGGAGCCTTAGACCCAAGCATTCTTTAGCATTTTGACTCAAAGAGCCTTTGTGGGCTTCACGGTTTTTTGGTTTACAATATTACATTTCTGACATTACCCAGAACCCGGCTCTGAAATCCCAAAGGCAAACACTGCGGTACTAAGAGCAAGATAAGAACAAAAAAGAAGTCAGCTGGCGATTGCTGCCAAGGAGTCCAGTTCTTTTACCTCTTCAGCACGTGCCAGCAATGGGAGGCCACGGAGGACCAGCGTGTGAATTCCAGCAGAACAGGTCTCGCGCACAATGCTCACCCCATAAAACTCATATGCTAGGTAAAATGATACACAGTGTGTACGTACAAACACAACTGTTCAAAATGTGTTGCCAAAAAGCTGAAGCTGTCTAGCATCGGTTTATATTTCGTGTACATACATATGCAAAACACTGAAGGGAAGGTTAAATCTACAGAGTCAGCACTCAAAGTTAGGAAATGCCCAAATTAAAGTTAATTTAGACTCCTTTGTACATAAGGATTAGGACACAGATTTTATTACACAACTGCGTGTTGTATTTTTCCCCACGGGACCCCATCCTTATTCAACACAAGATGATCTGCTCTGGAGCTCCATCAGGGCTGCATAGTGAAGCAAAGCCCTGCTTCAGATCGCTGCACAAGCTGGATGGGGAAACAGCGAGGGAGGAAGGGGGACTGGAGAAAGGGGGAGGAGAGCTCCTGAGGTTAAAGGAATTGAATATCTCCCTAGAGAACTAGATTCTGTCCCTGATGTTGAGCTGCAATATGGCACAAGAGCCACGTCTGTGCGCAGGGATGCTATCCCATTTCAAAAAAATCTCCCCCAAATTTTGACATGGACAAAACACAGCGTATTTTCCCCTGGCCTCATTCTTACAAAGTTCTGAACTGTTTTGGATACTTTTTTTGGAAAAAAGAAGTCTGTCTGGGGGACACAGCCTGTGTGGATAATTTCAGTAGATATGGTTCAAGTTTGGCAGTCATCAACAACCATAAAAAGGTGTTTACGATGGGAAATACTGGACAACTTGAATACTCAGCAGTGCTACTGAATGTACTACAGTCCTATTTTTCAAGCGTTTCCCTACAATCATAATAACCAGAAAACTTACTCCACCCGCAACACTTCAATATCAGCACCAGAAAACTCTGCCCGCACCTGAGCAAAGACCCCACTTAACCACAGACAGACGTCATGGCACCGTCCTTCCAGCTCACCTGGAGTACTGGGAAAGGCAGCACATGGGGAGTCTAGAAAAACCCATCAGACCACCTCCTCACTAAGGTCAGATATATTTACAGAGAACTGGCTCTAGACTTGGCCACTTTAACCCCCACTCCCCTCTATATCAGCTACACCCCAGAGCCGACAGGTGTTCCTATACATGAGCAACGAGGTTGCTCTGACGCACTGTAATTACAGCACATTGGAGCAGGCTTGATTAATCGAGTCTGCCAGACCATGGCAATTACCCCGTTCCAGCAGACGCCAGTGTCTCGTGTATCGGCATCCCCAAACTGGCAAATGGAGGCAGGGGTGTTTTAACTACAGTTCGTTTGACAGACTTTAATTGAAGCGCCCCCGCTGTCATTTTTTAGCATGGGTAGGTTGATATACAAGACGCTCCAAACGCTTTAATTAAAACAGCTCTCAGAGCTGCTCGACTTCAAGTGCAGCAGGGGTCATACCGCCTTGCTGGGATAAATGGGTTAGAAATTTGGGAAGAGAAGCTGGAAAGCTCCACATGAATCAGGCAGCCAGGAAGCCTTCATAAATTGGGTACATCTGGCAACACTAATTATTGCACAGGCTCACTGGGAGTTGGCTGGGAGAGTTCCCAAAATCAAGAGACAATATGAAAAGATACAGCAATGTGTTTTTTAGAGTCTTGCTCCCTTTTGAACTCTGGCAATGGGCACTCTCCTGTTATCGATTAGTATCAGACAACAGCCCACAACCATACTGCTCTGCGAGCAATGCTCAGAAAGTCCATATTTTCATTCAAAGGAGTCCTCCACATCTGCTCAGGTGGAGATCAAGATCTTGATATCCAAACACATTTAATTTTTCTAACTGGACAACAGTGCATTTCTAATGTTGCTGAACTGCACCCAGCACTTCATAAGAAGTTGTTTGTATTATATCTTATTCACAAAATCAAATCTCACTTTGTTGGTTTTTTAAAAAGTATACAATTACTTTTTAGTGAAAATTTGGATTTTATTTTCGCTCTTTAAATTACTTCCAGTTTAAGACCTAAAAATAACTTTTCAGACTACAAGGAATTATTTTTTGCCCAATACATAAATCCCAAACTGCTGACAGATCTTTAATTATAGGTGCAACCCACTCACAAAGACCAATGATGCACTGGACATCAACACAACATGTGAAGGGAGTGAAGTTGATATCACACAATTAAGTTGACTTAAACATCAAGTGACCCAGCTTCAGGAGAATATTTTCTACCTCTAACTTTAATATGCACCAGTGCTGAAAACTTGAGATTAAATTAGCAAGCATTCAGAAGAAAAAAAAAGAGAAAGGCATGGTAGCAGGATGGGGAAGGCAGCTGAAAAAAATTGCAATTGAGAAACCAAATGTACCGTGCATAATTCAATACGGGCTGCAGAGAGGACATCAGCATTGTGAAGAAGAACTAAAAACTATGGCAACAGATCAAGATGGTGATGTCACTATAACAAATACATCACAACAAGACATGCAAGATATCCAATCCAACAGAGAAACCTGGATCTTCCTATATTAGGCATCCAACCAGCTCTGATGCAAAGAAGTGAACTGAACAGATTTTGTTGGAAAGAAATAGTTTCTTCTTGAAGAAGTCAAATCAAAAAAGTTGAGTGGTATTGAACCATATAAACACTCTAAAAAAAAAGTCATTCCTGTAACAAATAGATTTATAGGGTGATAATCTAACATTTGTTTCGGGAAGAGAAACAACAACTAGCAGGAGGGGACAACAGGGAAGGCCTTTTTATTCTCCCCAAGAAAGCAGGGCAATTGGCTAGTTACCTCGGATGCCTGTACACACATGCACAGAGCCCAAGAAACAAGCAGGAAGAATGGGAAGAAGTCCTCGCAGTCCCAGAACTATGACATGACTAGAATAACAGAGACTTGGTGGGATAGCTCATGTGACTGCAATACTGTCATGGATGAGTAGCCAAAATGACAGACTCCATTTCCCAGCAACCTCTGCCCAAATGGCTCTCGGCAAGAGCCACGCAGGAAGGGCATGCACTGGGCAGGGAGCTGCTCCAGGGCTGGGATCCCGGGGTGATGACGCTGCGGGGCTGTGGAAGCACCGTGACCTGCTCACTTGCACACTCCTGCCCATGGAAGCTACTGTTGTCACAGGGGAGTGCAGGCATCCAAGGCCTGCCCCCCAAGAGCCCAGGGTCTCCCTGGCCCTGCCCACTTGTCTCACTCCCGGCCGTGGCCCCACCCAACCCGTCCACGTCCTGCCCCTGGTGGTGGGTGTGGGGCAGACAGGCTAGGGTACCCAGGCAGCGGGGCTGGGTCGGGTGGCTGCCTGGGAAACAGAGGCCTGTTGAAAGTCACTGGGTTAGGGTCAGAGGGGAGAGCAACAAGGGTGATGTTGGGGTGCGTGTCTGCTATAGACCACCAGATCAAGAGGATGAGGTGGATGAGGTTTCTTTCAAACTGCTAGTGGTGAAAGAATAGGTTTAGGGACTATTTAGGAAGGCTGGGCGCGTACAAGTCCATGCGGCCGGACACAGCACACCTAAAGGGTGCTGTGGGAGTTGGTCAATGCGATTCAAAGATGATGGCCAGCAGCTTTGAAAACTTGTGGTGATTGGAAAAGGTCCCAGATGATTGGCAAAGGCCAAATATAGCATCCATGTTCAAGAAAGGGATGAAGGAGGATTGGGGGAAACTATGGACTAGTCAGCCTCACCTCCGTCCCCAGAAAAATCATGGAGCAGATCTTCAAGGAATCCATTTAAAAAGCACTTGGAGGAGAAGCAGCTGATTAGGAGCATGGATTCACAAAGGGCAAGTCCTGCCTGACCAACCTGATTGTTTTAGAGGACCATATCAAAAGCCTTGCTGAAGTCACGGTATATCGCATCCACTGCTCTTCCTATGTCTGCTCAGCTAGTCATCTCATCAGAGAAGACATTCTCATGAGCAAGCTAAGGAAGTCCAGGTTGAATGAATGGACTGTAAGGTGGATAGAAAACTGGCTGGATCAGACTCAAAGGGTAGTAATCAATGGCATGACATCTAGTTGGCAACTGATAAAAGTGGAGTGCCACAGAGGTCGGTCCTGTGGCCGTTTTTGTTCAATATTTTCATCAGAGGTCTGGAAGATGGGATGAATTGCACCCTCAGCAGGTCTGCAGACAACACCAAGCGGCAGGGAGTAGTCTATATGCGGGAAGGTAGGGCTAGGATTCAGAGAGACCTAGACAAATTAGGGGATGGGAACAAAACAAAAAAAAAACAAAAAACAAAAAAAAACCAAAAAACAAACAAACCCATCTCACAAAGTTAAGCATAAAGTCCTGTACTTGAGACGAAGCAATCCTGTGCACCAGTACAGCGGACAATAAACTGAATATGGGCCAGCAGCGTGTCCTTGTTGCCCAGGCGGCTAATAGCATACAGAGCTGCATTGGTAGGAGTGTTGCCAGCAGATCGAGGGAAGTGATTCCTCTCTATGTGGCATTTGTGAGGCCACATCTGGAGTCCCATGTCCAGTTTGGCTGCAGAAAGGATGTGGACAAATTGAAGAGAGTCCAGTGGAAGGCAAAGAAAATGTTTGGGGCACACGACTTGTGAGGAGAGGCTAAGGAAACTGGGTTTATTTCATGTGGGGAAAAGAAGACTGAGGGGGGATTTAATAGCAGCCTTGAACTACCTGCAGGGAGGTTGCAAAGAGGACGGAGCTGGGCTGTTCTCAGCAGTGACAGATGACAGAACAAGGAGCAATGGTCTCAAGTTGCAGCAAGGGAGATTTAAGTTGGATATCAGGAAAAACTCTCACTGGGAGAGTGGTGAAGCACTGGAACAGGTGACCCAGAGAGGTGGTGGACTCTCCACCCCTGGAGGTTTTTAAGACCCAGTTTGACAAAGCCTTGACTGAGATGATGCAGTTGGGGCTGGTCCTGCTTTGAGCAGGAGGTCCCTTCCAACCCTCACTTTCTGCGATTCTAAGAACTAAAAAAAACCCAGAACAAACTAAAAAAAAAGGAATGAAAAAAAATTAAATCTTTCCATCTTTGCAGTAAGAATTGGGTTCCAGGGAACTGGGTTATCAGTCTCTCAGTTTCCATTTATTTTTCCTTTGTTCACTTCACTCTAATAAGCCCTCATGCAGTCGTTTGTCCAGAGTTAGTGTATTGCTATGGGAAGCTTTGAACTGCTCTCAGAAGTAGACAGTCATTCAGATGTGCTCTGTGGTCTTAAAAGATGCTCTTTGCAGAGCAGTGATCAGACAACGAGGTACTTCAAGGCCATTAGGGACTTGGAAATCACAACCCCACAGGGAGATTCAGCTAGCTGGTTTTAGCTGCAGTTCATGTAGTGCAGGTCTCGACCAAAGCATCTCTCTGGCCAATTGCTGTAGCAAAGGGCTCTGCCCAGTGAAAGAGAAATAACAGATTGCACAGAAGGACACAAAACAATCAAGGCTATGTGCGATACACATGGGAAGAAATCAACCCAATTTGTTTGCTCAAGTATTCATTGCTTTACACAGTTAAACAGTTTTCTTAGTAACAATATTGAAGTTATTGGGCGGGGGGATAGTCACTTGTGGCTCAGGTAGCAGCTGAAGGCAGCAAGAGACCCCTGCCAGTTCCGCTCTGCTTCATAAAGGGGTGTGTACCTTTTGCACTCCCTCAACCACCAGTGCGAGTTAGTAGCATCCATTGACAAGGTGATGATGGAGAAGGGGTCATTCTGAGTTTAATCTCCCTAATTAATGGAGGCTTTTGCTCAACCAAAGTAACTTATTTTATCAAAGCATGTCTCCCCACCTCAACCTTTTCAGTAAAGAAGGGGAAAGCCTGGCTTCTATCAAATGACTGGATCTAATTGTGTGTCAATATAAACAGGGTGAGCCAAGCCAGCAAAGCCATTTTGACACCATTTCCTAAAAGACAGAAGCCCTGGCATGTGATGCAATGCCATTCTCAGATACAAGTACTTATAGCAAACACCCCAAGCTGTGCACATGCTTGAGGGGTTCTGTTCGGCAACTCTTCTACTCCAAAAGGTACTTAAATAGTTTTAAAATGCTCCATCATTTCACTCTTAAATCAAGGAGACTCATGCAGTTACATTAACTTTGTTAAAAGCCAAAGAATAAAATGTACACAGAGCCCTTCTGACTCCTCTTAAGTACCCACTTTCTCATTCCTCAGATTTAAAAATAAGCTCCATTTAAGTCAGAGGATTTAATCATTTGCCTTTATATGATAGAAGACACCATATCAAATGGAAATCAGCGAACCAAAACCTAACATTGCCACCTTTCCTACGTAGGAGCATCTTTAAGCATGTGCTTAGTTGCACTGGCTTGGACCAGGTTAAACATATACATCAGGTTTTGCAAGAGACGGACCCAGAAGCATTTGTGTAAGCAGCATTTTTACGTACTGCCAAACAGAAATGGAGGGGACACCAAAGGGCACAAATGTGAGTGATCTCATTATTTAGAGAGACTGCCCGCATCCAGGAGAATCTGCTCAACATCTTAGCTGAATGCAAACTTGCTCAGATATTTCAGTTCAGCAAAGTGGCACAAACCTGCAAGATCCCTCCCTGCTCTAGAATACTGCTACCAAGCTGGCGTCCATTGTCCAGAGAAACGTGTGCATACAACAGTTTTTCAGAAAACAGTTCCTGTGGTTACATCTTGTTTTTAAGCATTATCTTCTGGGTTTTTCCCTCCAAGGCCTGCCCATAAACACACAGATGGTCAGGAACTTTGTGTAGATTGCTTAGTGTTGAGATGATACTGCTGCCATAATAGTCCGGGAGATATGCCAGAGGCAAGAAGTCCTGTGGGTCATCTCTTTTATTGGACCAGCTGTATGGTTGGTATAGACACAGGCAAGATTTCAGCTATCACCAGACCTTTCCTCAAGCCTCATAGTGAACTTTATTATTATTATTTTTTAAGTAACACCTTCCTTCTTTCAGTCAGGCTTTTAAAAAATGACTTGACCACAGAAAGCAGGAAAGGGCATTACAGCTTTAGCAAAGTGGTGCTCCAAAGCCCCAAACCGTCAGTACCGGAGCAGCCAAAGGGCACGTTTAGTCCTGTTGAGTCTCTTGGTTGCAAAGCTAAGGACCATACAACCCAGTGCAAAGAAAGCATACATGGTCCAGTCTCACAGGAGCCACTTCCCTTCCATTTGCACTTCAGTCCAACCTAATGGTGAATGGACGTGATCAGATCAAAACTAGATTTGTGCTTGGATTTTACCTCTTTTCTCCATCTCGCAAAGCACATGGGATGGACAGATTTCATAGACATTAGGGGCTGGAAGGGACCTCATGAAATCATCACGCCATAGGCGGGAAGTCAGCTGGGATCAAGTGACCCCAGTAAGAAATATATCCACCTGTTTTTTGAAACAGCCCAGAGTAGGTGCTTGCACCAGTGCGGGGGGGAGTTTGTGCCAGACCCTGGACACTCACACCATAAAGAACTTTTTTTCTTACATCTGGTCTAAAATCGGCCTTCCTGGAGTTCACAGCCGTTAGACCTTGTTATCCCCTGGGACCTTGTTATCCCAGCTCTTCTCTGGCCGGCTCATGTATTACATTTATGGAGCACCCCCTATTTCCAATGATGTGAGTGGGAGCCTGGGGCATGAAGCCCAGTATTACAACAGTTTCTAGAGGAATCTGTCATTTCTTAATTCTGAATCTCTGTCACGCACCAGCCAGGACTCAGAGAAGGCTCTGCCATCCCTGTCTATCATTCTGGTTTCTGTAGCACAACACTTTCATATGAGGATAAATGGCTAGCCTGTTGCTCCCCTCCATCTCAGGGCACAAAACCTGGAGGACCTGTGGACTGCTTTTTGTCTGATGCCTCCCCTTTGACCTGTCTGGCTTGGGTGGCCATATCACAGAGCTAAAACTCCCACTGCCAGAGCCCTCAGGGTCGCTGAGATGCAGTGCTCAAGGACTTCTTAATTACCTTGGACAATTTCTTACCATTTTAACTAGCCTTCTGTTGAAATGCGTCTGTAGAGTATCAGCTTATGCATCTCTACTATATTTTACGAGACTTCTGCTATGCAAATCTGGGCGGATCAGACAGACTTTACTCCCTCCTCCAGCTCGGCTGGCTCTGTGGGACTCCCTCCCTGCGTGCGCAAGGGTTACTCGCGGGAGTAAATGAATACAGAGCTAGGAGCAGACGACGAACAATGAAGGATGAGTTTATATCATTAAATCATATCTAGCCAAGGATTTGACTTTTTCCTTTGGCCTCCAAGTCGTGTCACTATTTCAGTCTGTTTTTAAATATTTAACCATAAAAGCCAGCTGCAGCTTCACTGAGGCCAAGCTTTTTTTAATGTCTTCAATAAATAAATAACTCTATGCAAAAAATGAGGCACATGCCAAAAACATGGGTAAAAGCATCAAACAAAAGGCACACAGCCCCCGAGATTTACCCCAAATGTAGCATGGCCAATATACCCTGGAAAGCCTTGAAAGATGGAAGCTGGTTCCTCAAGTAACTGTCATCTCTAAAAACTGGCAGTGTTGAAATAAGATGATTTAAAAAAAAAAAAAAAAAAAAAAGATGATTATTTTTTTAAATCAGCAGCACACCCTCTAGGCCTCCAGAAAACCGTTCCATAACTCTCTTGCTGTGCTCTTCAGAGAAAAGCAGGATCATAAGGGGGCGAAAAAATAGCAAAAGCCCAAAAATTGGGCTGCTGCTCCTGGAAAATTTTGGCTGCATATTTAGACAAAACAAATCCCTGACAGCAAGTGGTATAAGACTGATGGGGGGGGGGGGCAGCAGCAGAAAATCCATTAATTGAGACATAATTAGGCTGGACAGAGCAATCTGGGAATGTACTGGGTGGGGTAACAACCCCTCCATCCTTGGGGTAAGTGCAGGACTGGCCTTACTGCTGTACGTGTTATTTCACAGTCTCTCAACCTGTGGTACATGTACCCCTGGGGATACGCAAGACACAGGCAGGGGGTATGCAGGTACCCCAACACTCTCTCTCACCCTCTTTTCCTCTCAAAACTATGGCAAAAAATTTGGTGCAATTAAAAAAGTTAAATTTCCCAGTAATCATTTGGTTCAGCCCTCCTAGCTTTGGCCAACATCACTTCTAGCCCAGGTACCTACTTGAGTTGTAAAAGGCAGCAACCCTTCACACACCAAATCAGACATCTGTCACATCACAGCTTTGTATACACAGCCCTTCATCCAACATATGGCACACATTAGTCTGTAGATACAAAAATCCCCTGGAAAATTGAGTGGTGGGGTACTTATTAAAATTTTCAGAAGTTAGGGGGTACTTGCTACTTAAGATTGAGAAACACAGTGTTATTTCATAAAAACCAAGAGCATGCTAGGAAGTAAGATGAAAGAGGGGTTGTGCAGGCTCCAAGGGTTCAGTCCTGAGCGCTCTGCTCCCTACCCAGCACGGCACTCAGGCAGGCAAGCAGCCTCACTGAGAGCAACTGCTGGATTGGGGCCCTCGTGTGGTACACGAGCACAGAAGTCATGAGTGCCTTCATCTCAAGGTTATACTCCATCAAATCACCACCAAAAGAAAGCAATAGGGTGGGGTGGGGGCAGAGAGGAGAAGTCACCTTGTCACCTGCCACTTCTGCTCTTCCATTGGATCAGTCTGTGCATTTGACTGCAGTTTGGGCCAGAAGTGGCACTGTGCTCCGACCACTTTGCACCATGGTACAATGCAAAGCTGATAATGGAGGCTCAGAAAGGTTCATTCAGCAGAGTGGACTTGCCCAATGCTGTGAAAGTACCAGAGTGGCATCTGCAATACCTTCCTTGATGCCACTAATCCCTGCCTGCTCCGCTGGCCCTCTGCCTAGTGAGCAGCTGACCCAGGATCAAAGGAGATCAAAAGCATAATGTCACCTCTGCGCCCTCCCCTTTCCCGAGTCGTGCTGTGTGCTCCCTGGCTGGGACCCAGGGCGAACAGTCAGCTTCAGTACAGACACGTTTCTAGATGTGCATGGGTTTTTACAAAGGGACAGGAGGGAGGGAAACATTTTTAAGTCAAAAGAAGTTTGCATACTTGGCAGAAGGGCTCGGCTGTAACGACTGTCCACTCATCGTCAAAATCCAGCAGGATTTGGGGTTGGCAGTGCTTTGGTTGAGCAGAGGGATTTCTGGAGGTAAACCCAGCTGGTACCCAGATGAAATTTAGAGCAGACTGTATTCCTGCGCACTGCCAACTTTCAACATTAAGGAGGTATGTTAATAGCACCGCGGCACCTCCTGTTGCGTGATAGGAAAAGATTGACTGCCACAAGTACAAGAACAGGTGGGGCTGTAATTGGGTCACCGAATCGGCTTGCTTGCAGCTTGGAAGGCTCTCGCAGTGCAAGTTATCGGGCCTGCTGTGCTCTTCCATCCTGGCCTGGAAGGTGCACAAATAGGTTCTTTCAACACACAGAAAGTGTGCTCCCCAGCTGAAGTGTTCTGTCATTTCTGCAGGGACAGGAAGATTTATTGCCCCTCCAGTCTGATTTCCCAAAAGAAAAAGATTGCAGCATGTCCCCTGCCCCAATCACACTAGGTCAGATCCAATTCAGCACAGTGAGCAACTAGATCCATGCTCTTGTCCTACGTTTCTGTGTGCTCAATCACCAGTAGGATGCGGCACTCGAAAGCAGAGCACACTTTAACATATACAGAAAAGGTGCTTCTATTGCATGTGGGCTCATGACACCCAGCCCACAGAAAGGAGCTCCTTTTCCACTGTCAGCTAGAAAAACCATGCTTCTCTGTGGCCATCGCCAACGTCTGCTGCCAGACAGAGGCCCCCCCGGGGGCACGCGCTGCTGATCTTGCTGCTCTGAACACTGGCTAACTGACAAAGCCCCCAGATAACTCCCTAACATTTAAATAGCTTTCTACTGATGCCCTGTCAAATATATTGTTCCCTCCAGCCAGACTGGCTTCATAGAAACAAGCCAGCAAGAAACAAGAAGTTCAGTCATATAAGCCACAAGAAAAACAAAAAAAACCCTTTCCCCGCTCACAACCTTCCCTCTGCCCCCAGCTTATCGGGGGCAAATCCGTTCTCTTCCCAAGGGTTTCTTGCTAGCTTTCAATGGCTCAGCATATCAAACACCAGCAGCCACTTCATCATGGCCGATTTGGCCCACTGATTGCTGGAGCATCAGCAGCTTCCCAGCTCCATCTGGGAATGGTCAGAAAGCAAATTTCCATTAGTATTAGGGGCCAGAATGAACTGCAAGGGATGTTAAAGAGTCATTAGCCACTGGAGACTCTCCAAAGAGCAGGTGTCTTAGGCACGCTCACCGTCTAGGGGGGTCTTCCAACTTCAGCCCACCCCACACATGCCTCGGGCAAAGAAGAATCCTGCATCCCCCCCCCATGTATAGAGAGACATCCCATCTCTGTACATATAGAGAGTGGTTGGGAGAAACCCCAGCAAGGGTCTCCCAACCACTAACAACACAAGGGCTCCAACCTACCTGCCTTCCAACCATCTCACCAGCAAAACTAAACCATCACCCTAAGCAAGCTTTCCTTTGTTTGATCGAGCACAGCATACCTTCAGCCTCCTTCTTTCACAATACAGGTACATACACTTAAGCCAGTTAAGTCACTGATGTGTCCAAGGAGGCTTGGTGTCCACTCATACCCTAAGTTACTGGGGAAAACAAATGGCTTCCCAAAAGTTTCCATCTTGGGTTAAGAGGTATGGGAATGCTATTGTTGCTTATTGCAGGAGGCGTTTGCAGCGGGAACACAAAATTAGAAGAGTGGGCATGGGAACAGGAGCCAGGAACCTTTGGGCTCTATAACCATCTCTCGCCCAACCTTTCTGTGACTCCATCTACGCCAGGCCTTTAACTGGCAGTTTTGAGCTCTATCCACGATTCTACCTAGAACTTGATTCTTTTGGCAGGGAAAAGGAAAAGACAGCCCTATTCTAGCTATTTTACATTTCTGAGCCTTTTTACCTTTACAAGTTCCCATTCCCACCAGTTACCTGAACAGCCAAGTCATTAAAGCTAGAACCACTTAAGTCAGCTAAAACCCTATTAATTAGAGCTTCAGCTATCTCCCAACAATGAGCCTCAGTCTCAGATTTACACCTAGAAGTGACATGATGACTGTGATGATGGCCTACGTCCTGGGGATACTGTGGGGGTTAGCAAGCAGCTTTGAGATGCAAGGTGTGAAGCCGAGCGCTAAGCATTTGTATTCTGAGAACTTTTCCTTCAAATAAGATTTATAGCAGCAGAAACTGAGGCTGATTTTCTAGTGTACAAATCTTTCTGGAGAACAAACCAATAGCCAACCTGTCATCTCGCAGACACCTGAAGCTCTGATGAAAGCAGAGCTGAATTGTTCAGAACAAGACAGGACTTTTTCGCTTTGGTAAGAGCAGGAAAGCAATTAAAGAATTTTTTTTGTAAAAATCTTGTTGGTCTAATAAAAGATATCACCTCTGTCCATGAGCCCAGATTGCTTTTTTGGATTCTTTAAAACTTGAACTGCACTAAACCCACTAACCGTGTCATCCTCAAAAAATAAGGAATGATCCTAAAGCAACAGGAACAAACAACAAGCCAAGGCAAGACTAGACCCTCCCAGCTGAGAAAGAGGCACAAACTTATAAATGGCCTGGCATTTCCTGCCCACAAAGCGGAGGGCAGACTGCAGGGCATAGTCCACTAGACTCCAGCAACAACAAATGAACAACTCTTCCTTATGCCCAATTCAGTAGGTGAGCACCTGCTGCTTAACCAATTTCTGAGCTGGAATGCAATTGCCATATTTCAGCTCCTCTCAGGTTAGTGGCACAAATTTATCCGAGACCTTCAGTTATGACAGCAATGGAGACAAGAAGATTGCAACGTTTGGAGGGAGGAGGAAGCATTACGACTAAAAACAACACCCACCAACTCCCTGCCCGCCTCCTCATACATTTTTAGCTATGTTATCCCTTAAAACACCAACCCAAAGCACAGATGATCACACACACGCAACATAGATTTATAAGATTAAATATCAGCCTGGAATTTCTTGGTGGCACTGACATGAAGCAGCTATCACTGGAGGAAGTCTGCCAAAAGGTGATGGCTGCCAAAAGTCATTTTCATGCAGGACTTGTGCTAAAAATTGTGCTTCGACAGCACTACTGCACGTGCGCTACAAATCAACCTAAACACACGGATTTTTAAACGCGTTCTAATCTCTTCATTCACACACAGCGGATCCAAAATGATAGCATTATTGATGCGCCAAGACGGTATAACGATACAACAGTTGAAAAAAAAAAACAAAAAACAAAAATCATTTATTTTCAGCAATTAAGTCCAGCATGCCAAGTCGCCCTTCCTGCAAGGGAGCATTCATCCAGAAGGCAAGTAGGGTAAGGAAACCCAGTCAAACCTGATGGGAAACTCAGACAAGAGGTAACACAAACTAAAATCAGGCTAGTTCCATGAATCTGATCTTTGGAAGCCCAGAACAGAAAAGGTCTAAAAGCGGGAATATCTGGGGCTAGTTAAATAAGTTCATACGTCAAGACCAAGATAAGGTTACACAGAGCCTCTTGCCGAGAGTATGGTCATCATGTTTATTTGATTGGTTTTCATTACTCTCAAAATAACTTTGGCAGCCTTAGAAAAAATAAATTTTAAAAGCTGTCTCCCACTGATGTCGTCATGTTTAATTAGTTAATGTTTGCTAAAGCGCTCTGAAGATGGATAGCTTTGCAAAAGGGCCAACTTGTGCTGTACTGTTTTGGACCTTTGTAATCAAATGCTGGAGGTTGGATCCTGCTCCCAGCCGACGTGTGTTGCCTTTGATTCCAATGAGAGCAGGCTCCGGCCCATGGTTATTTCAGCTCTCAAGTACTGAAAACCAAGCCAACATAGCTTGTTTACGTCTTTCCTCACGCACCCATACCATGAATGCAGCATGGGACACAGCACTTGAGACAAACAAGGCCTGCCAGAGGGTCCTTGCAATGCAGGGACGTAGGCCATTTCACAGCACTTTTACAAGCAGCTGTCAAAAAATCTGTCATCTGATTGAATTAGCAAGGGTTAAGTTTTAAAAGAAGCCTCATTAAATGCCCTAATTTTTCAAAGTGCTGCATATCCCACAGTTCCAACCTATGTAGGCACAGACAGAAGTACAGATCCCTACTGTAACTCACAGCGCTTTTCAGGCAGCACCATGAGTTTGTGATCCCCCAGACCCAAAAGACGTCCACACTGCTGGGTCCTAGGGGTTGGGGGATTCAGCTGCAATTTGGAGCAGCTGCAAGTCTGCAGCCATTCTCCCCCCAGCCCTGGCTCTGTCTTCAGAATGGGAGCAGGGGGCGGGGAAGAGAAGGGAGCGGAGATAGTTGGGTCGGGGGGGGGGGGGGGA
>NW_017729000.1:7908405-7910280 GCF_001723915.1 Gavialis gangeticus | reverse complement strand
GGGTCCCCACCTCAGAAGGGCTGCAATCTACTTGCCAATCTACTTGCCACTGGGCAACCCCCATACCTAGCTCCCTCTGGTCCCTTTCCCCCCTCCCATTCTGAAAATGGCGCAGAGAGCAGGGCTGCCCAGCCCTGCTCCTGGCACACACAGACAAGTTAATGACAGCACTTCACTTTGGAGCATCTTCATTTGATCCTATATAATGAGGATTCAGGTCGTCATGGAATCGGGCCCTTTTAAAGCACTCTGTAGTCATGCGCTTGTGTTTGGTTACGGCTGTAGAGAGCTTTCAAGGGCCAGATCAGTAAAGATCGTCACACTTCTGTCCATGCCTAACTTGTGTATGCGTGGGAAACACCCCCTGGATTTTTATGCTCTAACATACTAGGATATCTTCCTGAGTCCAGACTTGCTTGCAAAAGGATTTTATCTGTCCTTTGTGGTGGCAGGTGAAAGGACATAGGAAAAGACTTGACCAATCAGCACTCAAGTGATTTTGCCTGTATCCTGTCTGCAAACAAAATCCAGACAGCACTAAAGCTTGAATACACTCCTCTGCTCATCCCACCTTCTGCCAGGTAAACTAACCTGGGCTTAAGTACACCCAGATGACAGGATGGGGTTGAGCTAGACACAAGCCCAGATTAGCTCCGCAAAGCAGTGATACAGCTGGTTGCAAAACAGGGTATATTCTAGCCAGCGAACCTTCAACCTTTAGACTGGATTTTTGAAGGTTTAAGTGAACCAAGCATCCAAATGCTCCTGAAATCAGAGTGTGGGTCCTTTAGATTACTTAGAAAATCCTAGGAAAAGGTTTAAAGAGAAAGCGCAGGCTCATTTAGCCGCTCTGTAACAGGTTAAAAAAAGCTGAAAGAGTTTGAGAGCTGACAGAGATGTATTTTAATTCACCTCTTTTGCCAGACGCACATGGTTTTAATTGCTTGGAAATAGAACAATCTGCTCTCTTACGGGCACAAAGCACCATTCCACTATTTACTTTCTTTGTAGCCAAGAAATTATTAGGAAATACTTGTCACACATTAGTGAGTGGTTCCAATAACTACGCTGAACATGTTACACAGTTTTGTAATACATGCACACAAAAAACCCCCAACCAACAACAACATTAATACGAGATGAAGACTGAGATTCTTATCATGCAGAGGTCAGGAATTTCAGAGTTAAGGTTTCTTCTCAATACTTCTGCCAGTGAGAGCATACAGAGTGCTCACTCGTACAACACATCTCATTCTTGCACCATATACGTGTGTGTCTGACTCATAAAAGATGGTCTTAGCAGGCTGTGAGTGACCAATATTCCTCACTGTTTGATGCTTTTAGGTACAAATTACATAGAGAGAAGTGGACATCCTGGTCCAGCACGCAATGGACAAATTTCAGCATCAAATAATTATCAGGCACCTTCGGTCTCAGATGGACAAGCAGTACTAACCATTGCGATGCAGACGGATAAGATCCTTATCCCTAGGGCCACCCTTATGTGCCAGGATCAGGGTGTACCTGCCAAAGTAAGCCTGAACTGCTGTTCATGCCCTTTTCCAAATGCATAGACACTAGAATATGAACATGATTAGCCTTGGTGGCCTCTCTGCAGCTTTTAAATTAGAAAACTCCCAGACCTGCCCATCTTTGGAGGGTATCTTCCCTCTGATGCACGCCTCGGAGATCTTCACTAGGGCTGTGCAGAACAGCTACATGTAGTTTCGGTTTGGTTCGGCCGTTTTGGAGGGACAGCAATTCGTTTTGGTGTTTCGGATCACTGTTCCATTTCGATTCGGCCAAATCTGTCTTGGAGTTTCGATGCTGATTCGGATCAGCCAGGGAGAGGCAGACACAGCCAGGTGGCTGCAG
>NW_017729000.1:7899920-7903405 GCF_001723915.1 Gavialis gangeticus | reverse complement strand
GTTAGAAAACTCCCAGACCTGCCCATCTTTGGAGGGTATCTTCCCTCTGATGCACGCCTCGGAGATCTTCACTAGGGCTGTGCAGAACAGCTACATGTAGTTTCGGTTTGGTTCGGCCGTTTTGGAGGGACAGCAATTCGTTTTGGTGTTTCGGATCACTGTTCCATTTCGATTCGGCCAAATCTGTCTTGGAGTTTCGATGCTGATTCGGATCAGCCAGGGAGAGGCAGACACAGCCAGGTGGCTGCAGGTTCTCCCGTGGCTCCTCTGGTTGTGCCTGCCTCTCCCCGGGCAGGGGGAGCTGCCAGAGAAGCCTCCATGGCTGTCCTGCCCAGCCCCAGCCTCCCAGCACTTAAAAACAAAAAAGGCACCACACTCACCGGCTGTAGCAGTGGTAATGAGGGCCTCTGGGGTGTTTCAGAGCCTCCCATTTTGTTTTGGATTCGGTGTTTCAGGTGCCAAAACGCCTCCGAAACGACACGGCTGCCAAAATTTTGCACAGCCCTAATCTTCACATACAAGTTACTTTCCTAGACAGAAGGGGAGGGTATCCATTGCCTCCACAGCCACATCTCTCTCCCAGTCCCCACAGAGGGCAGGAGGGATGCTTTAGTAAAAAAACAGGGTATCACTGTCCATGCCAGGGCCACAGAGATTCGCGATAAAAGACAACGCAGCCTGGAGCTGTTTGGAGAAGCAAGGGAGTAGAGGGGCTAGAGGATAGAAAACATGGTAAAAGCCAGAGCAAACATAAGCAGTACAAAGCTACTTTACAGATGGCCCTGACTCTTACTAGATCCCAGGGGACTGGTCAGATTTGGAACAGCTCTCGTCCAGTCGTCCCCATGCCTCCCTCCCCTGAAAAATGTCAGCAGGGAATCCTGCAAGAAAATGCTTGCAGCAATTCCCTCTAGAGTCCAGTCTCGTCCCACCTTCATTAATTTTCCTGACAGTAACTGGAAACTATGCATCAAAGAAGTCGGTCTTGTACTTGATCCAGCAGAAAGCCTATAGGCTTGTACATCCGCATCACTCAAGTGCCCCGTCTGAGTCTAGGTCCAATAACAGATAGCTATTTCTTTTTTAAGTTTTTAAAAATTTGAATGAAATACTTACTGGGCTCTAATATGAGCCTGTCCACACTCAAGTCCTTCAGGCTCCTGTAGCACTGATTGGAACAGTCCCCTTATTACTCAAAAATGCGGATAAACCTTCTGGCAAGGCAACCATTACATTTATAAAGTGCCTTGCCTGCAAAAGATGGCAGAGAACCATGCCTAAAAACATAATACAAAAAAAGCAAGACAGCCACAGGCTGAACACCAGGAAGGTGAGTGGAACAGAGACCTCTTATTGCATTTTTTAGCTTTTTCCAGGGACCCACCGACTGAGAAGGTCGGTGAGAAGCAAGTTGCATCACTTGACCGACTAATAAACAAATGTCCTTGCACCTGCTGAATTTCTCACACTGCAAAGGCCACATGAGGATAGGAACCAGAGAAAGACAGGGAACTGGCACACAGACAAGTCCCCTACAAAATATACAGGGCCCGAGTCAGAGACCACACATAATATAACCCTTCAACTGATCCAGTGCTTCTCAAGAAATGATGCATGGGGCAACATGCACCTGGTCAGAATAAAAAGCCTGGGAAAAATTGGAGGCAGTGAACAATGAAGGGTTATGACAGCAAAAACAAAGCTAGAAAACAAGCATTCATATTATCAAGTTCAGGTCTGTGTTTCTGATAGCTGCTCTGGGGCACTGACCCGCTCACAGCTTCTGGGACTTCTGCAGACTCTCTCACACAAGGGTCATGGAGATAGTTAAGTCTCAGGGAAATTTCTAGCTACAGTTGAGGGGGAAAATGTTGGCTGCTTTTGCAGAAGCAGCATGTCAGGTTGTGAAAGCACACACAGAAGCAAGCACCGAACGCACTTCACCCCCGTATCGTGCAATCTGGCATGACAGCGGTGTTTTAAAACCATCTTTCTTATGGCCGTTCTCGCTTTGTTTCTATGGCATTCATGAAATAATATGGGCTCCCTCTGCTGGTCAACCTTGCGTCTAGGTCTCCAGTAGATCGGCTGTCTGCTTTCTATTTCAGAACATCCTCTATTTAATAAATAAAACCCCACCAAGAGTTAACACTCCCAATGACTTCCTTACAATGTAATCGCAGAATCGCTTCTTACTGTTGTTCTAACGTTTAAAAAAAAATGTTAAACATGCCAAGATGTAAGCCATATTAAAAAAACATCTAGGGATGGGGGTGAAGAAGTCAATGGCTTAGTCAATGTAACACAATTAATGCTAAACTGGTGTCCTGTACATCCCATCAACCCTGATTTACAACTTCTGTATGTGACTTTAGGGTTCCTAGGAAAGGGCTAAATTAGCCTTATGTCTCATTTAATGCCATGATTTACCATGGGGAACCCTTCTCCAAAGGAGATGTTTTTCCAGCTAATCACAGCTTTAAATGTACTTGAATTGTTCTCCCCTTCCCTTGGCTTCCTTCCTTGTGGCACTGTTTTGAATCAGACTAAGAACTGCAAGAGCCCACCAATCTGGTGGTAAGAGCATGGAGGACAGCAAGAAAGACTCTTTAATAAAAAGAAAATGCAAAGAGAATGGGAAAGAGAGAAGCTGATCTGAGCAGAGCATCTGGCCTGGCCCATCTCAAGAGATTTCTAGACCCCAAGATGACCTCAATGAGGACGGCAGGTACTCAACACCTGCTGGGAGCGACCTGTTCAGCCATGGGGCTGAAAGTAATCCGGCCTTCTTCAGTGAGGAACATCAGGGTGAAGTCTGCTCTGACTGAGGGAAGAGCAGCGGAAAGGGCTGGCAGTCAGTCACTAGCAACTATAATAAGAACATCACCAGCACATGGAATAACTCCTTTTTAAAAATCGCTGCCCTCATCGTCCAAAGACAAACAAACAGACCCGCTGACCCTTTAACCGAGTGATGATTCTTGCATGCAGCAAAAGAGCCACTTAAATCTCAACTGCTTTTCATCCAGACACAGAAAAGGCTTTTTAACCCTTTGCTCAGATGACATTAGTCCTATCCCAATACAGGCAACTCAGTCTAAAAGGCTGCAGCCTAAGGCTAGGGACAGATTTATACATAAACCGGTGTAAGTGATCAGAAACCGGTTCAGATCTGTAACACAGCAGAAGTTCAGCTCATGTAAACTGCTTTTGAAATGGCCAAAACTGGTTTAAGATAAAACTTGGATGGATGTAGTATCAGACTTATCTGGGTTAAGATAAATCAGTGTACTGAACTTCTGTCTCTGATCCCCTCCAGATTCAAGTTAACTCACAGTGCCCCAGCATCCCAGGATTCTTTGTACTTTTCCCACAAACTGCCCCCCACACAGGGTGGGTGGGCTAACCTTGACCCACACAGTCTGCTCCAGCTGAGCAGAGAGGCAGGCATGCTGGCATGCTCTAGCCCCCCCCCCCCCCCCCTT
>NW_017729000.1:7893109-7899782 GCF_001723915.1 Gavialis gangeticus | reverse complement strand
CTAGCCCCCCCCCCACCCAGCTTCTTGCCTGGGTCACTGCAGGCATGTGGCTGCATTTCCAGAATCAAAAGTGAATGTCTGTTCACTTGCTTATCAGTTCAATCTACACAGCTTAGACTAACCTGCAAAAATTAAATTGATTCAGCCTCAGGCTTCTTGACCGTCTGTACTTAGCCAAAGAGTCTGATCCTTCCCTGAGCCATATGTCCCCAGAGCCCATTTGCTTTGCTGAACTGGGACTCCAGGCTATATTCTGTCCAGTCCTAGAGCAGAAACAAAGACCAGCGGGCCATTTCTTGTTAGTTGGAAACTCCGAGGAAGCAAAGTTAATTTTCTCCCCCTGGAGCTAAGATGTGCATGAGAAAAATGGGTCTTGTTTCCAGACTTTGACTGACATTCTAACATGGGTTAAAGTAACCCTGATTTGTGTCTCAGCTAATCTAGTTTGGTTGTAAGACAATCAGTCCAGACTTGGAGCATAAAGATCGCTCACATTAGCTAACCGCAAGCAAATAAGTTAAATAAAATTACTACAATTGCGTTAGTGCATGTAGAAGAGCCATCATTGAAATATTTAAGACTATTATGCAGAATTTCAAGGCTTAAGATCAAAGGAAAAATCCCTCATTTTTGTCTCATGAGTAAAGAGTAATGCTGTGAGCCAGGCTCGGATAGGTCTCATGTCCGGCAAACAAGGACAATCCCAGCGTGCTTTTTTGTCTATTATGCTTCCAAATGTTGTAACACTACACTTTGTGTACCAAAATAACTTTGTCTTAATCAATGCCACTTAGGTGACTTTGGTTTCTGTACACGACGGAGAGTGATTCATCTGGACGCTTTTAATCTCAAATGCTGAAAATATTCTTTGTCTGCACATGGTGTACAGACAACTCCACATGGAGCATGCAGTCTATATTGTTTTAAGGATTATTTAGTCACTACTGACTATAAATGTTTTTTTAAATATTAGCACTTCTATGCATTTTGCAACGTCACAGTCTTGTACAAACATGAACTCACATATCTTTCCATCTGTGCAAAAAGAAAAAGAAATACACCAGAGTGCAAGTAATTTAAACTCCTTACTATTACTAATACAAGCAGAGCCTTCAGGATGTATTGTGTAAATGAATTTCCCACACAAACTAATTGAAGATGTTGACTGTTTCCAAGGAGCGTGCCCTGGCAAAGCAGAGCAGGAAGTCCCGACGGTTTAGGAAGTTCATTAAACTGTGTAATGGAATTTAAGTAGTCAGTGACAGCTTTCATGCAGCGCAGCAAGCCGGAGAAGCAGCTCGACCAGCCTACAAGGAGGAGTGCAAGAGCTTTCAATTATCACACACATTTCAGCTGCAGAGATATTGATGCCACTTAAATACCACTATTCAGCAAACTATTCAGGGCATGCAGCTCAGTGACTCTATTAGAGCGAAAAGGTTATTTAATAGTGCATATGCCTCCCCCCTCTAGCCCTGTACTCCTTTTTCATGTAAATAGGTCAATGCAAGACAATGGGGAAAAAAGTTCCGCTGATCAGAAAAGGGCGCTTCACCTAGGGAGTTCTAAACTCTTCGGCACATTCCACTAAATACAAAGTAGCAGCTAAAAGAAAGGCTTGTGGGCATAATTAACCCAGGAAAAAAGGACTTAATTTACAGACAGCCAGACCTTGGAAGTGGCACAAATAAAACAGCACCGTTCTACATACCTGGTGGGCATACGCAGTCAGATGGAGCTTCTCGCGCTGTCCGTAACTTGGCTAGTCCTTCACCCATTTTCTGTTTGCAAGGGGAGAAAAAAAAATGATAGATAGTTAAAGACTGAATTTATATTGGCTGCACGTGGACGGACGACAAAACCAGAACACAAATTCCCTGCGTGTTGTATACAAACTTCATCCTCTTTTCTTCGGGAGAGTTTAATAATAGCTTCTGCTAAAATGTCACAAAAGGTTCGTGAAAATCTCCAGGCTGCCAGACCCTGCCACCAGTTACCCAAGGTAACAACATCCTACCACGTCTTCCAGCAAATAACTGCTTTAATTTCCAAGGAAGAAGTTACTTGGCATGACAGATTGCTATCGCAAGCCCTTGATAAGTACTCAAGAAGCAGCTAATAGTGCTGTGCCATCAAACTGTGTGCCTGATGCTCTCAGCTCAAAAGATGTCTACTGTGCTGCTCAAGTTTTAGCACCTCTTCTATCCCGACACGTGCTTCAAAAGAGACCTGTTTGCTAAGCCTGGACTGAGGTGTAGGATGTCATAGGAGGCAGAGCATGCCACCCAGAAGGATACTTTTTTGTCTTTTTCTAAACCAATCAAAGGAGGACCAATACAAGATCCCTTGCCTTCTACAGTGTGTAAGACTTTTTTTTTTTTTAATTAGCCATTATTTATTTCTCCCCTTCAGTAGGCATCAGCAAAATATGGATACACGAGCTTTCCCTTCTGGGAATAGCTGGACAAAATGTTCTCCTCTGGTTTGTCACACACAGTGTGAATCAAAGTATTTCCAGGGAAGTGAAATGACCCAGGGAACTCATCTTAATAAATCCATGGCAGCAGCACAGATGCGACATTACACGAATGCTTTTTGTATTTGCAAACCCACATTATCTGTAAAATCATTTGTTTTTGATTCACTATATATAGGTTCTGTTGTTTTGGGGACACGCTGTAACAATTCGAAAGAGGAATGAAAATGCTCAGGTTTTGAAGTGGTTCTCCCCAAACACCACTCTGTATAGCTGAGGATCAAGGGTCAGACATTACAATGCAATTTTTTTCCTTTTTTTTTT
Organism: Gavialis gangeticus; assembly: GCF_001723915.1. NCBI lineage: Eukaryota > Metazoa > Chordata > Crocodylia > Gavialidae > Gavialis > Gavialis gangeticus. The sequence continues at coordinate 7,896,982 of NW_017729000.1, read as the reverse complement.
TTTTTTTTTTTTTAAAAAAAAGCAAGGGCACAAATTTTTTTCCTTTTTTTTTTTTTTTTTTTTTTAAAAAAAAAGGCAAAGCATCTGTGCTCCTGCCTTGTTTTCAAATAGTTTACAACAGCATTATGTTATCTGTTAGAAAAACAGGATCACTGGAGTAATCACACCTATAAGGTCTGTAAACATTATCCTGTAGCAATCTAAAACGAAAACAAAGCCCTGCAAAGCCACCAAAGAGGTTCCCCATTGATTTCAATAGGCTCTGAATCAGGCCATTCCACTCCTGCCGTTAATTTAAAGTGGGAGGAAAAGGCACACCATGAAAAAAAGAGATAGATATGCAACAAGACAAACAGCATGCTCAAAAATCCTTTGACATCTGACAAAAATCAACGGAGTGCCCTTAACATTTCTAACCATTTTGACCAGTGGGGAAAAAATCCTATTGTCCACATAGTTCAGTCTAGAGATGCAACACAATTATCCTTCATCATCAGGGCAAGCTGCTGCCTTGCACATAATCCTGACTGCCCAGCATGCCCGATCCAAAGCTTTAAAGATATTCCATGCCTATTCCTTCTCATTTTCCTAGTAAGTAACCAACCAGAAGCAAATAAAACCAGTTGTCATAAGAAGAACTTGTGGTAGCAGTTGCCAGATGGGTTGATCTGGTCTTTGACTGGCTGTTCTCAAGTTTCAGAGCGAGGGGTAGCAAGCCAGCTTCACTTTTCTAGACAGGAGCATTCTTGACTGGTGGCAGATGCTTGGAGGATAGATGTCTTTTTGGTTCACTTTAAAATCAAAGCAGCGGCAGCTCACCGGGCCTCATCTATCTTTCATTACATACCTCCATTCTGCTAAGTTAGCTACTGTTAACTACTGCATTCATCAGGCCAAAACAGCTTTGAGAAAGACTGGCAGAACAGTGCATCACAGAAAACAGGTCAGCCAAACAAGGGAGAAGAAAAGGAGACCGAAAGTTGAGTCTGGGACTTCCATTGCTCAACAGCGTTGGAGAGGAAATCCTCATTGAAAGTGGCTTAACAAGGGCGAGGCTAATGGGACTACCAAACCAAGTAAGGGTCTTCAGGACTAAGCCATTTTGGCTCTGTCTCATTTAAACCACGTTAAGAAGAAAGAAGGCAATAACCATAGACATAGGCCCCACAAGCATGGTCATGTCCAGGGAGGGGAAATCCAGCATGCTTACATGTTTGAGTGCTGTCCAGTCCAGGACTCTGTTTATGATCAATTCAAGACCAGGCTAATTTGTGAATTAACTTCTGTCCCCCATATCCAGTGGCACAGATGGTCTTTCTGGCTGTTGCAATTCTAACTGTATAGTCCTATCTGTTCGAATGTTATGCTGCTCGCAAGCCAAAGCACCCACAAGGTGCTAACAATAACTGGTTGAAGTATCTTTGAGTTGCTTGGAACGACATACTGGAGAACTGCTTTATAAGCTGCAATAGAAAGGATGGAGGAGTTTTAAACTATCACAGAATAAAACCATAAGAAATCCTAGAGGGAAGGTTCTGAGATGGAAGGTATATCTTTTAGGGATGGGGGGGAAGAATTACCCGAACCATTGATTGATTTCTCCAACAATCACAGGATGCAAAGTGTATACTGCAGATAAGTCACTATTTTCCAGTTACCCTGGATGATAAAGCTGCCAGGGAAAATATAAAAGTTATCCCATTTCCAACTCATTCAGGAGGCTTACAGGTCTCTGGGATTAAAGGAAGATATTCTCATTTTTTGAATTCTGAAGCGAGCACCCAGTAGTCCCAATGAATTCCCCTACTCACACAACTGATTAATCTGAACGCTGTCTGGCTAATAAGGAACAATAAATCCATTGTGAATTAAACTGTCCTGCTTTGTTTACAACAACTAAATATTTCTTTAATCCTCGCATTAACATTTTTACTACAGCATGAGAACTATGCACTTTGGATTCAAGCTTTTGCTACACAACAAGTGGAATTATGGCCACATCTGGATCACATGCCTAAATATTTTAGAGTATGTAATACTAGGAATTTATTGATCTTTTTGTTGCTGTTGTTGAAGACCATTGCATATGCGTAACATGATTAATTATAAAAGCCAAGAGGACAGTAGCAGACTTGCTCATCTAAGGCAAAGTTTGCAAAGGTGTGTATGAAGTCCCTGAGGGTTTTCCCTGGGCACATACAGCTCTTTGAGATGGGTGGGGGGGAAAAATAATCTTATTTTATGTGCATTGCAGTAGAGTCTACAATTGAGACTGGGGTCCTACCAGGCTAGCTACTACACACAGGCAAGACCAACCTCAAAGGCTTAACAATCCAAATAGATAAGGTAAGAAAGTGAAGCGTTAAGAGAACACGCGATTTCCCCATGGTTAGAGAGGGAAGTCCAAATCCAGTGTCTTAAATCATTAGTATTCCCTCCCTCAGATTTCCCTACTATAGCCTAACCTTTTCTACTTTCTGAACATTTCTCCCTGTTTGTGCATGGTGCACAAACCAAACACACAGCATTGCATTTACTTCCTTGTATACATCTCAACTTCAGAAGTCGTGTCAGCAGAGCCTGGGGCCAAGCATGCATTCATGCTCCCTATGCAGAGGTAAAGAACAAAATTGCAAGTCTGTATGTTGTCCTGTGTGAGCCTCATGTTCATATACATGTTTTGGTGTCGTTTCTTCTGCAGCTTTGTGGTCAACATCAAAAGGCAAAAAAAAAAAGTTAGGATTTTTTTAAAAACTGACCCAAGGCATCAGGTCATTCACTAGGGGTCACAAACAGTTGCTTCTGCAGCAAAATTCTCAAGCACAGAAAGAATAAAGGATCCACTAGTAGGATGTTTTAGACAATTACCAAGAATGTGATCAAAGAGTTTGTCATTTAAAACTTCAACATAAATGAGTAGATGTAGCTTAGCAGGACTGGTAAAAGATAACAGATAACTAATTAACATTCACTCCCTGAATCTGTTACTCATTTTAAAAAAAAATGCTCTCAGTATGGACTGAAGTTTGGTCAAACTAAGGGTTTCAACAAGCATATTCTTGTAGCAGGAACTCAGTTTTGTGGTTTAATTTAATTTAAATTTTCCCTGAACACTCCCCATCTGAGCACTCACAGTGGAAAGCAAGCTTTCCACCCTTAACTAAATCTCAGCAAGAGTTTTTTTTCTTCTGTGGCACTGCCCAAAATCATGTGCAATTCCCAGCTCCAAGCATATTTACTCAAATAACACCAACAGAACTGCTGGCATGACTGACACGCTAGCCTGTAACTGGAGCAGGACTTAGCTGACAGAGTAAGCCCAGCTTTCAAGGATCTGAAGTGAAACATAAACTCTGAGGTTTTCCAATGATGTGATTGTCAAGCACCTCTTCTGTTCCAGCACTTCAGATCCATCCCTTAAGCCAGGGGTTCCCAAACTGTGGTACACATACCCCTGAGGAGAGGCAAGACATCTCTGGGGGCTACGCAGGAGAAATTGCTTAATGGTGGATTTCGTTTTCATTATAATAATACTTGGTATTTGAGGGGTTAAATATATAAAATGTATGCTGGTAGGGGTACACAGGCAGCTGGTAAGTCTGGAAGGGGGGATGCAATAAGGAAAAGTTTGGGAACTTCTGCCTGACGCCATTAGTTAAACTCGAAGTGAAAAGGCATGCAGCACCCTCCCTTTGGTAACACCATTTTCTATGCCTGGAATAGCCTCCTTTTCCCCCCAAATGCCAAACTATGGTTCCTCTTCCAAGTCTGGCTTCTTTTCCTTTGGCTTCACACCGCTGATCTCCATGTGATCGGTAATGACAGGAACAGAAATTACACGTAAACCGGTGCAAGTGATCAGAAACCTGTTCA
>NW_017729000.1:7886003-7888109 GCF_001723915.1 Gavialis gangeticus | reverse complement strand
GGTAATGACAGGGACAGAAATTACACGTAAACCGGTGCAAGTGATCAGAAACCTGTTCAAATCTGAAACACAACAGAAATTTAGAGCACATAACCTGCTTTCAAAATGCCCAAAACCGGTTTAAAATAAACCTGGATGATGTAGTACCTGACTGAACTGGGTTAGGTAAAAATCGGTTTACTGAACTTCTGTCTCAGACCCCCTCCAGATTCAAGTCAACTCACAGTCCCCCAGCATCCCAGGATGCTTTGCACCTCCCCCAGAAGCACCACCTTTGCAGGGTGGGCGGGCTAGCCTTAGCCCACTCTGTCTGCTCCAGCTGAGCAGGGAGGGGTGCTCTAGCACCCCCCGGCTTCTGGCCTGGGCCACTGCAGGCATGCGGCTGCATGTCCAGAATCAAAAGTGAATGTCTGTGCACTTGCTTATCGGTTCAATCTACACAGCTTAGATTGACCTGCAAAGATTGAATCAATCCAGCCTTGGGCTTTTTGACTGTCTGTGCTTAGCTGTGGTAATAAACAACACAGAAACCAACAAACAACATGCACAATCTATTTTATTTTCTCTCTCCCTTCCTCTTATTTTCTGGCATCTCTTCCCTAACCACCCATTCTCTCTCTGAATTCAGCCCTAGAATAGATTTAAGCAACTTTTACTCCAACGACGAGTTCCTCCAAATTCCACAGGATTAACAAAAATGATGTTGCACACACAGGTAACTGTTTGCAGGGCTCAGACCTTGAGGCTGGAAATTTCTTGGACAGAATATCATGTGTTATAGGCCAATTGCACCAATGGTACAAAGCCTGTAAGGAAGAGGCAATCTAGTATTCCATCATTACTTCTTCTGTCAGGCTTATATTCTGCAATCTTGTGAGCTGGGCTGCAATTTTATGAGCAACTGATTGTCAAACCGATCCTAAAATCCCAAAACTTCTTCACTACCTGGTAAATCACTCAAAGGAAAAATAAAAAAATCCCCTGAAGTAAAAGCAACTGCTGGGATCGAAAAACCTAACTTCCTCCTAAAAAGTGTTAATGTTTAAATCAGAAGGTAGAAACAAATATGGAAACTCGTTATAGGAAGGAGAAATATAGTACTTTTTGGAGCATGAAAGTTTCCAGAGTTCTCTGAATTGTATCAAGAAACTCAGCAAATCTAGCAGCAAATACTGTAACTAGTCCTTAATCTCTTCAATCCTCCATAAATCACTTGGTCACCATTAGACCACTTTATGTTTTATGATATTCCACAAGATAATGGGGACCATGCTCATGTACGCGTAAAAGAAAACGATAGTCCATTACAGCCAATAACAATGTACCGTTTAAATACTGGAATTCCCTTTTTCACTGCCTGCAGCCAGGGACAGCGTTTACTTTCCTTCTTAAAGTGAGTACTACCACCTGAGATGTTTTTGCATACAACTTGTTAATGAAAGGCCAGGCTCCACCACTCCTTAGTCTGTTATCTTATGGGTGCAAATTTATGGAGTAACGGCTCCCATACACATGCCGGGAGGCTGCTCCAATGAGCTGTACTTTCAGCACATGGGAGCAGACTCGATTAATCAAGCCTGCTGGAGCAATTATAATTACTGCGCTTCAGCAGACTCCGGTGTCACATGCATCAATGTCCTTGCACTGAAAAGTTGCAGCGGGGCACTTCAAAGCTCCTTCAATGAGCTGAAGCTCAAAGCACCCCACAGCCATTTTTTCAGCACAGGGATGCTGATACATGCGACACTTTAGCATGGCTCTGAGAGCTGTGCTAATTAAAAGTGCCCAATTAAAGCACCCCCTCCACATCCCGGAGCACATCTATAAATGCCCTAGAAGTCTAAGTCAGTAAAGAGTGCTAGCATAATCTGGCTGCATAGCATTTAGACTTCCTTCGCATTTTTACCCACAGCATGCCAGACCTACAGGCACGCTGCCCACATCAGCTGCCATCTAAGGAATGAATAAAAAAATAATTTAAAAAGAAGAACATTAACTGGTTGTTTTCAGCTTCCCAGACTCGTAAGTGATGGCAGCACTTTCGAGTAAGGCCAGCTGTCTTCCATTCTGAGCGCTGACACCAATTAGAAGGGCAACCACTCTCTG
>NW_017729000.1:7880009-7881003 GCF_001723915.1 Gavialis gangeticus | reverse complement strand
AGACCTACAGGCACGCTGCCCACATCAGCTGCCATCTAAGGAATGAATAAAAAAATAATTTAAAAAGAAGAACATTAACTGGTTGTTTTCAGCTTCCCAGACTCGTAAGTGATGGCAGCACTTTCGAGTAAGGCCAGCTGTCTTCCATTCTGAGCGCTGACACCAATTAGAAGGGCAACCACTCTCTGTCTCCGCTCATCAGTCTGTAAAATGGGGATGATGACACTGGCCTCGCTCGCAACTGGCCCTAACCTCGCACAGCCTCGAGCACCATCCACTCCCACTGACTTCAGCATCAGGCCCCTAGTGAGGAAGTGGTGAGCCATACTCTGGACTGAGATTGGAGGCACACGGGCCAAGTATTGCCATGCCTGCCAGGATGACCTTTCCCTCCACCACCTAGCGGAGAGAAGAGCTGGGGCTCCGCTAAGACAGTGGCTCAACCTTTTTCGAATCGAGGCACCCCCCAGGGCACGAAGCACTTCTCTGTAACTTTTTGAAGCGGGGTGCAGCTCAGTTCGCAAAGCGAGTCATGGTTTCGTAGCTTCTAGGGTCGGGAGGGACTTAGGTAAGAGTCCTCACCTCCTCGCGGAGCAGCCGGGCAGCGACCAGGTCGGGAGAGCCCGAGCCTGCCCTCATTTGCTTTTCGGGGGGCGCTCCTCAAGGGGTCAGGCAGCCAACGGAGAATCGCCCGCCTGAGGAGTAAAGCGGGGTGGCAAAACGGCTTTGGCACCCCGGGCAAGTTTTCAGGACCCCAACTCCTACAAGGCCGAGCGCTGAGGGGGGACTGGGGCACGCAGCTGGCAGGGGCATGGCGCTGGGGACGAGGACGAGCTTCTTCGGGCGCAGGCGGGATCTCTTCTGAGACCAAATGGACTCGTTGGAAACGCAGACCCCCACGCTCCCACCGCGCGGCCGGGCCGGGCCGGGCCGGGCCGGGGGAGGCGGCAAGTTCCCTCAGGCGAGCGGAGGAGGGGAGCGCGCGCGCGCGGAC
>NW_017729000.1:7876867-7879587 GCF_001723915.1 Gavialis gangeticus | reverse complement strand
CCCCCCACGCGCGCCTGGACGGGGCACGCTCGGTCCTGCCGCCCGGCCGCGTCCCGGGGGCGCAGCAAGGAGCGGGCTCTGCGCTAGGGGGATGCCGGGCTGGGCTGCGGAGGGCCGGGACCGAAGACACGTCGTGAGGCTCCGTGCAAAGTCCTGCACGTCAGGACGGGCCAGTCCCGTGCGCGGGGACGGGCTGGCTGGGCAGCAAAGGGCCTGGGGGGGCAGCGGGCAGGGCGGAGAGGAACCAGCCGTGCGCCCGGGTTGCCAGCAAGGCGAGCGCGGTGAGAAGCGTCGCCAGCCGGTCGAGCCCTTCTTTTCTTCTGCTCCGCACTGGTGAGGCCACGGCTGGGGCCTGGGTCCAGTGTGGGGCACGCCGCCACGGAAAGGATGTGGGCACGGAGAGGGAATGGCTCAGGGCTGAATGAGGAGAGGCTGAGGGAGCTGGGCTTATTTAGTTCAGAGAAGAGAAGACTAAGGGGAAATGGCAAGGGGGGGTTGCAAAGGAGCTAGACCAGGAGTGGGCACTTATTTGGGCCAGAGGCCACTTAAGGAGGCTAGAGGAGTTGTTGCAGGTGGGAAGGGGTGAGGTGCTGAGCAGGTCTGCAACAACTCACCAGAACTCCTCAAGGGGCTCTGCCTGGGTCCTTACTGTCTGGCAATCCCAGCCCCGGGGGCTCCCTGGGCAGGGAGCAGGATGGGCTGCGGCCAGGATGGCGGAGCAGTGAGGGCATGGGGCTGGGGCCCAGGGCAGAGCTGCAGTCCACTCCCAGCATACCCCTTTCTGCAGGACTGGTGCCCATCACAGGGACCTGCAGGCAGTGGGTTGTGGCTCTGCCCTGGGACCGCATCGCCACCCCCCCTAATCCTAGCCCCAGCCCCACCTGCCCATCCTGCTCCCACATGCTGCTCTCTGCCCAACCGCAGCCCCCCATCCCATCAGCCCAGCCAAGCACCCCTGCCCACATGGGTCCTGGGCTTGTTTGCATAGAGGCCCTGTCCACCCACCTCATCCAGTGCTCCCAGCAGTGGGTGTGGGGCAGCAGAGCTGGGGTACCCAGTCTGCAGGGTTGGGTCTGATGGCAGCAGCAACGCTGGCCCCTGCAGCCACCATCACCATGTTGCCCCAGCCCTGCTCCATGACTGGGAGCAGAAGGACCAGCCACCTGCACCACAGCCCAGGCTGTCCCCAGCACCTGGGCCAGGCAGTGCCAAGGGACCCACCGTGGGCCGGATAAAATCCCTTGGTAGGCTGAATCCAGCCCATAGGTCATATTTTGCCCACCTCGGAGCTAAAAATTGTTTCCAGTGGTGGCAGGAAACAGAAGGAGCAAGCTGCAGCAAGGGAAGTTTAGGTTAAATATTAGGAAAAAAAACCTCTCTAAGAAGGTAGTAAAGCACTGGAGCAGACTACCCAGAGGGGCTGTGGAATCTCCATCTTTTTTTTTTTAAGACCCAAGTAGACAAAGCCTTGGCCGGGATGATAGTTAGGCATGCTCCTGCTTTCAGCAGGTGGTTGGACTAGGTGCTTTCCCTTAGTTCCTTCCAACCCTGATTTTGTACAATTCTGATACCATGAAAATTGTTATTTGGCCCAGGCTTACACTGGATTTGAGCCAAACACCACCCCCAATTGGCCCAGTTTTCAGTAGGTCCTTTGGGCTGGGGACCTCAGAGGTAGGTAGACAGGATGCCACCTGAATTATTCACCATCACTGGCCGTGAGAGTCCAGAGGAACAAAAAACAAGAAGAACCGCAGCCTGTACCCTACTCTCCTCTGCACGAAGACCTGCAACTTCTGCAGCTGGGGCAAGGATTGGACTCGGTCACAGATCCAATCTCAAGCCCTGTCATTGAGCCATGGTAGCAATCATCCTCAAATTGAGGGACTGCCAATTACTGCCTATGTGCCATAACCATGCTCACCCAGTTAGATGGTAGGCCTGGATGGAGGTTTGACCAATCTAGACAATGTAATGCATCCTCAGATTTCATGCTTCCATAGGTGCAAACACACACAACATACTAGATGCAGCTTGTCTGTTATTTTTCAGGAGCCAGATTCTTACCTTCAGTAAGGTACTACTTATTCTAAGGGCTTTTGAATTTGCAAAATACAGCTAGGTAAGGTTCTTTGGGTAGATGTGATATCTTGTATCACCAACTACATAGCTGGAAACCAATGTTTTTTGCAAGCTTTTGGGCACAAAACACCCTTCCTATACCCAAGATTTGAGCCTTTTAAACTTGAGCGCTTCAGTAGGAGCCATAGGAACACTCAGTCAATAATGGGTCGAGAGAGGATGTATATGATTAAATTAATCTCTAGTCTTGTCTAAACAAGTGATTTACCCTGAGACAAACCCCGTCCACAAAGCAAAACCTATGCCGAAGTGGTAAAACCCTTGCACTGGGGTAAATCCAGCCATTTTACTCCTGTTAAGTCAGGCTGCAATTTTGTCACAGTGCAAGTAACTTCAGGCTACTGGTCACACGTACACACCCCGTGTGTCTTGGTGCATTCTGAGGATCTTCACACCAGCTCCTCTCACCGCTTTCCTTCTTTTTCCAAACCAGTTGTCCTGTTTCCCTGTGTTCCCCGCTTCCGGGTCACAGAACCACACGACATAAGCACACGAGGACAAAGGGCTCTACACCATGGCAGGGAGGCTTCCTGAACAGAATTCTACTTTTTTAAAGTTCAGTTACTTCCCAATTCAAC
>NW_017729000.1:7867375-7871867 GCF_001723915.1 Gavialis gangeticus | reverse complement strand
ACACACCCCGTGTGTCTTGGTGCATTCTGAGGATCTTCACACCAGCTCCTCTCACCGCTTTCCTTCTTTTTCCAAACCAGTTGTCCTGTTTCCCTGTGTTCCCCGCTTCCGGGTCACAGAACCACACGACATAAGCACACGAGGACAAAGGGCTCTACACCATGGCAGGGAGGCTTCCTGAACAGAATTCTACTTTTTTAAAGTTCAGTTACTTCCCAATTCAACCCTGCCACCCAGTTTGCACTGTTTGATTTCTTTTGTGGATTTGCACTTTAAAGCAAATAAAGTCTGGTTTTGTTTACTTAAAAGAAAGCTTTATTTTCTTCCATCGTCCAGGCAGCTGTTGTTTGTAAAATTTATAACAGATCCCTCATTCACAAGGACAGAGGAGGGGAGCCAGAAAGACACTATTAAGAACAATCCCTAATCACCATCACTTATGGCGCAAATAAAGATGGATCAGATCGTAAGGGTTCTTTGATGGCTTCTCCTTGAATTGATGATGCATCCCAATTCCATTTTCCTTCAGTAGCGTACATAACCCAGGAGTGCTCCAAACTGTGGAGGCTTGCAGCCCTGGAGGGGCTTATTAAGGACTCAGACAAGATCATAATACAGAACATCAGAGAAGGCACTGGTATCTTAAACATCTGTGCCACAATAGTTATTGCATAGATTTGTTTCTCACTATTTCCTCCCTGAATATCCTCATCTTTTCACATAGGCAACTGACTCTAACATGCAGAACAGTGGTTCTCAACCACTTTAGACTCCAGGCAGCTCTTAGTTTCCACTTATTTTTTGACTGTGGAAAAATGAGAGTAATTCTTCTGTGTTAAAGAATTCAGAAAGACTACAACAGGTCTGAAAGTTTTTGACACTATGGATTCCTGACTGAAATCTGAGTTTATCTTATGAATTACGTGTAAGGTTCTGCACACTTACAGCAAATATTACACAGCAACTCCCTGTCCACTTAAAAGGGTGTCATGGCAGCCCAGGGTGCGGCGACATGCTGGTTGAGAACCCTTGCTGTAGGGCAGAGATGTAACCTAGTCTCTCAAATGGATGCATAGGCCCTTTCTTGCACCATGAGTCTATATGTGGCCATTACTTGTGATCACGTCTTTTTAACCTTCCTTCAGGTCCTTTTCCTCCACCCGTTTCCTCTCCATTTTTCTGGGTTTTTATCCTCTCTCAACATCACGAGAAAAATGAATGAGCAGCAAACTGGAAGAAAGTGATGTGAATTCCCCCCCTTCCTTTTTCCTCTTATGTTTGTAGCTTCCCTGTTCTGCTTCAACTGCTGCCTACTCAGAGAGATCCAAACTGGAGTAACAAAGTTTCTGGCCTGCATGTTGCTGTACAAGCAAGAGATATACTGTTTACATCAACACAAGAGGAAAAAAATAAATAAATAAACGTTATTGCCCCACTAGCTCCCATGCTAAAATTCTAATGTGGGCAAACATGTATTCTAGTTATCATATATATTAAAAAATTGAGGTAAGCACAAGCAGGAGCTTAACATTTAACATGACCCAGTCCAGCCAACAGGGGTATAAAAATTCCTACTTTTTTCCAATAAAGATAAGACCACTGTGGGAGGCCAAAGAGCATGAGAAGAGAGAGAGAGGAAAAAAAAACAACAAAAAAACAAACCCTGGCAGCTCCCTTCTCCCCAGCTGCAAGCACAACCCTACAGTCTTCTATAGCATGTGGGGGGAGCTTGGAAATATGTTTTTCCACCTGCAGCTGGAATCTCTTGTACTGGAGGTGGCCAAACTGTGGCTCATGAGCTGCATACAGCTCTTAGACTTCTAAAGTCAGCCACTTAGCAACAGATTTATCCGAGTTGGGGTGCCGTACAGAGTTGTGTCCCTATATCTCAACAAACCAACAAAATCAGGTAACAGGCTCCCCAAACAAATCCTATTTTGGCAACCCCAAGACTAAAGGAAAGGAGGTTCATCCAGAGGGATCCTTTGTACCATGTTAAGGACCAAAGCAACAACCTCGGAAGTTATCAATAGGAGCAGATTGAAGGACTTGTCCAGCACAAAAGTGCTTGGTATCAACTGACCTCTGCCTTAAGCAGCTGACGCAAGTGGATTGGGTTGGACTAACCAAGTCAAATATAGTAGAACCACCACCAAACCTGCCAAAATGCAAGTGCTTTCTGCAGTCAAAGGCTCAAGTACTAAAGATTCAGGTCACTTCATCCTGAAATACATGAGTAAATACTGTTCACCATCTTCTTGTGAATGAAGTTTTTGATTCCATTTGTTTTGCATTAGTGTCCCACAAAACAATTCACAACAGGGCATCCGAGTAAGGAAGCTACTAGAAGTTAGCAAGTCAAAGTAAATCAGTTGGGACTCTCAGCAAAACATCTACCTGACCAAGGAGTTCCATCTTTGCACATGCACTGCACTGAACATTTAGGAAGTCAGCAAGCCCACATAACAAATGTAACCTCCCTTTGCATAAACACTTGTGTCACTGATCTTGGTTCAGATTACTACTGAGCATTAAACAAAGATTATGGTAATTATCTGATGAATTTACAAGCAACCAATTAAGGTCTTTTAAATGCAACGTGTTATGTAATGTATGCAGTCTCTAAAGCAAAACAGTTTACATTCTTCTGTCTCAATATGGGCATTTACAGGTACACACCTTAATGTAGAGTCCATATACAATATTTTTCAGATACTAATTAAAAAATTAAAACCTTGTATTTGTGTCGTTTTCTAAAATTAAGACGAAACTAGGTAACGTTTAACTTTGCTAGAGCCTACCTGGACCAGCTTTTAAGTATACCAATGAGTTTCAAAAACCAGTTTCAAAAATTACTTTTATTTTTATATCTATGATCAAGACCAGAACTGTTAACAAGGTAAATATGGCAGTGATACAAAAACATATGGCAATATTTAGAGGCTTACCTGTACAAAATAACTTAAATTTTACAAAAGTCTTATGCTATCTCTGCTGACTGACACAGTCTATGTAATCTCCTTGGAGAACCATATAAGGTATCTGAGTTTACTTCCTTTTTAGTGGGTCAAAAAAAGGATGTTGCAAGGCTTCATCAAGAGTAATTCTATCAGATGGATCGTACTCCAACATTTTGCGAACAAGATCAAACAGAGTCTGATGATCTGCATCCTGACAGTGCATGAATTCCTGAAAAAACACACACAAAACAAGAACATGCACACATTTAGACAGGTCCATCACAAATAGGAATCTCTCCAAGAAGGAAGCTGATGTTGTTGCTCACCTTTAATGGCTTACAGCGCCTCCTTACATATCGGCCTGCAGAACTATGTTCATCCCAGTCCAACTGGTCATGATGAAAATAATGTTTGCTGCATTAAAAAAAAATATATTTTTAATGATATGCACTGCATATCCTTCTACATGTAGATTCCAAACTGATGTTGAGTTAACACTTGTACATGAAGCTATATTTATATTATCTGCTAAGTCAGAAACTCTTTTTAAAGAATGGTTTAAACTTAAATCAGACTGTTCCAAGACAAAAAAAGAGCAGTCAGGTTTATAAAAACTCATTAGCTTTCTGTCACAACTTTTGTTTCCCCCAATTTTTTAATTTTACAAAAATCGTTGAAGTTAAAAATAGCCCATTGTCTGTTCTTTTAGTTTCAGAACTGAGAATAAGCTCCACGCGCTTGTCCAGCACTCCATCCATTCGTCCCGGAGACAGCAGTAAATGCAGACTTCACTAATTCCACCCCAAGTCTTGCCGTGTATGGGCCTATAAAGATCCAGAACTTGCAATGCACTGGTCCTCTACACCTCATGGATACTCCCCTCAAATTCTGCAACCACAATACAACAGAACAACCCCAGTTCCAAATGTCCTTCACAGGCACAAAGGATTTGCCCCTTCCAGAAGTATGAAAGGATTCCTCTGATCTCAAAGAAACTTAAAACCATTAAAACAAATGCATGCTCATCTTTGGCTTTTGTTTTCAACACTACTAAGTATCAAAACATGGGAGGGGATGGGGGCGGGGAGGGGAAGTATTGCCATTGCCCTCCTTTTCTTGCTACCAATTCTTTGCATGTGCTTTGAACATTACTGACAAATTGAATTAATCTTTTGTTCAGTGATTTAATAAAGAACCGGTCAGGGACTGGTCAGAATTATGACAATTATTTGTGTAATTCAGATGTTAAAAAACTGGGCTTTAATGCTCTGGAATTTTTAACAGAAATACTCTTTAAAAAGAGACATCTCTCTGATTAAGAACAAATAAGACAAAAAGAGAGGCCTGAAATTAAAGAAAACAAAGTATTCCTTCCAGATGCTGGGTCAGCATAGATGAAGCAAAAAACCCCATGGAAAGTGACTAATTTGGGGTATAAAATGTTATACTGGCCAAGATTATTTGATTTAATGTAAAATGTGTGTAGGACACCACAATTTTGCTTACTTTTTTTTTTTTTTTTTTTTTTTTTT
>NW_017729000.1:7843785-7867184 GCF_001723915.1 Gavialis gangeticus | reverse complement strand
TTTTTTTTTTTTTTTTTTTTTTACTATTAGTCTAGAAACAAAGGACATTTTCTCTACAGCTCAGTATCAGCTTGTAGCTTTTCACACTTGTGGGAACCAAGTGCCACACACCTTAAACTTTAGCAAAATGGGATCCAACAGGGCCAAACCCCATCCTGGAGGGTCCAGGAAGGGCAGATTATCCTTAAAAGCCCTTCATCTCTGGCCACAAATTCAGGAATTCCCAAACTGCACAGAAACCATCTGAAAGTACTGATTTAGCAGGTAGCAGGCTCATTTACAGTACTGTGGAGACTTCAGGTGTGGCCAGCTATTAAAAGCTACTGTATAACTCTACCATTAAAGTGCAAAGAAGTTTTCAAGTCTGGAAATATGAAGGCGATGGGAACTACACAACTGTTGAGTAATTATGTAACAAACCTGTTCATGCAAACTCTTCAGGAAGAACCCTATGATGTCTCCCTAGCCAATTTTCAAAGACAAACAAAAGACATTTTAGAGTTCCGAGATGCACGATTTATTTTTTTAATAACAGAAACGTTAAGAAAACTAGACAGGGGTTGCTATTAGCTCTCCCTATAAAGACTTTACCTTGATTTCTTGATCATGTGAGTAGGTAGAGGCCCTAATATTCGCTCCATCATTGCTAGGTGTTCTTTACTATCATGTGTCTGTAAAAAGAAAGAGTTATTGAGACTTGCATGCTGTTTGCCCTGTACATTCTTTAATGATATTTAGTCTACATTGTAAGAGGCATCCATTGCTTTATTACAGAATCTTAAAAAAATTACTCCTGTATATTGCTATTACTACTATTATGAATAATAAGCACAAACGAAACCATGCTGGGAATATACTATACTTCCCAGGGCAGGAATGCTCTCCTCAAAAAAAAAAAAAATGACAGTGTTGGTTCTTAACAAGAACATTACGTGATTTTTAGTTTTCAGTATTTTTTCCTAGACAAACTTATGGTTTATAAAATTGCTCATGTACACTTACTTATAGCAGCAAGATTTTAAAGATAGATAGCAACTTTTAAAAAAAAACTGTACTAAGCAACTCTGAAAGCAACTAATCTAAGGAGCTCAAATACCTTTACTAACAATCAGTTTACCATATTTTCAGAGACAAACAGAAGGAGCAACTTGCCCAAAATCCTTCAAAATTGTGATTTTAACAATGGACACATTCATTCAACTCATTTTCTAGCCATTAATGTATTCTTCTCAGCCAGAGACCACCCAATGCTCCTTAAAAGCACAGGAAATTTTTTCATATAAATGCCAATTCAGTTGTACAACACTCTCTGGTCAATGAAAGGCCAATTTTCATACAACACAGCATGTTAAATTCACTCATTCATTTTTGCATGTTTAGCAGTACCTGTAAGACTACTAGAACTTATTTCTGCTGTATCCCTGCCTCAGACTGCCAAAAGCTATAAATAAATTAGGTAACAGCTTATATCATTTTCTTAGCTAAATTCTACGAGTTTTAAAGACTTATAAAGAAAGCATGTTACCTTAGATAAAATGTATTCCATTTACAATATCAACTATAATATTTAAAATCACAAATAGTTTGCTTTTAACTGTTACTGTCTTGTAAGTAGGAGTCTTAGAAAGATCAAGTCAGGAGTCAGTAACAAAATGGTTTACTTTGCTTTAGATACCTACCTGGAATACTGTAAAACCCAGGTAATATTCAATTAGAATGCAACCTATACTCCAAACATCACAGGGCTGAGACCATCCCAATGCTACAAAGACAAAAAGAAAACCAAAGTATACTTAAAATATTTTAGCTTAAGCTGAAAGTTGATAATTCACCAATCAGCCACCACTAGTTGTTTGCTTAATTCCAATTCAACTGTCTCTAAAACTTCTCTCCCCTCTGAAGCCATTTTATGATATAAAAATATAAGAATTTATTTTCTAAACATTTTAGTGACGTTTTTAATAAATACTATAATAATTTTTATATCAAAAACACAGAACAAACTTTGTGTAGTGTAGTGTAGAGTTATGGTTCCCATCCATAACTCAGCATCACAAACTGCCTAGTAATAGCAGAAAGAACTGTGCACTGAATTACCATGACTATCAGAAAGTAATCAGTACATATTATGAAGTGTGATGGAGCTTTCAGCTGAATGGTAATTAACACACCAAGTCCTATCTGTCAGGATGCATCAAAGACTACTGACCTAAAATAACCTCAGGAGCTCTGTAATGTCTCGTAGACACTAATGTACTGTGATGTTCATCATCAAAAGTTGCGCTTCCAAAATCAACAACTTTGATATCTGTATTTTTTAGTGTTCGTTCATCTCGTTTCTGTAAAAAAAAATCAGATGAAGAAGCTGACGTTCAGAAAAAACATAGTATATACATATATCATTTTAAAATACCTGCAACATATCATGAAATAATGACCAACCCTGGGGAAAAAAAAAGAAAATCCAAGCTGTTTTGTCCTGAGCTTGTATGTGCATGTCCACATGCACACGAATGTCTCACAAGTATTTTTATTGAGAATATTTTGCTTCAGCTAACAATATGTTGGTATTAGGACTGAAGTCTTAGTTAGATTTAGTGCAGGATGATTGCTTGATGTGGTTTATGAAGTACACAAATCCAAACTATATTTCTATGGTTTGGCTTCATTTGTTGGAATTTCAGAAGACTCACAGGGTCAACTTAAACTTTCTATGAAATGCTGGAACTTAGGAAAGCAACACGGGCCCTGTTCTGCTACTGTGTGATATTGTTCTGCCACCCTTGAAGACCAGTCGCTTAAAATCCAAGTAATTTTATAAGGTCAGCAAAAGGATAATGCAGCTTGAGGAACAGCTGACTAGCCTAGGTAAGACAACTCTTTATCACATATTTTCATATTTGACAAGCTAACATTTAAGACAGACCGAATAAAAATAAACAGTATAAAAACAGGCCAATAGGAGCTGGCAAAAAATATGTAAACTTACCATCTTAGCATTGTACTTTACTATATAATCTGAATGCACAAACAAAATATTTTCAGGCTTCAGATCTGTGTGAGTCAACTTATTATGATGTAAAACTAAAAGAAGAAAACAGAAATCTTGATTTAATAAACTATTTTCTCAAAATTTTAGAGCACACATTATGAAGATATCAGTTTACTTACAATTTATAGATTGACATATCTGATACGCCATATGTCTTATGTCATCAATACGAAATGGCAAAAAGCTGTTTTCTTTAATAAAATCATAGGTACTAAGTCCCAGCAGCTCAAAAACAATGCAAACATGACCGTGATGATCAAACCATTCTAGCATCTGGACACAGCGGCTTAAATAAAAAAAAACAGTGAAAACACAGTTAATGTATAAAATAGTCTCTTTCTTCAAATACTTAAGACATTGACTTGTAGTCCACTTTTACACTTACAACGTGCTGCTTGGATCCATGCTGTTTAAATGTTCCAACACCTGTATTTCTGAGCGGGCTGCTTCACGGTATCTACCAACATTTTTCACAATTTTAACCGCTACGTGCATTCCTCTCCTTGAAAATAAGAAGTGAAACATTACGACTGTACTGTATTAGTTCTCAAAAGTATACACTCTATACTCCTATAAAATTCTAATGCACTTTGATTCAAAGGCACTTTCAAAAACTGCAGGCACCAGAGAACTGCAAGTTAGGTTTTAGGGGCATTTGAATTTAGTACTTGTTAAGGGACCGACTGGCATTATAAATGTATTAACCAGATGCCATTAAAAGACCAGCAGCTGTGTTTTTCATTAACTGCAGTTTTCAGTTGGAGGCAAGGCCATATCCCCTGTAAGGCACAGGATGGGTTAGTCTTCAACAACAGTTAACAGGGCCCTCACTGAAAAGAGCACACAAGTACTACAAAAATGGCAAATTTCTCAGCACCTCACACTACTATTTTGCTGTGTTTCCAACATTCCTGCTGGAACTAAGGAAAATATTTTTCACAATTTTAAACACAGCTTACCCTTCGATTTTTAATATTTCCCCACTCTTGTGAACCGACAGATCTACATGCATAAAAAAAAGTATAATGGATTGCTGTCCATTCAAAATAGGCCTTTTAAAATACAAAAGTTAAAAAGAAGTCAAGTGGACAGAGGAAAATTATTAAAAGCCAGAAACGTCAATTTCTAATTCCAAGCAGTAGCTTTAAATTGGCTCTGCCAATGATTCAGTGTGTGGTCTTCTGTAAGTAAACTTCTCCACATACAATTTTGTATTCTCTCTATACCCACGAACTCCTAAAGACTTCAACACGAATTGTAGGGGCCAAATAGAGGATTGGACCCCTCACACACTGTAGTTGTGCCATCAACAAAGAGGCAATAATACCAGCTACCTAACAATTATGTTGGGATATCATGTAGTTAAATGTCTGTATAGTACCACCATTTCCCACCTGCTGTCAGTGCCCTGTTTGCATGGGTTTTTATACAGCAACAGGAGAAAGAAAAATACTGAAAGATAGGCCTATATGGATGAAGAACCTTACAAACTGACAAGGGAATCTGACAAACAGATGCAGTATTTGAAATTACATTATTTTTAAACAATAAAACACACATCCAAGTTTATTATGTCTTCTCAACATTGAAAAGTGCAATGATTTTTTTCTACTTATATACCGCAACAGCTTATATTTTATCTGAAGTCCTATATTACAGGAAAGAAATAATACCTGGACTATCTTTTCATATTCCAAATAAAAAAGTTTTACTGTAACAGTATGCTTACAAAGATGATAAGTATACTTACATATGGTGATCAATGCACTCCACTACTTTTCCAAATGCTCCTTCCCCTAAAGTATCAACAATTTCATCTAAAAAGATGAAAGAAAAAAAGTCAGATTAGTTACTGCCTTACTCAAATAGTGATGAATGCTATCAAAGTAGGTTTTTAAAAAATGTGCCATTTTAAAAGAATAATTGCTTTAAGCCTCAACATCTGAATGTGTTATTTTATTGGACAGGTGTCATGAAAAAATTAGCTAACAACTATCTCTTGTTCTAATCTCAAGCTTCATTTACTACTTTGGAACAACAGTATTTAAATTCTACAGAAAAGAAGATATGCAAAAGAACAAAAAAAAGCACAAAAAAAAGAACAAAAAGAGCAATGAAGATTTCCTTAGCCCCCCTCCTGACATACTATTCTAAACAGATTTTTTGCTGAAAAGTTTTTTTAAAAAGTGTTGAAAAATGTTCTATACATCTTGCTCTTAGTACGTCTCCACTTTCACAGATCAGGTGACCCTCCTCATCATCCTCTACACTCCTGGATCTTTTCCTTCGGTGACTCTTCTGGAAACGGCACCAAGATCGTCCAGCCAATCAATATATCAGAGTGAATTCAGGGCAGAATACGCAATTCATTCAGCAGGGAGATATTCAGGCATTCAGTTACGCACCAGGCCACGAACAGTTGGCAGGAGCAATTTCAAATTCAGTCCCCAGAAATTCACAGGGCACAGTTTATGTTACAGAAGAAAAACATGGCAAGGAACAGATTTTCAGATAAATACTGAAAGTGATAAGGCAACAGAAAAAACAACACAATTTTGTCTCTCAAACACTGGTTTAGCTGAAGACTGATATTAAGACTGCAATATCATTATTTTCTAATAACTTAATATAAAATAGCAAAAGTTAATGTTTATTCATGTATATAAATCTTATAGCCAGGTGAGAATTCCTTGACTGACCAAAGTTGTTAAATAACAGAAGTCATCTAAGTAAAAGAATTTATCAAGCAATATTACTTCCTTCATATTTAAAGCAAAGAAGTTACTCAAAAAAGTCCTTGAACAGCAGTGTGTAATCTAATGCATCATTCTACTTCTACTGAATGATTGGGGCAAATTTGCATTACTTTGTATATAAATACAACTAAATTTCAACAGGCATCATGCCGGTAGAGAAAATTTCAGATGGCATGCCCTGCTAGTATGCAGACAGGAAGCTCATCTGATCTTCAGTAAAAACACTCAGCTGCCATTAGATTACAAGTGATCAAATTATTTGGAAAGAGGTGTGTGGAACTGAAGTGTCTCGCTGTCAACACATGACAGACCTCAAATTGCATGTTCATGTATAAGCATTTACATTTAAATAAAAAAGCTAAATATTTTTTAATTATCATTAGCAATGGATTTGGGTGGCAAACTTAATTTATTAACATGGTGAAACAGCTGGGATAGTTGCGCTGTCACACAGAATAATGGTCAACAGACATGTACTTCCAGGCAATAATTTAAAAGGATAATGTCAGTGATTTAATTACCAACTACCTTACACTGTCCAGTGAAACACGATAGAATAAGCAGTACTAATTATAATTTTCCCCCCTAGTACAGTATTCTAAAGTTTTATCTAGAGACATCTATACACATACACACACAGGAGAATGCTAGGAATCTTTTATTTACAAAAAGACAAATTTCCTTAAGCTCGTATACTCATGAATTGAAGTTCTAGCACTCAATAGTGGTCTATTACCACTAGTCTGTTAATAATAAAGTTAAAAATTACTCATACCGAATGTGAATGGTGACTGGAGCAATGATGTCTCTTATGCTTCTTTTTATGACTACTTTTTCTGCTCCGGCCAGAGGATTTGCTATAGTGATGATGGTGACTCTTTTCATTGTCTCTGTGATAACGCCTGTGGTCATATACTTCACAGAAGTCATTTCTGTATTCCTCAATATATTTCCGGTCATGACGGTCTCTCTCATTTATGGATCTATCGTCCAAATAATGACTGAAAATATATTTAAAGTGAATTGTCTCCACTTTAAAAATACCTGCTTGCCAACAAGACAACTGATTTGGTCTGCACTACTAAGGCTAACTGTAAATGATATGGCATCTTTCTTTACACTGACAATCCTGTCTTGACACACCTCCCCACAGAGAAATAGGTAGGCATTTACAAGCAAGTTTACACAGTGGAGATATTTAAATAGTACATCTCAGATGCATTACTGTTAATACAAACTGTAACAGCACAGTAACCTGAACAAATAATACGAGATAAAGACCCAGAAGTGAGAACTATTTCCCAATACAACTATCTTTCATAACACTACTTTAGCTCAAGTTCTCTCCAAAACACACAGAAATTACATGGTGCAAGAACCAATGTTCTTAAACAGACAATTATTTAAACGAAGAGAAAAAAAAGCTGCAAGCCAATTTTCCACCTTGAAAATTGGAACGGAATTAGGCCTGTATTAATGCATGCATTAACACACTAGTAACACAAAATTAAATTTGTGTTTCAAGACTTTTTCCCAGCAAAGAGCCATGAAAGCTACAGAGGGAGCAGATAACCACCTTCATGCAATTGTACACGTGTCTCTCTGACATTTTAGATGAGAAACAACACGATCTTAAAAAGAACTGAGTTTGGTTTTCCACTTGAAGGAGATGCATCAAAACATTCTCTTGCAGAAAGCTGTATCACATGTTCAAATCTGAAATTTAAAGTTAAATAAAAAACTATTTTAATTCACAACTAGAGGTATCAGTGCTTTCAATCCAGAGCCTTTTACCTGTCTGAAGTTTCATGTGATTTATAATGTTTGCTTTCTTGTGCACTGCTGCGGGACCTCCTCCTTCGTTTATGGCTGCTGCTGTGCTTTCCTTCATCCCAGCTCCTTTCATCATCCCATTCAGGACACTGAGTTCGTTTTGAATGCCGCATCTATTGGAAAACATAATAGGGGAAAAAAGTTTTACACTCTAGTATAGGGGTGGTCAATCCATAGCAAGTGTGTCACAAGTGGCACAGGCACCCTCTTTGTGGCATGGGGTAGAATAGATAATGGAAAGAATACGCAGCAGAGCAACAGATAGGGCAAGAAGCAGAAAGCGGAGCAAAGATCAGGCAGGGAGCACAGGACAGGAAACAGAAAGCAGGGGTGGAAATCAGGCAGGGAGCACAGAATAGGCAGCAGAAAGCAGGCAGCAGACTGGGCAGAGGAGAGATCACTGGTACTTGTGGGGGGCAGGACTAATTTGCAGCACACCTGCCAAAAAGGCTGGATCCTCTCACTACTACAGTACACACTAAGGTGAAGTTAGTAACTCTCATTCGTGGAAACGTTTGTCCTTTTGAAAATATTTTACACATCCCACCCATGTCAGCGTTAGTAAATGAAGAAAAGCTGATTACAGTAACCATTCACAGTGCTGTCAAGGTATAAAAACTGATTCAGACTAATTGCACAATGTACTGAGATTTGTTAGTGCGCGTGCCTGCTGCTCCAGAAAGCCCCTACTGGTTTCTGTGACTCTACGTATGTACCACTAGGTAGTAGAGAAACCAAAATGTTTATACACCAGATATGGCAAAACAGCTTTAAATAAAACAGGGTTCTTTTCAATGCATGCAATACTAAGAGATTTCAGCTATACAATAAAGGCACTGTTACTATAGGAAGCTCCTAAATGACAATTTAGAATACTAATACATTATTTAAACAAGTCTAATACTCTACATCTCTTATGCAAAATAGCGAATAGTGAAGCCCCCATGGAAAACCAAATTTGTAATACTCACTATCTGCAAAACTGCAGGCAGAAAACTATTAACAGAATACTGAGTAACAGATAAGCTGACATCTGACATATAAAGGAATCCTATAGAAAATGGCTTCACTACACAGCGGGAGTGTTAACATAGATATTTAAGATGCAACAATTTCCAGACTGATTAGATTTTAGCCAGTCTTGTTTTAAATACAGGATGAAGGAACAAGGGCCAGTGTTACAAGTCTGATATTCCTCTGAAGTTTAAACTGACAGAAAATATTCAGCATCAAAAGAAAATGGTATTTACCCATAACATAAGAGGCTGCGAAAGCATTGTACTTTTGAGAATCAGAATCAGTAGAAATTAATTTGGGGGCGGAGAAGGTGGGGAGGGGGAGGGTTATATTTAGCTGCAACATCCTCTGGATTGAATAAACATAAAATATAAAGTAAGCATTTCTGCAAGTTACTGTTCTGTTTTCTCTCTCCTCAATAGTCCCTTATTTCTTCAAATTTAACTACATGGTAGAACCTCTCCCACCCCATCTTTGCTTCATTTTGTTACAAGGGAACATAAATTAGGAATTAGTATTCTAACTTAACCGTCTTCAAAATCTCATTGCATCCTAAAGTTACCGGGAAATTTGTCTCAAGTGACACCTCAAACTGAAAAAAGCCCATGTGATTATTGAAGGTGTCCACTCGCTAAAAATGGGGAAATCCTGTGAGGATGCTTCCAATCAGACTCCAGAAATCCAATTGAACAAAGACTCACTGTATGTGAGAAGAGTTTGCAAATGATCACTCTGCCAATGACCAAGGATGAGGCAACCCAAGGGACGGTGGCAGCACAACCTACTGCTGTAATTCTTTTAGGAACATATTATGGCTTATGCAGCTTCTCTTACTAGAAGTCTTGAGGGCTCCCGAATTCTCTCACAGCAAGTGCCATTTCACTAGAAGCTGACTCTATTTCTCTCTGATGCAAACACTATACTTGTTTTATCTGAACACTACCTTAAACTATTGCACATTTACTTCGCAAATATCAAGACAACAGTCAGAACTGAGTTCTCGTAAGAATCACTGTGCACACGGAGCCCGATTACAGAGCTCTGCAGAAGCATGATGGGTGATCAGTCTGAGAGCCCCCTAAGCATGCAATTAAGCAAATGCTTTACAATTTGGCTGCTCTGCCCCAAACGAGGACAGCAGTAGACTGAATTACTGCTCTTAAGCATTGTGGTAGAATAAAATGAAACCCCTTAAAAACAGAGATTCCCAAGGCCCAGGCCACGAATGGTTGGCTGCCGGACCAGAAGTCCACAGTGACCAGCATACTGTGGAGACCAGCAGCCAACCCTTTTTTATACTCAGCATAAAATCTGCAATGGTTTTTATACTCAACATAAAAAAGGGTTGGCTGCCAGTCTGCAGTTTGCTGGCCGACCGTTTGCCAGTCCACAGTCTAAAAGGTCTGGGAACCGCTGCCTTCAAACACCTGTAAATTTCTTCAGAAGAGATATTTAAAAACATGGATAAACTAAAATACATGCTGCAATTAGTACATTCAACGGGTAAACAAACTGAAGTTTAAGTAAAGAATGAGCTGAAAAACAGCAAGCGCGTACTGCAGAAGCAAAGCATCTTTCATTTCAGAAACTAACCCCAAAAACATACCAGGTAGCTGTCCTACGGACAGACCGAATGAACGCAGACACAGGATCGATTTAACTCTAAAATTTATGGCACTTAACGCAGTAAGAATATCCCTCCAGGCCCAATTTCTTACCAAACAGATGGACCCCTCGGTGGCACTTCCCACCTGTAAGACAGCGCTACAGGACGCTACAACTCAGTGTCTGAAAAGTGCAAAAAGCCAGCCTAAAAATCACCAGCCCGGCAGGAAACACGGTTCTGACGGTGCGTGCCAAGCCTATGTATTTGAAAACATTTCCCCTTTCTCCAGCCTCGAGTTTTCTCTGCTCATCCCACCACCTGAAACCCGATTTCTCTTTATTTCGGAGGCCAGAACACTTGCCATTAAAGCATTTTATTTTTATTTTTTTCAAAAAATGGCGTTGGGATAATAAAAGAGACCCCCTCTGCCCGTCTGGTTTCTCTTGATTCACACCCCCGGGCTGTAATGTCAAACGCCCGCGAACGGCCCCCGCCCCCACCAGGCCGCGGCTACAAGGCAAGGACTAAACCCGCGCTAGCGGCTGAGGGAAGGGCCCCGCACCCACCCCCACGGGCCCAGGCTCCCCGACGCGCTCCCGACACTTACGGCTGTCGGGAAGCCGCAAGGAGCGCCGTCCCTTCCCCCCTCACGTACCCACACAAAATGGCGGCCTAAGCCCTTCCCGGCTTCCTCCTCCACCGCCTTCCGCCCTGCGCGCGGACGTCACATGCACGCGCCGTGCGTGGCCCCTCCACCGCCGCCCGCCCTGCGGAGTGACGCCACACGCACGCACCGTGCATAATCCCCTCCACCGCCGCAGGGGGAGACTCAGTCTCCTTGATAGGGGTGGGCAGGGACCAGGCTCCGCCCCCCTGCTGTGGGCGGGGCTAAGCTGTCCGGGCCGTTGGAGCGGTTGTGCTCGCTTCAGTCAGCGTGTTCCCCCACCGGCAAGCGGAGGCTGGTCTGGGGCGAGGAAGGTGGTCGCTAGTGCTTGGGACCCCCCCAGACTTTGTACCAAAGGGCCGTGTCAGGGCAGCGGCATGGTGAAGGCAAGCCCTCAAGTCCCTCTGGAGGCCCAGGCTGCTGGTTTTGCGCCTTGCTTTCCTTAGAGCCTCAGCGTCCGTGTCACTGCAGACTGTGATCACCACTAGGCAGCTTCAGCACCTCGGTCCTTTTCTGGCTATGGTGCTTGCTAGCCAACTCCTCTGAGGAGGACAGGGAGCAGTGTACTCCGTGCACGCAGCCTTTGCTTGAGAAACCATTACTTGATTGCTGCTGGCTGAGTTCACGGAGGACGCCAAGTTAGGGGGAGCATGGGCACGCTTGAAGATAGGCTTCAGATACAGGCGGGCCTAGACAGGCAGGTCAGAACCTGATGAAGTTCAGCGTTGAGAAATGTGAAGTACCCTGCATTGGGACAAGCAACCCCCAGCACACGTACAGGCTCAGCAGCACCGAACTGACCAGGACCACGACTGAAAGGGACCTGGGGGTAATAACAGACCACAGTATGAACATGAGCCATCAGTGTGATGTTATAGCCAATATGGCAAATAATACTCTGGCGTGCATCAACCGATGCATCTCCAGCTAAGACAAGGAGGTGATTCTTCTGCTCTACTCAGCACTGGTGAGACCTCAGCTGGAGTGCCTTGTCCAGTTTCTGCGGGCTGCACTTGAACAAGGATGTGGACAAACTTGAGAGAGTCCAAAGAAGAGCCACCCGTATGATCAGAGTCTCAAAAGGCTACGAGGAAAGGCTGAGGGACCTGGGACTCTTCAGCCTGAAGAAAAGGCTGAGAGGGGACCTGGTAGCAGCTTACCGCTACACTAGGGGAACACAGCAAGGGCTTGGTGAGCAACTGTTCACCAGGGCACCCAAGAGGAAAACCAGGAGTAATGGCTACAAACTCCTAGAAAAATCGATTCAGGCTCAGCATTAGGAAAAACTTCTTGACAGTCAGGGTGTCCAGACTGTGGAATAAGCTCTGTCCACCCTGGAAATCTTCAAGAGGAGACTAGAGTCACCTTGCTGGGGTCATCTGACCCCAGTTATCTTTCCTGCTTGGTGCAGGGGGCTGGACCCGATGATCTTCTGAGATCCCTTCCAGCCCCTAACATCTATGGATCTGTGCCGAGACACTGCTTCATATTTATCTGTGTCTCATCTTCCAATTTTGTCTAAGGTTCTGGAGCAAGTTAGCTAGGTGCCTCAGAGCTCCCAGACCCTTGTCAACGATCATAATGCTACTGCTGAGAGGTCGGTTTTGCCATCAGTCACGCCTTGCCTTATCAGCATTAGATTATGAGTGTGAATAAACCCCCCCCCCCAAAAAAAAACAAAAAAACAAAAAAAAACAAACAAACAAAAAAAAAAAACACACCAAGGAATCCTTGTAGAAAATGCCCTTTCCATTGCCCCATCTCAGCCGTGCCTTAATACTGGCAGGGTTGAGAGTATCTATCATGTAGATGGTCTCTCAGACAGACAGATCCTGCATCATTCCGAGTTTATAAGTCAGAACCCCAACATCTCAAATTGTACCCCAAAAGCAACAAGTTGGTAGCGTAGACCCTGCAGTGCTAGTGACCTGCTGCTGGTGAGCTTTGTTGCTGAATGAGTAGATTCCTACAATTTACACTAGTTTTAGGTTTTGAACTAATCGCTCTGTAACAGGTTGCTTTCCCAGTGCCATCTTCCTAGTACTCCAGGCCTTGCATGGAGCGCCCTTGGATTCTTCTTTGGGGTTCTTATGTCCCACCCTATATTTGCCTGCCATGCCTTGATGGAAATTAGGATGATGTTCTTGCGAGCAGGAGGCTGCCAATTGTATTGGGTATGTTGGGGCCTTTCCCCTATGTGGGACTGACCCCTGATTTTCTCTAGCTAGGCCTCCCTGTCTAAACCCACTAAACAGGGTTTGACTCGGAGACTCTAGCCTTTTCCATTTTCTTAAGGCCCAGGGCCCCTTTTCCTGCTCCAATCTGGAGCCTGGTCCAGAGGCCTGGGCACCAACCCCACACCCGGAGGGCTGCAAACCCAAAACCAGGGGATGACCCTGAGCCTGTGGCCTCCTAGGCCACAAAAAAAAAAACAAAAACAAAACAAAACCTAAAACAAAGCTGCACCACAGGCGCACCAGAGCTCCCCGGCTTTTAAGATCACACCTCACTGGTGCCAGGGTTTGCAGCCCCTCTCTGGGGCTTCTCCCTGCCCCCTCTCTAGGGCTGGGGTTCCCATGCTGCCGAGGGCCGCCTGTGAGGCCTCCAACCCCAATAGCCTCAGCCAAACCTCTAGTGTAACAGTACACAAAACACAAGCCCCTTGGCTATAACGTAAATCTAAGCCATCGGGCTATAACCACATTCAAGCCACTCCAAGGTCTTTCCATCTCTCACCAGTATCACATTATTCAGACCTCTTCCTTTTCCTCACTCAGGCAGAACTCCCTCCCCCTTAGTTGACAACAGGGAACTACCTCCCTGGGCTCAGTCCTGGGGTTTAAATGGGAGCCAGGCCCTGCCCCTTCCAGTCACCCAACCACTAGCAGGTGTGGGTCACTGGCTTCCTCCAGTTGCCCTGGCAACCAGCACCTGAGTAGTTATTCCGGCTCTACAAGTAGCAGGTACCTTCATGCCCTGCTATACTCTCCCTATAGCAAAACAATACTAAATGCAGCCTGCTTCCCTTCCCTTACTTTTCACCTGGCATCAGCGGTCAATTAGACACCATCTTTGTCAAGTTTCATGGTGCCAAATGAAATGTATTGATCAATTAATTCCTCATAATGAACTCACTAACTGTTGCATTCTACCACTGTGTTCCCTAGGTGATTTATATTCTCTGCCAGGTTCAGAGTTTTTTTCTGCTTTTAAAATTCTGCTGTGGCAATTTAGCGTCTAAGTTGACATTATTATGCCAGACTCCATAGTCATACTTAAAACTACTAGTTCACAAGTTGTCCTCCAGGCTTCTCTTTTACATGACACCAAAAAGCCCAGCAGTAAAATCTAAAACAATTGATTTCCTGTCTAAACCATCAGGCTGCAACTACTACCTGTCCTCTGTGCCACTTTTAGTGAATACCAACTGAGTAAACTATTAAAAGAGAAGGAATATATGAATCAGGCACTGAAAGTGAATCAATGAAACCACACGTTTTGTATTCCAGATGGAACCCAAACTTGTTGGCCACGCAATTAATTTCAGTGGGACTTCAGCAATAAATTTCAGTAAAATCAATGAGGATAGCAGATTGTAAATTCATAAAATATGATATATAATGGATATTGACCAATAAGGAAATGAGACCTGTAGAAAAAATAGATCAAGTGAGTTCCTTTCAGCAGTGATGGGCACCTGATGCCCCAGAGATAAGAAAACACCTAATAAAAGGCACCTGACAAAACGCTAAAAAATTTTAGGTACGGGCATATAGGAGAAGGAGGGACCACCAGAACCATTACATCTAGTCTCTCATCACTGTGATCAATCAATTTATATAAAACCTTTTATAAATTTATCAAGTTCCAGTCTACTTTTTTATCTTTACTAAAAATACCTCCCCTGATGTAGCCTAGGATCATACTTTACCAGTTCACAACTACCTCACATTGTTGGATCATAGCTTTCCACAGGTATATCCTGGTTCTTCTCCTCATCTGTAATTTCCGGATGAAGACCTCCCAGCATATAGCAGATGGCCTTTTTATTAGTCCTTATACTAATAACCTTGAGGTTTTTACTATTGAATCTATACCATTTCTATTGCTCCAGGCTTCAAGGAACTCACTCCCTCAGAAAACAAGCAGCAGCAGAAAATGCAGGGAACAGGGGGTAAGACACTTTATGCCTATATTGCATATATTATTTGGCCAGCTACCTAGGCAATATTGGTTGCAATCTTGGACATCATTTTGCAAGTGGGTCTGGAGAAGATGTAGAAGAGGAAAGGGAAATGGCCTTATAGACTAGGTGTCTTATAGGTACGGCAAAAAAAACCCAAGGGCACTTAAGGGAGAGGTGAATAAGTAGCCAGTATCGCTGGCAGAACAGAGAGCAATAAGCAACAGAGACAAATGATCTGCTTTTGCTTCCTCTATCTGGTACTTATGTTCTGTACCACACTACTGGGTTTCCATCTGATACCTGTTTTGGTATTTATATACATGCAGTTTCAAAAACAAAGATAGTTCCTCATTCAGTGGACAGATGAGTTACAGAGCAAAGCTTCAAACATTTTTCTAGTTGACAGTGGGCAGAACATAACGCTTGTACAGGGTCAGTTAACACAGCACAGGAATGTTAAAGTTTATTAATGTTTCCTTTTCCTTTTTGTTCAGCAGATGGCGATGGTGACACAGCAGTAGAGCACATGAGGATGCTGGTATTCCCGTAGCATCCTTATATAGTCCAAAAGCAGAAATAGCTCATCTAAAAATGGCCATCTCAGAGGGGGTTGTGATCTAAATAAAAGCAGAGGAGCTCTAGTTGTGACAGCATGGAGGAGGGCGAGTGATTTCATGTAATACGGAACTAATGCTACCATGCTACTGGCAGCAGTTTGATAAGAAAATTATTATACCCAGCCTTTTGAATGTATTATATGCATGTACGCTATTGTCAATCATTACCATGCCCACGTATGTGTATTTTAGGTATTACAGTGTTTATATAGGGAGACTGTAATATCAAATGCCTACACTGTCCTAGGAGGTAACAAAAAAAATAAAGCTACATTTTAGATTATGCCCTTTGACAAAAGTAATGTACCTATTCTCTTCCTCTTTTTAGCTTTGCCATGGCACATTTGCATGTTTGAGATGGTGTCAATATTATTTACTTCAGAGTGCAATTTTCCAAACAAATTTCTTTAATTTTTGGCATCAACAATGCACAGCCTTCACAGTCGACTTTTCATTGTCTAAGCGCTGTACAACAGTCACTGATCCATCCTGTAACGACCATGTTGGAGAAGTAGATATTATTTAGTCCTCCCATTTTACAGAGGGGAAATTAAAGGCTGAAGTTACATGCCTTGCCCAAAGCCACAGCAAGAGTCAATGTCAGAACAAGAAGTTCCTGGCTCCCTATCCTGTACAAAGACCAGTCAGCTTCTCTTAATTAAGGCTTGGTTGGTTTCCGCAGGTCAGTGTTAGAGGTTGGTTGATTAGTAGTTTTGTCTTGCCTTATTGCTTATGTAAAGGATTCCCATCGTTTGCACTGTAGTTTGCTTCAGGAGCAGATGGAGATCATGTGCCAGCTCAGCTGGTCAGTAGCAGGAACTGGGCTGTATTTTGGGATACAGTAATGACTCTAACCAAGTGCCATGTTTA
This sequence comes from Gavialis gangeticus, assembly GCF_001723915.1. Taxonomy (NCBI): domain Eukaryota; kingdom Metazoa; phylum Chordata; order Crocodylia; family Gavialidae; genus Gavialis; species Gavialis gangeticus. Next base: position 7,850,583 of record NW_017729000.1, on the reverse strand, counting down.
AAAAGGGAGCTGGAATGTGATGGATGAACTTGGAAAAAAAAGGGTACTGGGAGCATTTCTAGGGTTTATAGAGAAAGCAGTCAGTCCCCCAATGGGGGGAGGGGAGGGGGAATCATTGCTAATTAATGACACAGAGATGGGGATGTCTTAAGTTGCCATGGCACATCTAAGAGCAGGGAATTGTAGGATAAAGAAATAGGGTGAAACTGTTTAGCAAAAGGCCAACAGGATTATCACACACACACACTCTCTCTCTCTCTCTCTCTCTTTCTCTTGTTTATGGGATTTCCATTTCAGATACTTCAGGACAGATCATGACTAGAGATGAGAACAAAGCTCCCAGCCTCTCCAGCAGGGACAGGTTGAGGATGGAGCACTGCAAAGCTACCTCTCTGCCAATTAATTCTTCTTCTGACTATGGGCTGGAACCCATAATCTTATTCACCACAAAAATTAGTTGAAAATGCTGGGACTTCTTATGTGAGAAGCATAAGTCAGTGAAGGACTTAAGGTTGTCATAAGTAATTGCCTCATTCATAAGATCAGGAAGGATGTTTTTCCTCCCCCCACGTTTGGCTGTTGCCTTTCCTCTGTAGCATGAGGCATGGTTCACCTGCTGGAATCAGCTGGATAAATCTCACCTGACCTATTCCATGCAGTGCAGGTCTTGGGTATTGGTGGCACCTTAATCTTTTCTTTTCTCTGAAACATCCAACGTAGCCCCTGCCACCATCCAGTGTACCGACCCTGGTGTACTGACACCTCTGGAATGTTATATGACAAGACTAAAATCTACAGCCTTCTTCTCATTTATTTTTCAGGGATGGCAACTGATAATCAAGAAAAAATAAAAACCAGAGCTTCCCTTTGAATTGCACTTTCCGTTGCAATGAATCTCAAGTGTATACAGGGGAAAATACCACAGTAGAGTGAAAGGAAGAGCAGAAATTCTGAGATGCATCTGCATTTGTCCATCTCTCTTGAGAACTGCCTGGTGCAATCACTTATGTCTGTATATTTTTAGAGGCTGTTTAGGAGCAGCCAGGATTTATCTGCAGTCTGTTCTGAAGATTCACAGTTATCTAAATCTTGCCCAAGAATAAAACTTCACACGCATAAAAATCTGAACAGCTGGACCAGCAACAATCAGCTAATTCTTTTTTTATTTGACACCCACGTTACAAAATTTAGAAACCAGAGACAGTTCAGGCAAACTGTTAAAACACAGTATAAATTAAGGTTTTAATATACAAATTCTATACAAGGATAAATTAGCTTGAACATGACTGACAAATGGGTTTCATAGCAATCTCACCACAGCTGTATAAAAAGGCATGGGAATGGGTTGGACACTATAGTCATGAATGCAGGTTAAGACATTTTCCACAAACAGTTATGAAGCCGATCAATGACCATGCTATTCTTGCAGTGTTTATGCAGGGAGTGTATTACCATTAACAATTTGTAAGATCTATGTACAGTCACAAAATCACAATAGCCATTTTCAAGTAACCTGACAGCTTCCTGCCTGTGCAGTTAATAAAGTGTCAATATTAATTTGAAAACTCCTATTTAACAAAGCTTCATTGTTCGAGTGTAATGGATGCTACAGTGATTTCTGCTTGACTTGAAAATGCTAGTCATAATATGAAGTAACTCGGTTTAAAAAATAGTACAGGAAAAACATAGCTACTCATTATGATTGCTCACATGATCAAGAGACACTCGAGACTTCAATTCCATACTTCTTTCAGTGCCCAGTTTGTTTCTTTCTTTTAAAAAGTCTTTGTCACAACACTTTTCCAGTATTTATAAGTATAGTTGTACAAAAAGTCAAATAGCAAAGGTGTAAAAACAGTCTGATAATACTACGCGTAATATTTGTTAGACATTTGGAATGTACAGCCATGATTTTTGAGTACAGGGACAAGACAGCAGTTGCGGAGGCTGCCACATTTAATAAAACTAGCTAAAAGTGCAACAAATCTTAATTCAGTTTCTTGTCCTATGTAAACTAAATATTCATGGCAGAGGAATCCTTTGAAGATTCAGGGCATGAGCCCCAGTGTTCTACAACCTAGAAGCAGATTTATTTGCCATCATTATTACAAACTAGCAATTTTATTTCTTTTTACAGACTATCTTGTAAAGGAAGTTAGTAATTGCATACCTGTAAGAATCAGATCTTTAAAAGCGTACTTAAATGTAATAGTGCCCAGTGCTTGTATCTTCCATGGAGTTTTAAGAATTAGCCAGATTAGTTTAAAAAAAATACCGTACTGTAGCAATTTCTTCCAGTACAAAGTGAAGACAGACTGTAAACTTTAACTTGGTTTGGGTGGCTATGAAAATACCCATCTCCCCAACTCCTCCATGACCCAGGTTATAACACCACTTCTCTAAACTCTGACTTACGCCTGGTACATCAAACAGCAAAGAGCTATCACATAGTCCGAGAAGAGTGCAAATTTAAAAGATGGTACTTTAAAGGGGTGACATAACATTGTCCACGGTGACACAGTATTGTCCAGGGACACAGTATGGTCCAGTTAGCAGACAAGATCCCATGTCTCTGGGAAATACAAGTACTCCAGAAATTCCTGGAGTAAAGTACGCTGAATAGCAATACACACAGCGCTGAAAACAAGCCAGAAGAAGGTTTCATCATGTTGCTACACCAGTAACCTGGGCTGACTGTTTGCAGATGGCAGGTGATGCAGCAAAGGGAGATCTACCCTTGAACTCTTGGGCTGAACTATGTTTTTAGGGCCTGCACATGCCAGGGAACTAGAATTTCTTCCTGATGGTGTTTTGGAAGAGCTCTTGTTCGGCACTGATACCCTTTCTTTCCACACCCCAAAGTTTTTAAGAGCAAATCCTTTCCTGGGATACATTTAGGAGGCTTGATTTGGTGTCAGTGGAAGCTTATGTATCCACATCTGAAGGCAGAATCAGGGTCATACGAAGCATGAACTTAGGAAAAGCTTTTGTCCCAGTTTTGAACCAATAAATGCTCCTAAATGGCCTTTCACATTGCTCCTTCTCATTTCCTAAACTTGCCAGGAGACTAAAAACAGCAGAAACAATCCATTTAGAATCAAACCTTTGTGTTTTCCTATGGGGGAGAGAGAGAGACTCCTCAGAGAGCACTGAGAGTTTCTTTCAGTATGAAAATGGAAAAAAGCTCCGAAAGCCCAGAGGCCAAATTCTCTTCTCAGTGTACAAATAAACTTGTTGAGTCAAAGTCAGTGCCAGCATAAGCTACTAGGACTCAGGTAATGTCAATGATAGCTTCTGCCCAAGCTAGATACCAGCTTTGGTAAGTCAACCTGTGCATCAGAGAGGCATTTCGTTCCATGCTAACAGCGGATAACCACAACCGACCAATCTCTATCAACAACTTTAAGCAGCACTGCTGTTAATAATTGCAGGTCTGACCCAAAACCTGTCAAAATCAATTAGAGGCTTTCCTTTGGCATTTCACTGCACTTTGGAGCAGGAATTTAAAACAAAGTCATTATAAAGCTAGCTTATTACCACTTTTACAGTGATATGCATAGCAATCCAATAATCACTGCCTTCACTGCTGACCGGTTTTCTTTATGTCCATTAAAACTATATATTTAATGATCAGACCTCCATTTCAAACTGGGTTTACAATTGTGAGCAGACCAGTGCTCAGGCTTAGTACAACAATCTATTTACAACAAAAAACATGATAAAGGTACAGGGGGATCAGTACGGGATTGGACTAATTTTACATGGGTGATTATCGTATCAGCAATCATGCCAAAAGGTACTTTGAACTTGAGAAAAATGCTTGGACATTTTAAATTGCTTCTCAGTTTGAAGCATAGTATTAGCACCTCAGTTTGCATTAGCATCAGCCCTCTGCTTTAGTCCGATAACATGACTGATATTGATGTGGAATTTAGGCCATGATTTGGTGACACGTTACAAGCCCTGTGTAGCCTTATCCCATGGAATTCAGCTCAAGCTGAAGGTACTCAGTATATGCCCATTGATTTTACTGGGCTTAGACCCAAAGTTGCAGGACTGGATCCTTAGGAAGTAAAGAGATGACTTCTGCTATCACTATGATCATTCTAGAGGAGATACGGAAGATTGGTTTGGGTTTGCTTCCTTTTTTAGAACATAACTGTGTGCACAGGGCAGAAAAGTCCTGCTAATTTTCCTAAAAGGTTTACATGATATATCACATTTTACCAAGAAGCATGTTTGTTTTTCAAACACAAGCACAACACTGCAGAACCACACCTTGAGCTTTGCTTTTTTCTTCAGTGCAGCATTAGCTTAAGCATGTCACAAATACAAACCCACTGAAAATAATGGCATTAGAAAGCATGACAGCTACTCTAAATAAGTCATTTAGAGGCTAATCCAACCCCTGAAAACTCTGCAACAGCCCAGTGCTCCGTGCTAAATGCTGTTGCTTTCTTTAAGGTCTAGTGTAGGGTTCCTTAGTATTAGTAATGGGACACTATTTCAGAGGCTTTTGTTTGTCTTTTTATCTTTTCTATAAAAGGCCATTTAAAAATGTAGTTCTGGGGATAAGTCCCTTCCCCAAACTGTTAACACAATCTGTTGTTGTTGTCATCTTACCTATTAAACCTGTGCTTGACACAAGGCCATAATGGTCTCATTTTTCTGTTTTTTCTCCCCGTAGTGGAGTCATGCATAAATTACAAATGTCATTGACAAATTTAGGACCTGACCCTGTTCTGATTAAATCAACAATGATCCAATGAAGGCAGGGCATGATCCTAAAAGCTCATTTAAAAAAACTACCAGTTTTTTTCCTGTTGCCAAGTGCTTCCTCTGCCACTGAGGCTGCTTACAGTTTAAAAAAAAACAACCCAAATGGCACTTTACTTTGAACTCGGTGTGCTCTCGTGCCAATCCCAGCATGCGCCAAAAAAAGGCATTGGATCCAGCTCACCTAATGTCTGTATAGATCGGGTGCTTTTGTGGGCTTTTATCTAATAGCTGATTGAATCAGCTATTAGATAAAAGCACCAAAAAGCCCTGCTGAAGCACCCAATCTATATGGATGCTGCAGAGCCGGGTCCAACTAACATGCTGCTTCTTTCGGTAAAGTGTGCTTTTTTTGTTTTGTTTTTTTAAAGTCTGGAAGCAGCCTGAAGTCACAAATCACCATCAAGGAGAAACAAACCTTGAGACTGAAGTGCTATGTGTGCCTCATGAAAAACCACTTGCCCTCAATGTTCACTCAAGTCAACAGGACCTGAGGGTGCTCAGTGGGCACATCTACACGTGTACTTTAATGCGCACTAACCTATTTTAATGCGCATTAAAGCATCGCAAAAAACTGCACTCTCACGAATGCACAGTAAAATAAACTAATGAGCCATTTTCTAGTAACCTTACAATGGAGGTACTAAATTTAATGTGCATTAGCAAAAGTGCATTCATGACCATGTAGATGTGCCCACTGTCTCCAAAAAAATGACTGCTTAAACATGTGTAGATCGAGGTATGTAGAGATCTAGGAATAGATAAGTCCATAAGCACCAAATTGCCATTACTTTCATAGGAGACAGAACCCTGGGGGCTTTGTAAAATTTTACTAGGCACTTACTGCATCTTTAGGTACTTGGGAAATCTGGCTCTTTAAGAACTAACTTTTAGCACCCATGTTTGAGAGTGTTGGGTCTATTGTTAAAATTGCTTAACTCACCAGTGGGGTCTCGGGAGACAAAATCCAATGGATGCTGAAAAAGTTCTTTGAATTCTTGGAAAGTGCCCCAGAAGTGCAGAATACTGATCTTGAGAAAAGTGACAGGGTAGTTCATTTTCAGAGTAGCAGAATCCCAGCTGTCCCGAGCACCTTTGGATCATTAGAGCACAAATAATGGACACTTTCAAAAGCAGATCCAAATACGTTGGGGTTTGAGACAATTAAAGGAGACCATTTCCACAGTGAAGTCATAACAGGCTTGTTAAAGAGATACAAGCATTAAGGAAAATGACCACTCAGAGATTACAGAAAGGCCCTACAATTGTTATGGATATGTTTATTGTTATCACCCTGGATCTGATTGGAATTTAACAGGCTTGTAACACGGTCACTCTGGAAACAGTTCCACCTGAATGGGTGTCATTTTTTAAATGTTATTTGTAAAGTGATTCTCTCCGTGTAGTCTAAGCACAGGTGCAAAATTAACACCTTGGCAGCCTCCAAAACCACCGGCTTCCTTGCTGAAATAATTCTGCATCCTCTTTGCAATTAGCCCCTCTAGACCAAAGCTTGAGTAAACAGACAAACTCTCTATAGTACAAACAGATCAACAAACTCCGGCACTGCCAAACCAAGTGGAAACAGAAATCAAGGTTCCTCCATTGAGAATTACCTGCTTCTCACTTGAGCGACAGACTCAAGTGAGAAGCAGGTAAGAAAAAGCAGCCCGCTTGATCTCATATGTCACAACAGACCACAGTGATTTCTCAGGTATCCATGACCCAGCCTTTACTGACCAAATTCAATCCCATGACTTGCATCTTACAAGCCAGTGAGTTTCATGGGAAGAAATGCTATTATATATATATGGCATGACTGACCCTAAACCATAGAGTCTAGGGTGCATCCGAGTGGTCAAAGGGTGACCCGGTGAGAGAGTGCATTACAACGTATGTGGGCCTGAAAACCTAGGTGGGCTTGCCCACAGCTGGACTGGTGGTGGTTTCCTAGCTAAATTCAGACATGGACACAGAAAAGTTTCTATGGAGCTGCTTTTTTTTTTTTTTTTTTTTTTTTTA
>NW_017729000.1:7829680-7843642 GCF_001723915.1 Gavialis gangeticus | reverse complement strand
AGTTTCTATGGAGCTGCTTTTTTTTTTTTTTTTTTTTTTTAATTTAAGTACTGTACTGTTCAGACATGCTGTGCAAAGGATCCTTCACTCTTTACTAAGGGAAAGCTACCACTGAGTTCAGTAGAAAACTGAATCTTTTGACTATGGCCAGAAAAGACTAGAACAGCCAAAATGCCAACACCAAGCCTACAATAACACCACCAGTTCCATATCACACAGCATTTTTATTTCTGTCAGGCCTATGAAAAGAGCCCATCTGAGGCCTGGAGCACTCTTTAAGCACACAAACAGCTCCACTGGTTTCAGTGGCTCTGCTCACATGAGCAAAGACTGGGAGGATCCTCCTGTTTGCTCTACTTCAGTCTTGCGTCTGGTATACGTATAATAATTCATCATTTAATATTTATATTGAATGCTGCTCTGAAATCTGTGCAAACACAAACACGGCATGGTCCCCTCTTCTAACAGCACACGGTTGCCATGGAAGGAAGCTGGCGAGCATGGTTCAATATACAGAACACAAAAATACTTGCATGGATTGATGGACAAACGGCAGGTTGCTCATTCTTTACCCCAGAGCATTTGTGCAAAGAGCAAAAGCCCTTTGCCTCCTCTTCAGTGCGCCGTGGAGCCCCCAGATTTAGAGCGATTCCTCTCTTTCCTTAATGTTGGGTTGCACTGGAACAAAACGACTACACAAAGCTAGATCAACTGCAACGTGACACATTCCCTCACACCATCTCCTGTCATTTGACAGTGAGGTATGGCCTTGGAAAGACTCATCCCTCAACATCCACAGAACGAAGGGGTACACATCACGCTTTAAAGAGAGGTAAGCCAAGCAGCCGCTTGCTTCTTCAGCACAGCTTTACGTGTAGTCAGGAGATCTACGTGCCTCGCCATCTTTATTTCACGACTCAGAAAAATCTGCCAAGATTCAAAGGAAGAAAAGCAGGGAAAGACAAACTAACCAGATGTTCACGGTTCAAGCTGAATTCGTGAAATAAGAATCCACAGGGTTTGAGCGACTTTTCCCTGCTTATGTGGTTTACAAGAGTTTTTAGCCACCACGAGCTTATGCTGGTTGCAGTCAGTGCATTGTTCAACAAGGCTGGAGACTGCTGATGACCGATAAAGTTCCTCTTTCTTTTATTTCAGCAATTAGCCAGATTGCTGCTGGGCTTGAAATAATTTAAGCCTGCAGTCCTCAGGAAGAGCTGCTGTCGGAAGCACCTGCTTCTGAAACATGTGCCTGTGCCTTTAGTTTTCCAGGGGAGACCTTTCTTTTTGCAGCACCACGGCTCTCTTTGCTCTCGTTTTGCTTTGTTTTCCTTGAGAGACAAAGTTACAGCAATACTGACATGGCATCAGCCCCGGAGAGTCCGCCCCGCCTTTGGAAGAGGCAGGAAAGCGTAATTGTGCGTCCAGTATGTCAGTCCTGTTGATTTTGGGGGACGAATCCAGTTCACCCCACTTTAGGCAGTCAAAGGAAAAACAAAACAACAAAAAACCCCAACAAATAGGAGGTGGGGGGAAATCATCTAAATCCCAAACAGGCATCTTTGGAATCAGTAGTGCAAAATAGTTTGCTGATTTGTTTTCTTGACCCGCTGCAATAATCTCGTAGTCTTCAAGTCTTCCCTAAAATAGTTGACCTGCAAATTTGAAACACCATAGTGAGGAAGATGAAACAAAAACAGAGAAGTGAAATCACTGCTTTTCTTTAGGATGGATTCAGAATGATTTCTAGGGCCCAATTTCCATTTACTCTGAAGTTCTCTTATAGAAGGTGTGTAGTTTTAGAGGGGCCTTAAAATGCCTGTAAAAGCCCCTTTTACATTGCTCTGATGGCACTTTATTTCCAGAACAGTGTAAAAGAGGCTAGGCTTAATGTTTGCAACTTTAAATTTATTTTTATATTATAGTTTTATAATATTTGTATCAGTCCAATTCTAGTTTTGCAGACTACAGGGTTAGGCTGAAAAAAACTCCAGCCCGGTCACCAGGTCACATTAGGTGCCAGCATTATTAAAAAAGGCTTCAAACTTCAAGCCCCATTAAGCTAAATTTTGGCCATCAATCCAGCGCCAGTACTGTGACTAAAGCTTCAAAAAATAAACTTCTACCTTAAAGATTTCCACCTCTCCTTTTCAATTTGATTTTCTGGGCTTTCACTTTCATAGGAAGCCAGATACAAACCTAGGAAAGATAAAGATCGATTAGTCAAATAGCATCAGCAGCCCTTTATCTGTTTGCTGTCTTACGCTACAGCTGCATCCTATGCATTTTGGTTTCACCTGTTATCTTCTTTGTTATCACTGTCAACTGCACAGAGACCAAAGGTGGTTTTTTAAAAAAAAAACCCACACAAACAAATGCAGTCAGGTGCCCTATTTTCAATGAAAGCCACCAGGGCACGGGAGCTTGGCACCAATTTATCCCTTTGAAAATCTGCTGCTGTGATAATGTCAGTGGAACAATACATTGGCCCAGAATCAAGATTTCAACAGGAGCCTGTCAGACTGCAGCATTAAGGAGTTAAACTTGGCTTGGGATTTTCAGCAGAAATGCTCTGGCTTGCTGGGTCCTCTGGTGGACTTCCAGTCTTAAAGAAACAGAAGAGGAAACAAATATAGTTATAGCATTGGCTGTGAAAAGTATTAAGTAAGCTTTTATTTTAACATACGAACAGGCCCTCTTCTGCAAGAGTCTGCACTACAGGATGCATTTTATGGTACAAAACGAAGGCAACACATTCGAGATTCCTCTCCGTGTGAACTCCTGTTTCACCTGCTTCACAGACTTTATAACTAGGTCGTGATTTCTATTTGTGGACATATTCTCATTACACTGCTTAGTTATGCTTTAGTCTGGAGCTCCAGTCACCTTTGCACTTTAGTCTGTGAAATAATTCAAGAATATTTTAATATTCAATACATTTACTCACTATGACTCTGGGTGGTGACAGGTGGAGTGTATTGGTGTTACTTTACAGACCACTGCTGTATCTCTCTCTAATTCACTCATCTCTTTCTCAATCAGTCATGGTGAGCCTCTGCTCTGCACCTTACCTTTGGCAGCAGGGAAGGCCAGCCACACTCCTGCTTTCTACTCAGGGCATCTAATGACGCCAGCATGAACGTGACCCAGTGCACGGGACAGATGATCTGCAAGCAACTAAGGAGGCGGACATCACCCTGCTTCACCCTACTGCCTGAAACGCCGCTCCAGAAATATCCTTGACCCCAGGTCCTCAGTACTCAACACCCTGAGAACAAGACAAAAGCCTGCATCTTGTCTCCTGTTTCTACACATTGTTTTAATTACTTTAATTATTCCTTTTCAGCAGTCGCTGCTGATTTTCCTTGCTCTGCCCTGATTTCTGGGGTAGCCTCTGAAATAACAACTGCCTGCTCTGATTAGCTTGGATGGGTGTGGAAAACGGTCCATAGTATCAAAAGAACAAAAACCCCAATAGAGAACTCTAGATTAGCTTGTAGGGATGTAGCTTTAGTTCGTTATATCTGACATGATGCAACAGGACGTGACTGAAGGAGACCTATATGAAGTGACGCAGTCTGACATGTGGGATTCAAACTGCAAGGGGGACGGGAGAAGGAGAGAGGGCAGTAATGTCACAACAGGAGTCCAGCTGACTACATCTCTACAGAATGAGCTGAACTCCCACAGCCTGAGAGCTCCCTTTTAGAGAATTGACATTGCTAGTTTGTAGGGAAGAGATGCCCTGATTACTTCTGTACTGGAACAAGGATGACTGACATTCACAGCAATCCATGAGATGGCTGCCTGGTCTCTTTTCCTGATTTGAGGGAAAGGGCCATCGTAGTGACTGACTACAGAGTGCCTGACGGCAGGGGAACAGAAAGGAGAAAAAATGATTGCACAATGACTTAACGAGCCAGAAGATCATCTTTACAAAAGGGTTTTTGCATGGGGTGGAGATAAGTAGAAGTGGAGAGGCAGGGAGATGAACCAGAAGTGGACAAATGGAGAAAATACCCCCAGCATAGGTAGGGCATATGTTTCAGCTGGTGGTGATGAACAGACCCATTCAAAGGTACACATTTTGGTTGATCAGAGATGATGGAGGGATTTCTTACCATCCTCAGTAAAAATGGGAGCCGTGTGCAAGTAGTGGATGATGTTATGGTCTTGCTCAAAGGGACACTCCACTTGCTTCCACGTCATAAACTCTCCCACTTGCTTGGCTAATTCCAAAAACTTCTGCAAAAATTAAAAAAAAAATCAATGTAGTTGCATGCACATCATGTTACTGAAACGATCAGGTTTAAACAAAAGCTGCAGGTTCTTATATAAACTACAGGCCGGTAACTTGTAAAGGAGCCTCCTGTAGTTCAGAAAGGCTTAAAAGAAAAAAAAGGCCAAAATATTTGTGAACAAGTATCAGATATTCAGACTGCCTTACTTATCTGTGGATATATGGTAAATACATTTCTTCTCCTTCTCTTGGAAAAGGTTCATCTTCTTCTTCAAGCTGTTTGTATATATAACCATTCCTAGTGTTGACCCAGCACATACACCAGGTAACCAACGGGATGAACAAGAAAGCGTTGCCCCTCAGAATTAGAATGTCTCTCTCTTTGGGTTTTTTGATCTTTGAGCAGAAGATCAAAAATTTCAATATTGGAATAAAATTTACTATTTTTCAAAAATTTCCAACATATTGGAATAATTTCAATATAAATGATTTATTTATAAAAAGGCACTCTGGGATTGGCCTGACCTTGCAGTAGGGTTACATAAGATCACCCAACTAGCCAGGCTTTGTTGGAGTTCACTGAAAAGAAAGGGCACAAGGTCTCAGATACTGCTATCAGAACAGAAGAGAGAAAGACTTTTGCAGATCTTACTTCAAAGTTGACATGTCCGTTCGGAAGGCGATTAGCACATCCTTCATTCAAAAAGTAAATGTCTTTGATCAACAGGCTGAAGAAAGGGATGACAATCTGTGAAGAGAATGATATAACTATTATCTTTGCGGTTCCTATTTTATATATAGGAAAGAAGAGCTCAGTCAGGAGAGAGAGGGAGGCAAAACAATTCACTTCCCAGTGTCAAAGCAGTACAGTGACAACTTAGCAAAGGGGGAGTTATCTGGGGCATGGCCACACCACTCGGAACAATAATTAAAACTGCCCTTTAACTGCAGGTTATTATCTTGTAATAGTTCAGTGATCATTTCTCTGGGCAAGCAAAGGGTGGGCTGAAACCACCCCAGTCCCTTCATCTGTCCTCAAAGCTTTCTTCTGTCAACAGACATGTTTTATGTACAGACAGATTTAGGTGACAGCAATACTGAGTTAGCCAGGACATCCTACCATGAAGACAGGAAATCCTTGCTCCAGACATGGTTGTAGATGACACGAGCAAACATGGAATCATTTAAAAACTTCCTGTTGAGGGCTTGTTTGTGCATGGAGTTGTTCAAGAAGAGCTACCCCTAAAATGTGTATGTGGATTCTCATTGTGGAATAAAAGTGCCTTATTCCCATAGGCTTAGGCCACACTGCTTCATATGGAAACTAAAGGCTCAATGAACAAAAAAATACTGTTAGTAGTCACACAGAGCTCTGGAGCACTCAAAACAAATACTGGGTCTTGTCCAGGGCAACCTGGAAGGCGCAGTCAGAGAAACAATGCCTCTCCTCAAACCCTGAGGAACAGGTCTATTCTGCATAGTACAGGCCTAATCCAGCCTTATAGTAAAGCAAAGGAATCCAGTAGTTACATAAGGGGTGACTTTGGGGTTTGACATTCTGAAATTGAGACTAGGAAAAAAGTCCTTCTGTGAAGCATGCCTGGAGGATGATGGATCTTAGTGGGTCTATCTTCTCATGACCCAAAGGCCCAACCCAACTGCTGAGAGCAGCAGAGAAGACCAACCAGTGATCAGATTTGCTGTGCAGGGGCACCAGGCTAGAGAAGGACCATGCAGAGAGTCTGGGGCACTGAAGTACTGCTTGTCTTTTGAGCACCTCTTTGTAGCCATCACGTCTGCACTTTGCATGGATGGGACTTGGCTCACGCACTGAGAATGGATACGAGAGCACAGTCATATGGGTAAAATATCTAAGTGTTTCTACTGGCCTATTTGTAAACGAACTGAATCGTAACTTCTTAAGTGTGTACCAAAATATAAGAGCCCTGAGGACATGTAAGGCAATGGGAACTGATGACAATAAAGCAATCACGTAGTTAAGTAGTTCATGTTCTACAGTTATTCATTCTCTTGCTGAACAACAGCTGAAATGGTATCTGAAGTGAAACTGGGGTAAAATGTCAGCTGCAGTTTTCCCGTCTATGGCCTTCACAATACAATGAGAAGGAATTGGAGCAAATCACAGATGCTAAAAGAGACAATGGAGGCAGGAGCCCCCTAAACCATAATGCTGCTCTTGTCCTAAGAATGGAAACCACTTTCTGGTCCAACTGAAGTTCAACTGCTAACAAGTGGCTGAACATATGTATTCCTCTAAGCCATGTCTACATGGTAAAATTACTGGGCTCCAGAGCAGCATCTTCAGGAGAGCTGTGCTGTACTGGGTGTGTTGCTGCTAAACTGGAAGCAGTGCAACCACATTGCTGCCGTTCGGTCCAGAGCAAATCAGTCCAGGTGAGTGGCAATGCTAATTAGCCCACCTCCTTGCTAATTAGCTTGCTGCAGCAGTAGTGATGTGACAACATGGTTTTTGGTTTGGGAAGCAGGCTACCTGCAGCCTGGCAAGTCTACTGTCTAGACATGGCCTCAGCTTCCTTCTGTAATGGTCATTAGTGGGCAACCATCGATCCTTTTGCATCATGGTGTATGCGTGAGGTCACCATGACCTTAAGCAAACACACCCAGGCGGAGTGGAAGAGTGGAGGCTGCCGAGACCTACCATCCCCACTTTAGACCATTAGACTGAGTCCTGGCGTTTGGTGCTTCTAATGGCTACAGTTGTACGCAGATCTGGAATCAAACCCATGTGGCAGACATGGATTCTACCATTGAACCACAACAGTGGTTCAATGAATGATCATTGAGGATTTATTTCACCTGTGTCATGCTCAGAAAAGGCCAGATTGACAGTCCAGAAGATGCAGGTACTATACTATACTAAGTCGCAGGAGGGATGAAGGTACGAAGCTGGGCAGTGCAAACTTGCTGGGTCTGATTCAGCAAGGTACTGAGTGTGTCTCCTATCAAGCAGGAGTGACTTCCAGGCAAATGTGAACTCACTTTCAGGATCTGTCCCTGATTTGAAACCTGCCTGAAGGGGATTAGCCTTGGCCTGGCTTCTGAGTCTACTGAAAAGGATGCGATTTAGGGCCTGCTGTGATGAAGGGACAGCAATTAGAAACGAGTGAGTCACTGAGGTCAGCACCAGGAAATGACTGAGAATCCAGGTTGTCTTTGTGTGGGATATTTGTTGGGAATTTTTGTCTTTGAGCAATTTCCTAGCATGAGAGTGTCCCACACTGTTTTACTTTCAGAATTTCTTCAGTAAAAGCAAATAAAATGCATGTGGATTTTAAAGGCAGGCTTTTTATCCAGCCTGTTCACCAGCAAAAAATTTGGGCTACGGCCAGGAATTCGCATTTCATTTTCGTTTGATTCTCCCCCAAACCATCCAATCCACCCACACAGAAACCAACAGCTGCCTCTTGCACAAAGAACTAAGTTAATGAAATCAGACAATATTTCCCTATGGCAGGACGTACACAGCATCACACTATGCATCCTGACACTTCAAAGCCACTCAGACAAATGTCATTTGTACCAAGCGGTGTTTCCCTGTGGAATGACCAAATTTTGGAGGTGACACGGAAGAGGGGATGAGTTCATTCCTAACAGAAATCCCCCTTTGCATGGAATACCACCCCTTTATCACCACAAGACTGGTTTCCCTGTGCTGGAGTAGGTTTATTCCTATGAACTGTGGAATTAGCCATAGTCTAAATTGTGGCTTTAAGGCCTGCCTTACCAAACACATTGTTAAAGCCCGCTCATTCTTGAGCAAATAAAAATTATTGCAAATAAACCACCTGCATGCAGAGAGGACAGCTGAACCAGAGCTACCAGACACTAAGCTTAATTCACCATCTCAGGTGCAGAGGGAACGAAGGCAGCAGAGTGCCAGTGTGCCTTCCCTGCATGGCACACACAGCAGAGCCAGGCAAAACACTGGCAGCTAGCCCTCCCTAGAAGCAAGGTGGGGGGATGCTATTGTGTCCTAGGGTGCCCCTTGCCATGGAGGAGTCTGGCTCAGCCAGGTTGCAGGCATAGGGAAGGTCTACACTTGAGCAGGAGAGTGCCTCAGAGCACTGCTGATTGATCCAGTTACTCCCACCCAAAGTATACCTCCCACTTCACTTCGGTTAAACCACCCTGCAAGCAAATTAAGGAACAAACTCAGCAGCTGAGACACCAACCCCAAGGCAATAAGGAGGAAGAACTTCCCAGGAAGCAGCCGGTTCAGTATCAGCTCCTCTGAGCATAAGGCATGATGTCCTCTACAGCCTGGCTACACTGCATAATCCACTTCTCCTTCCACTGCTTTCCAGGGTGCTGCAGAGACATGCTGCTCCCTTAGCTGGAAGCCGTGCAACACGTACGCAGGTTTGGCATGGAGTGTATTGGCAAATGATTAAGGGCAAGAAGGCATGCGAATGAGCAAAGAGCAGGAGGCTCATAGATGGAGGAACCCTTAGCTCCTGCAATAAGCTGCAGGAACTAGAACAAAAAAACCTCCTAGTATAATGCCCCAGAATAAACCGAATAGCACCCACCAAAGCTGGAGAGAACAGGGACCCTCCCAGCCCTGCCACACATCTCCTTTTAGACGGGGCGTGCTGTGCCTCAGCTCCACAGCTGTACAGTCCCGACTCTCGAGGGGAAATCCACTACCAGCTTGAGCAGCTCAGATGCCACAGTTATGGGGCTATGCTAGACAGCCAAAGATTTTCTCTACAGCCGGGTGACATCCCACAGAGCCACGTCTCACTGGAGCCCATTGACAGTGAAGAAAAATGACAGGAGGCGAAAAACAAGCGGCTGGTCCCAGTCAATAGCTCTCCCTTCCACAGCGATTCTTTGTACCTTTGGTGCCCACCACGCCAAGAGCACAGTGACCTGGGAAAACAGAGAGCATGGAACAAATCCTGCTTTGTCCGGCAGGCTGGTGCTAATGCATTGCGAGGGAATAGCTGCCGCACTCCTACAATAGCTTGGCAGCGTTCCCATCCACCGTCAACTTGAGAGATGGTAGGGGAGTCTGGCGAACACCCCCGAGCAGTCCTCTTCAGGCAGTGCAATATGCACTGGCAGGATATCATCTCCTGGCCCCTTTGTTCAGCTCTTTCTGCTATGCCCTCTCTCTCCACGAGGCAGGGGGCTAAGTGTGGGATGCTGCCAAAAATGTTTAAAGGTGAAGGTAGGGAAAAACTAAGAATGCACATCAACAGCTCTTGCTGTCCCAGGTCAAGCTCTTAATGCCAGATTTCTGCTCTGTGCCAACGTGCTTTCAGAAGGCACGGCACATTCAGCGTGCACTCGAACACGAGCAGCCCACGTGCTCGTTCCAACACACTGAGGATCTGCAAGGCAAAGCAAGCTTTCAATGAAAGTTTTCAAGTTATGAATCCCTGATGCTCAGCTCTGAAAATCTATGCTGTGATTTTGTTTAACCTTTCGTTCTGCTTTTGACGTTCAGGAAAGAACAAAGTGAAACATGAAACCCCAAACTCAACAGATCAAGCAAGTTGCTCTTGGATTTCTGAGGATTTTGTTATTTGTTAAACTGTTCCCAGCATTCACTTTTCAGAATACATCACTGCATAATAGTCACTACTGTACAGCCAGAGCAAAAGGGCCTAAGTCCTGCTCCACTTACTCATGTGAATAATCACAGAGATGTGAGACCATTCATGTGAAGAAGGCAAATAAGATTGAAGTATAATGCAACGATACTAAAGCTGAGAGGCGAGGACTGTTGATGACAAGGTTATATTTCTATATGACAAGATCATCTCGGCCAACCCCGTCTGATGCAGGCAGAGCAGCCAGCACTCCCTTCCCCTACATTAGCTCCTCTTCCTCCATCATACCAACACAAGCTCCTCATCTTTACCTTTAAAACCCTCCCTCATTTCAGCTTTCCCTATCTATCAAACCTCTCGTCTTCCAGGGCTTGATCCCTCCCATTTCCCACATCAGTGGATGCCTCCGTCTTGTCCACTTCTCCCGCAGGCACCTCAGCCCCTGTTCCCAAGCTGCTCTCCACGTGTCGGCAAACCTGCCTGCCAGAACCTGTAAATGCAGTACCGTTCCTCTTAAATCCTTCCCAGCAGCCTGCCCTCTGCCCTGATGACTGCAAAACTGACACCGCTTAAGCAGGTGATGACCTCAGATGACTGCTTGTGTGCCAAACCCTCTTTCTTGTATTGTGGCCTCGCTCCCCAGCTACAACCCCACCTGGCTTGTTTCAGCCACCCGCTGCGTCCCACCTGACCCCTCGCTCCCCAGGGCCAGGCCCTGCTTCTTGGCTCCTTCTCTGTACTACCTGCCTCCTGCCACTGCCACAAAGAGGTGCTGGAGCACACCCCCACCTGGCCCCTCTGCTGACAGGGCATACCCTCATGCCCAAGAGTTGCCAGCTGTCAGGCAGGCTGTAGTTGCCAGCACCAAAGACTACATGCATCTGTCTACACTTTCTGGGGTCTTCCTGCGGCAGCAGACGGTGGATGGAAAAATGGGGTTCTGCTTTATGATTTCCTGTGTAGGAAGCCCCCAGTCCCAGCACAGGAGGATGGAAGGGACACATGGGATTAATTACCCAATTTACCCCCCACTCATGCATGGTCCCACACAGTCCAAGTCTTGCAGCTCTAATCTGCACCATGTTTGGACCAGCCGCTTGTTCAGGTGTGGCGAAGAACCAGGTGCTGAACATGGCTGTGAGCAGAGTCCAGCTCAACTGGCGTTTAAGTGACCCGTCCTTTACTCAGTGGAGCTCGGAGAAGAACAATGTGGTTATTGAAGCTATTTCGGTTGAGTGCTCTGGCATGTCCTACTCTTGGTGCCAGGGCAAAGCAGAATTTCTAGATTTAAATTAGAGAATAGATGTAGGAAACATCACCCCCTGCCCTCTTTTGTTTGGTAAATTTGGAAGGAAAAAAATATAAATATGGTTCAATTTGGAAATCAGTATTTTTCTGTGGCTCCAAGAGGTAAGTCTGCTAAATGAGACTGGAAAAAGAAGGTCACATTTTCCAGGGGCAGCAGTCACTTCTATGGACTTTCACCTGTTGCAGCCAGTCTCCTGAATTCAGGGATGGTCCTAACTCAGTGGCAAGAAAATTAAACAAATGATCAGGGAGCTGGGTTATAATAAGGTACAAAATCTTCAAATCCTGGAGTTTGAAGGACGTGCTATGCATCTATTCCCAGCAATGATTAGCCACTAAACCTTATGCATAAATACTTGTTCAGCTAATACAGAAGAAACAGAATAACATAGGCTTCTCCTTGTGTAAAATAGATGCCTGTCAATATACCAACCTCCTTGTCCTTGGTTTTAAACAGTGAAGCAGTTATAGTTACAGATGCGACAGAGATGGGCAACTTCCACAGGAAACAAGATCAGGTAAAACAGCAGCAGGCTCGAGTCTGAGCAGTCGTCACAAAAACAACAGATTGCAGAAGCACTGCACAATGACAGGCTCTAGCTGAACGATATGAGAGTTTGTTAAAGAAATTTCTTTGCTCCTCACTAACATGCAATTCATCACCTCCTTTCACAGCAGGGGATTTGCAAAACCACTCCACGTATTCCTCTTGCAACAGAGGCAGCCTGGGGACCAGGTTCTCACCCCAGCTCCTTACAAAACCCACTTGACTACTAAGGCCAGGGGTCTCGCATCAGATTTACTCTCGTTCAAGATTAGATTCTGTCTTAGTTTTCCTAGTGAACTAAAATTCAGCACCTCATTGTGTTTGGGGATGCAACATCTACTTTATCCTGGCTTTGCTGTGCCCAGGGAACCGTGCCTCCTTGGCACTGCCATTGCCCAGTGCTGCCAAATCTCATCACCACAGGGACACCACAACACTGATTTCAGTGGCACCTTCTCCCTGCAAAAGCGATGACTCCTAGGAGGCCAAACCCTCAAGGTGGCCCTGTGTCCTCAGACATTTCCTGGGCTGTTACAGCTGCAGCAACACTGCAACTCCGTAGTTCAGGTCAGTAATTACACCTTCAGGCATCACCTTCACGAAGAAGATGATTGGCAGGATAGCCATTCCACTACCGACATGCCAGTGCCAGCATGGAAAACTCTGCATGGCAATTTTGTTCCAGAATAAAAGTGACTTTATTCCAGAATAATTACTCTGCTTCAAAGCCAGTCTGTTTCCCCATGCAGAGGAGCCCCATGTGGATTTTCAAGGGGTACAGAGATGCATGCAACAATAAAGTCCCTCCTTTCTGGGCAGGAGTTCAGGAAAACATGCATGGAGCGGTTCAGATTCACTTAAGCACCATTTTTCAATTCTAGTGGCGCACTGACTTCGTGCTGGTGCTGCAATGGGCCAAGGCAGTTCACCCAAAGTGGCACACATCTTGGCTATGCCAGCATTTTAACTTTCAGCTTTAAATTTTCATCATCTACATAGAAATACATGAATCCGTGCAACATGGTGGACCTACCTTCTCCCTGTTGCTGTGTGCAGTGAGGGATCGATGGGCAGCCCCTCGCAGCGCAGTTCTGTAGTTATAGAAATTCCCGGTAGGGTCCATCTGATGCTAGACACAAAACGAGACAATTTCTATGTACTGGATCAGAAAACACTCGGATTCTTTTTTATCTTGTCAGGACATAAAACTAATTTTAAACACTGAAGATGTCAATATGGTAGGAGTCTAGGAATGCCCAACTCATCCTCATTTTCTTTTCAAAAAGTTTGGTTTCAAGCTTATTTATCAAGGTGTTAAGACATAATAGTGAGGTTCACAGGTATTACTGTAATACAAGAGGACTCATTCACACTCCCCAGATCCCATCAGTCTTCTCACTATAAAACCCAAGTGAGATTCTTGGATGACAATCTTGAGGTCCTTGTCAGGAGCCTGGCCTACATCCTCAGACCACAAATAATGCCACCCAACTTGCTCAGTGTTGGCTACTGATCTCTTTGTATCAATCTAGGTGGTTTGTATTGTCAGTGTTTATATGAAATCTTATTACAAATTCATTTGAAGAAATAGAATAATGTTGTATACTGGGAAAATATCACAGCATTACTGCCAATATGCTGTAGATATCAAGCCAAACTCTTGCTAAAAAAAAGGTACTGTAATCACGGCTTATACAGGGCCAAATTCTGGCTGGCATCAGGATGGATCACCTGCAAGAGTGTATAGTTGTGTCCTAATATAACAGCACCTTATGTCAGCTAAGTGGTCCAGGGTGCCTTTCTTACTCCTCTTTGACGTGGAGGAGTTTGCTGGGGAGCAGTACCCCGTGCACCATGGCAATGATTGTGCACCACTGAAATCAGTGGGAGGTTTTACCATTGACCTGTTTAGAAAAGCATCAGGCTTCATCAGTCCCCTGTAAGGGATTTAATGCAAACCATGCCTGTGTTTTGGCAAACGCCATCCAAGCCATACAACGCTGTCATCTGATGAGTGCCCTGTGCAGGAGTGACTTGGGCCTCTCTTTTCCTGCAGTAGCACAATTGGGGTGTTTCAATTCCTCAGGGCCAGGACAGCGGCTTTTTGTACAAGTGCATCGTCAGCCAGAACTTCACTCCTTGTCTATAAAGAGCTTCTGCTTCATACATCATGCAAAAATATGTTTGCTGTGAACATTCAACAACCACCAAGTCCAAAAACAAACAGGAATAGAGAAACTTCTCTCTTTTTTTTTTTTTTTTTACCT
>NW_017729000.1:7789998-7829659 GCF_001723915.1 Gavialis gangeticus | reverse complement strand
CTGCTTCATACATCATGCAAAAATATGTTTGCTGTGAACATTCAACAACCACCAAGTCCAAAAACAAACAGGAATAGAGAAACTTCTCTCTTTTTTTTTTTTTTTTACCTCAAGAATGAAAAATTTGGCTGTTTTCACTTTTGACCAGGTCTTCTTTAGCCTTGAAACTGGGCTCATGTTCATCCCAGCTACGAGGAAGGAAGGAGAGAGTTAAGAGTCAGGTGCTCTTTTCACATCCATTGTATGAAGCCAAAACAGCCGCATTGAAGTATTTACTTACAGATGATTGCCATGAGGGAATTGAAGTTCCCGATGTTAAAGCACTCTCGGGCGACGTCAATGAAGAACTCTATGACTTGCGCTCGCTGCTTCTTTTTTGCAGGCTGAAAACCATGGAAACAAAATAAGGTAAGGGAAGGGCATGCAAAATACTACTTGTGCCCTGCTTGGGGAAAACGACATTTCCAGCTCACTCAGCAGATTCTAGAAAGCCCCAACCACTTCCTAATCCTGTTGAGACTAATGGACATTTCTGCCTTCCAGTCTCCAGCATCGAAGCTTTCTCTGCAGATGGTGACAAAAGCTGCTGCATGTTAAGGCACACTCAACCACTGAGCCAGGACTGAGATAGAGTGCCAGACACCAGAAGATTATTGACTACAGGGAGAGTCTTTCCAAATGGCTCTAAAGCCATCAAATATATACAAAAATACCCAATGCCATGGGTGAACTCTTGACCACACTGAAGTCAATAAAAATGTTACCGCAGACTTTACTGAGGCCAGGGTTTCATCGCTTACATGACAACATCACTTTTACCCTATGAATGGCTTTTTTCAAAATACATTTAAAAAACCCCTTCCCTGCAAAGGGAAATGTATTGCCAATAGAAATCTCCAGAGTAACCGCTCAGGGCAGTGAATTTCTTCCTTAATGCACAGCTGCAGTACGGCACCAATCAAAGGGATGGAAGCGTCCCCAAAATATATACTTGCTTATGCTTACTGCTTCCTTCACTCTCCTCTATCCAAGTTTTATGCCACAGCCATCGTGACCCGAGCACCTGCATCTGCCTCCACATAGGAGAACATCCCAGCATGAGCCAGGCAACCACATGCTCATCTGGTGTGGCCTTTCTTTTGCTACTTTTAGTAGCATGCTCCCCTGAATCATCTGGGTGGCAGCTGCAGGTTATAACTGCATGAACTCAGACCCCCATGTTCTTTTCAGATGGGTCACCAAACCACCACCAAATGGCTACAATACGGAGTCATTAGCAAACTTGAGCAGACTTTATTGAGCAAACTTGAGCAGACATTAGCAAACTTGAGCAGTCATTAGCAAACTTCAGTCTAAGAACTTAGAGATTCCATATCCACTTACTGTTCCTAGCCTTCGTATTACATTTTTAAAGCGGGTAAAACATTTGTTACATTTACAGAATCCAAACATATCTGGATAGATGTATAGACATGAGCAACATGTCTAAGAGCCCTATGATGGGTGCCAACAGGGACATAATGACAACAGTGAGCCTTGGAGCTCAGGGTCACTTTCATACTGCTCCTGGTCAGTTGGGATGAGCTTGATCTGAGATACATCATAGACGGGGAAGAAGAAAGGTCTTAGCAGATGTCCCCGTGGGATCTTCACAGACAGCGAATGCGATGGAAAGAGATGCAACAGGAATGGCCAAAGGCCTGGAAGACGAACCTGATGAAGACAGGTTCACACAAGCTGAGATTACAGGGAAGGGTGCCTGGTCCACAGATCTAAGGGCAGAAGGGGGATCTCGGAGGGTGTGAATAGAGCAGATCTGAAACCAGGCTAGGAGGAAATAGGAGTTTCAGTAAAGTGGAGTGCAGGCAGGGATCCGGGACACGAAGCAGAACATTCAACGAGGTGTGAGGTGAAGGGAGAAGGGAGACAGGCCAGTATTCAGCCTAACTGGAAAGGTCAAAGACGTTGGGGGGGGGCGTTTAAGAACGAAGGACACTAGGCTGTGCTTGTATCGAGTGGGGAATGAGCCAAAAGAGAAGAGAGAGGAGCCAAGGTAGAGGGGTGAGAGCGGAGGGAATTCAAACAAGGTGAGTGGCACGGAGGAGGAAATAGGGCTGGAGCGGGAAGGGCTGGAGGCTGAGAGAGATGGCATGGGGAAGGGACAAGGCAAGTTTGGGGCAGCCCTCATTTCTCTTACCTCCCTGAGCCACCTGCTTTCATAGTTTTTAGTTTATGGCAAAGGAAAGATGGGAGCAGGTCCATTTGGACTTGAGAAATGGATTCACAGCATTGGGAAGACCAATAGTACAAGGATCCCTCTACTTCTCATTCTCCACTGTAATATTTTAGAGAGAAAAAATAAACCCCCAAACTGACTCATCCAATAAGATTATTTCCCCCAGCACAGCCCATCTTTTCACAGCTCCCTGCTCTGCACAGTCTGCAGCAATAAAATGCGGCTTCCCCGCTAAAGCTCAGTTTGGTAATGTTTGTCATTTCCCACTGTGTACCTATGAGGATAATATCATTAAAACCTATGTAAGAGATTTAGTTGGGTCATGAAAATTAAATCTCAAGGTTTGCTTATTAATGTCCCATCTCACACTGGCACATCAAGCACGTGGTAAGAAACAGTCGTGTGCGTTTCACTTACCATGCAAATTTCTGTTGCTACCAGATAGCAGAGTCTATTGAACCATTTCACATAGGCTTCTAGGTTACTAGTCTTCTTCTGTTCACTGAAACAAGTCTGGGAGAAAAAAAAACCCAACAGAGAATGACATATCAGCGTATTTCACAGAGGTGTTGGCTTTAAGATACGTGCTACCAAAGGGTGATTATTTTTCATATAATTCTGTCACAAATCTCCCCTTCTCACACGCACAATGGACTTTGCATTACGGATGAAGTTACAGATGTCAGTGGGTGAGTAGGTGGGTGGCAGATGTGTGGGGTCTGACTCTGTCTGTCAGCTTATACAAGTCAAAGCAGTGTATGAAGAACAGCCCCGTTTTGCCTACAGCAAATGTTCACCAATGCAATTTATGTTGATCTTTGTTCCCTGGAATATTAACAGCCTGATTGACTACTGCAATATTCAAAGAGCAACAATATGCATGGAAATACAAGACAAGCACCATATTCCCTAACACAATCAGTGCATCTCTTTGACTCGATGACTTACTGTAGTTTAGCAGAAGCGATTGCCCATGGCATTTTCCCGGATGAAAGAATCGCTAATGTGGTTAAGAAAAAGGATGGCAACTACAACAGAAGGCAGTTGCACTTGCTTCTTTTTGGAAAAATAGGTTGTTTCTTTCTTTCCTTTGGGATAATATTTTCTTGGCTGACCTGGTTCTGGTCTCATAGGTTGCTTTGAAACAGGTCACTCAGATACAAGGCAAACTTCAGTGACAAGATGTCTTACAATAAATCCCTTCCCGGGGTTTGACAGTGCAGGCTAATAGGTGTGGGGACAGATTGCTGACTGGTATCAGTGATCATCACAGCTCCATTGACTTCAGTGGAGTTAGTTTACCTGAGCTGAGGAGGTGTCCTTGGGTTTTCCACAATTCAAACCTCCTTTAAAAGTTCCAACTTTGATGAATGTTGAGGACCTCCAATCTAGGGCTTATGGCTATCTGCTTCCCTAATGTAGTTACACATCTATTAGCATCCACTAGAGGGAATCAGTGATACCCTCATTTTATTAAAAGGTGATAATTTACCATCCCAATGAAACCTTAAGCAAATATCATTAAGAGAGTAAACAGGCAGAGCTTATCTACGGGAAAATAAATCATGATACCATGTAAGCTGAGCAACTATCTAAGGCTCAAGAGGCGTAAGCTTAAACTAGAGAAATGCTGATTTACAGCTGTGGATGGGTAAGGTTTTATAGAAGCAAAAAGCGCATTGCTTTTAGCATTGCAAAGAATTTCTGCAGAATAAATCTTTGTTTTAAAAGAAGATTATAAACAGCAAATCAACAGAAGAAAAAAAACTGAAAAACCATCTTTTAAAAGAGAAATCCCCAGTCAGTCAGTGGCAGAGGCCTGTAAAAACTGCTTACGCACGTTGTTTTTACTTCTGTGGTCACCGTAACAAGTCTCTGCAAAATTGGGCCCTTTGTCGAGAACCCTCTGAGCACACTCACCTCTGGGCTAGGAACAAATCACATCAGGCAGCTTCGCAACAAATCGCATATTTTAATTTTAAGACAACATTTTGCTGAACATTACTGCTAATCAAAGTGTTGTTGTTAATTAATTATAAGAAGTCAATGAGAACATATTTATGGTTTGGGGACAGGTGTACCCCCTCAGTGTTTGGAACACAATGCTGTTACCTTGGTGCATGGCTGGGTCAATACCTATACTGGTGTAAACTGCACCATTGGCGTGGGATGAGGAGCAGACAGCTGTATGCAGTATGGGGCTCTTCCTAGGCTTTACCTTTAGCAAGCAGCTATGCAGGAGGGCAAAGGACAGATGGGCAATATGGTTCTCTGCTAGACACCACGGACTACCGGAGCTGCTGTATCTTAGAGCTGTTCCAGGTGCATCTACACAAGATGTTTAATGTGGAGCTGCCTAATTAGCTGTGCAGTAAATGTCTTAGTGTTTATACATGCGGCCCTATTAGGCCACAATAAATTAATAAACTCCGCCACAGGTTAGTACTTGTACATACAAGTACTATCCTGCTGTGGAGATTTTTTAGTGAGCAGCAATGCACATGTAGACGCTAACTTGGCTGGCTGGGGCACAGGGGTGCTTCAGGGCAGGGTGTACCTGCTCACTAGCCCTGCACTGGAGCCCCCTCATGCCCCAGCCAGCCCCTCTGCATCACAGTGAGCAGAATCGGAGCAGCCCTGGGCTGGCAGGCTGACCCCCGGGGCGCCCTGCCAGCTGGAGCTGCTCTGACCTGGCTCAACTTGCAGTCCCAAGCACATGTTCAAATGCAGCGCCCGGGAGCAATGGACTCCAGCACAAAATGCACTGTATCAGTGTTTAAAGAAGTGCTTAAAGAGCATGTATAACAATGACCGCTATGCTCCTGTCTTAGCTTGAAACATCTCGGATTTACTGTGACCTCTGGAGTCAACATCCTTGGGTTTCCCACCTCTGCCATTACTCTCACACTCTCTCTAGTCTTTATTCTGGAATCGCCCTCTGTACCTGATGTTGCTTTGGATTTGCTTCTCAACCTTAATTACTCTTTGTATCTTGCTGTTCTTCCACGGGCTTTCTGTTTCAATTTGGTGGCTCTAATGCAGGATAAAGGTAGGTTGCTGATATCTTAGTTTGCATTTTGGTCACAATCTCCCAATTCTTTGGCAATCCCCTAAAGCAGAGAGAGCAGAATGGCCAGCCCCTAGGGTGGAACCTGCTGACCTTAGACTTGTGCTGGGATTTTCAGTGGTGCTTAAAGAAAGTTAGGTGTCCAGATGCTGTCCACACATCTACACCTTCAAATGAAACTTGCACCTCGCTCCTCTAGCTTTGCAAATCCCACTCTCCTACACTCTACCTATGGACAAGCTCTGCGTCAAGTCATCCATGGAGTCAACAGGAGTAGCTCCTGCGGAACGACTGAAGGATTTAGACCATAACAGCAACAGATTTTGAGATTCTGAGAACCATATCTGAAAAGATGGGAGGCCAAATTCAGCCCTGCACGAGGCATGGGACTTTCTTTCCATCCTTCTGAGTCTATGCTGGTACTTCCATTTGGTAAGGGGCTGGCTCAGCTCGACTTCTCAGTTGGGCTCGGCAAAACAATCAGCCCTGCTGGGGAGACAGAAAATGCTAAAACAGGCAGCAGCCCTACAAAGTAAAAGAGTTGGTCTTTAGCTACGCCTAATGTTTAGGGCCTGAACCAGGAAATGCTGAGCACCTCGACTCCCACTGTAATCAATGGAGGTTGAGGGACTTGACAGAAAGGCAATGTGCTGTCATGAATTATGAGCAGAAACTGCCCTGCAGAAGAAGATTAATATCAGGCCTAAATTCCACCCTGCCACCTCCCACCCCACCATGTGGTGGCACAACTCCCAGAAAGGCTGGAAAATTAGAAAAGCTAGCAAGAACAGGAAAGACCCTCCCTTTGCTCCCCACCTTGCCCTAAGGGTCTGGAATAAAGTATGACTAGCTCCAGGTTTGCCTTTGTTATCCAACCTCATTTAGATAACAGAAGTTATTTTCCCAACAAGCAAAAGCCTTTCCCATTAAAACAGTCTCTAAGCTCCTTGTAAGCCCAAGGCAGCACCTTCCTCAGTATATATATACACATATTTTTGCAGGGCTCTTTTACTTGCAGCACATGGAGCTCTCAGAGAGCTCCAACAACCCTTCAACATCAAAGCTCTTTTACAAAGGATGCTATTAGCGCTCATGGGCTTTGAAGCCATGGCTTTGTCCCAATAAAACCAGATGAAAGCCAGGGGAATTTTGCAGTGAAAGCAGAAGGGGGCCACACTCCCCCATTTTTATTTGTCTATATTGTTTCTGCATCAGAAGCTATTACAATGCACAGGCTCTGGCCAACAGATTTTCTCTTGCTCTTTCCAGTGTCAAAGATAGTAACGCTTATGAATTCAGTAGGCGGCACACATCCTCAGGGCAGGATTTGCCCTCATCTCTGTTTGGGGGGGAATATATAAAAAGAATTCAAAATGTGTTGTGACATCACTCCTGTTATTGATGACCTCATTGAGGCTTTGCACCAAAGCTGACGGGAGCCAGCAGGAAGACTCCCATTGACTGGATGGGCTTTGGGCCTAGCTCTAAGGTCCTGATCCCATTTAGGAGCCTTAGAAATTAAAGGTGTTATGTAATGGGATGCTACAGATGATTAACACACCGATTTGTAACAGGCCCATTCTGGTTCTGGGCACATGTTAGGCCACATTACATACAAAAACTTCATGCCTTCGACATTGGAAACAGATGGCTCTGTACATCCATAAACCAACTGCCCTGATAAGAGGAAACATTACTAGGGGTAACACGAGGTGGGTCTTCCTCCTCCTCCACACGGCTTTTCATGGCTCAAACTGAAAGCTAAAACAATGGTGACCTATAGAAGTAGGCACTAGCTATTCCTGGACTCAAGACAGTGAAATAGGATCAGGCCTAAACACCTAAGAGAACTGGATTTGTCCCCTTGGGGTTGCACAAAGGTAGTCTACACAAAGCCTTTAGCAGGTTCAATGGGTGGCCAGTCTCAGGTTCGAACAGCGAGACAGAAATCCAAGGCAATGCCCTGCCAGTGAGAAAGCTCAACCATCAGCTTATCTTCACTGCATGAAAATGTTAGTGCCCCCAGCACCTTTGCAATAGCTCTTGTACCACACTCACTGTTAGCTTTGTGCATCTCACCGCAAACATCCATCTAGAAGAAAGCAATTGCAGGAAACATTTGCCACATCCTACCTTGGTCCCATCCAGAGGATCTTTATGCACAAACGCCTGCACAAATTCTTCAGGCCCAATGCGACTCAGCCTTTCCTTTGGAGGGGAAAGACAGTGAGAATGAAAATGCACACCTAGACTCTTTATTATCAGCTTTGTCAGATTTTAGAGTTGCTAGTCAAGTTTTTTGTTGTCAGCTTAACCAGGGA
Organism: Gavialis gangeticus; assembly: GCF_001723915.1. NCBI lineage: Eukaryota > Metazoa > Chordata > Crocodylia > Gavialidae > Gavialis > Gavialis gangeticus. The sequence continues at coordinate 7,822,035 of NW_017729000.1, read as the reverse complement.
TTAATGAAGTGCTATGTAGGTAGCTTTTCACTCCAATAGAAATCCTCTCAAAGAGAAGGCATCCTGCTCCAGTCGAGAAGGCGCCAGGCTGGGGGTCAGGAGACCTGGAGGCTTTTCTTGGCTTTCACCGATCTACTTTGTGACCCTGGCCTAGCCACTCTCTCTCTCAGTGGGTACGTCCACATGTGCCCCTGACCGTGCAGTTGGTAGCGTGCAGATATTTAGTACTTGCTTTAGCTTGCTACCACTGTGCAGTAGCGCATCACATGAGATGCAGCATCTCGTGTAGGCATGCCCACTATCTCCATGCCCCGTGTTGTGAACAGGGATAACAGGGTTTGTGGATCTACCAATGAGCAGTGACAAGCGAGGGCCCAACAGTATCACTGTCCCAGCCCTGCCCAGACTGAAAGGGAGTAGTGGTCAGCTGGGCCCCAGGGCTGCTCGCTGTCTGTGTACAGGGGATGTCCAGTGTTGAAGGTGCAAGTGCTTAGATATCACAAATTAATGGGCCCAGCTCCCCACCGTCTAAGGGACTAGGATGCCAATTGCTGGTCCCTGAGCATACCTGCAACGTGTTGATCGCCACTGGCTAGCGGGACAGCTACCATATTTTTCCACATCACAAGCAAAACCCAAGAGGAGTTGCATGTTAAAAAGAAACTAGTGTTTGTGATCCTACCCCCGCAGGATCTCAGCTCCATTCCCTGAACAATCAGCTGCCCTGATCAGAGGCTGCGAGCTGTAACCTCTGAGGAAAGGTCTGCTTGACATGAGCGGTATGCATTTGGCTGACCTGCACAGTGTTTCTCAAATGAATTTTCATGGTACATGACTCGTCCTCGTGCCTTACACAGCTAACAGAGCTTCCCCCTGTACACTGGAGGGAGCTGCTTCCCACTGCGCCCAAAACTGCCTCCCTGGGATTTGATGTCTATCAAAGGATCTCAAGTGCACTAGACCATGATGCCTCACTAGAAGTGAGGCACGATAGTTTACAACAGTTTGCATCAGCATCACAATTAAGTTGTGCTGGATACTACCAAGGCAAGTGAATCTATTACTTAACTGAACAGAGCCCGAGGGGCCATGTTTTGAACTCAGACACTTGTGTAACTCCCACTGACTTCCTCACGTACTGCCAGGGCACAATTCGGTTCAAAAGACAGAAGCAGGAGAGAACATTAGTTATGTGTTTCTGTAAACAAGAGCAATGACTTCTTGTTGCTAGAGGGGGAAATACGATTATGCCGCTGTGGCCTACCAGATAGTGCCCCAAACTGGAAATCTGGGGAGCCACCTTCCAGTCTCAGCTCAGCCTCTGTAGTGACCATGGGCAAGTCACACTGCAAGTCTGTGCCGTTTTCACATCTATAAAATGGGGATAATCCCGAGGATGCACGATCAAGCACACAGAGATCTGCTGATAAGCAGCAGTACACACCAGCTGGGTACTACTGTGTATTATGGGTGGCATTTTCAAGCGGGTATTAAATTGGGCCCTGAATCCTAATGGCGTTTCAATAGGAAACTGGTATCTAATTCCTTCTGGTGCAGTGGAACAATGCTGGTGGCGAAGTGGAGTGAAAGCCCCAGGTTGCTCCAACGCATTGCAGTTTGCAGACTGCAATCCAGTTAGAAGGGGCCTTATCTTAGGGTGAAGCTCTCCCATGGGGTGGGAAAAAACAACAAGCCCCTGCCACAGAACGCTTCTCTAGTCTGTAATGCTGTTCACTTTGAGCTGTCAAAAGCTCGAAGTCCTAGTCACGTGCTCAGAGAGGCTAAGTGAGCGTGCCTCCACCATGGGCTTCCAGCGTGAAAACAGAGGAAGCAGGGTAGAGTAGCGGTGTACGCAGGTCACCACATCTTTGCAGTCAAGGACACGTGGTGTCCACATGCATAGGGGTCACTGGCTAGGAGAAAAGGCTGATTGCCCCATGCTGGCAAAGACCCCACCGCCACAGCCACAAGAGAGCGCGAGAGTTAAACACTGGCTTGGGAGCTGACTGCATCAAGAGGGGGGAAAACAACCAAGACTTGTGTGTGAACGCGGCCAGAGCTCACATTTCAGGCCTGTGAAACCACAGACAGAAAAGGATCAAGGCATGGAAACGCCTCCTGCATCAGCCTTGGATAAGAACAATGAGAAATCTTCAGTATCAAACACAACCAAGAGCAGAAGTCAGCCGTTCCCCATCACCTCCTGTTCGAGGGGCTCTCAGGTTTCTCCAGGTGTGAATGAACTACACCTTGTGACCCCCCATCAAGCAAGGAAACACCCTCACTTCGCAGACGAACGAGCCGGGGCAGGCAAAGGTGCTAAAGGACCTGCCCTGTCAGACCACGACATCGTGGCACCTACCCTGATTCTCAATCATTTGCTTTGATCCGCTGAACCATGCCTCCTCCTGCAAAGCTCAGAGTCTCCCAAATATGCGGCAGCAGCGTGTGCATTTTAGTGGTGTTCAACTGCGGCAGGTGCCAGGCCGGTCAAATATTACCTCTGAATGCAGAAGCTGGACGGCAGCTCTACTTACCAATTCCACATGTGTCAGCTGTTGAGCCAGCGTGTAAGGGTCGCTGCAGACACTCAGGATTTCTCTCTGAATTGAGGGGGGTTTACTTTTAAAAGCAACCAGCTTGTCGGAGACAGCCGCGCTGATCTTGACTATGCCGTCCTGCCCAGGGCTAAGGGTTGCAAGCTTCTGATCCAGGGTTTGCAAAAGCTGATTCATCTTTTTCCAGTAGGCCTGGAGAAAAACAGAGCCGAGCAGAAGATGAACCTACGCAGCCCTCCAGGACTCCACAACAGAGTGTTTGACTGCACTTTTCTAGTCCAAAACATCCCCAAGCCACCGACAAGTTACCTACCACCTTATTCTCGACACGTTCGTTTTGGAATGACTAGCTGACATAATTACAGGTCCACCCTTGGCTCCGCACCACAGAAACCAGCTCCACGCTGCACCAGCCCAACCCGCGGACCAGCACCAAACGAGCTCTGCCAAGGCCAGACCGAAGAGATTAGGAAGGAGAGATACAGCTCCTCCAGCAAGTTGCTCAACATTTATACTAATGTGCCTTGGAGCTGGTTCTGGTCCCAACTCTTTAATTTTGATTGAGTGGCTGTACATATTAGGGATGTTTGTAATAATGAGCTTGGCCCCTAGTACTTGCGCTTCCCTCCATCTGTCTGCCTTGCACCCTGCTGTAGCATACTGGGGCTTTCAAGCAGCAGGCCCTGCCAGGGGTAAGAGCACTGTGGGGCTGGGAGCATTTACTGTACAAGATGTTGGTTTGTGTGAAGTGGAGCTTATCGAGTATCCCAGTCATTGCGGCACACGCAGGAGGCACCATCATCATCGGGCAGCCTTGGCTGACTTTGGAATTGGATTCCACTTTGTAAGAGGAGCAACAAGTCCCAAGGAACAGGCTGAAGTGCTCTTGTCACCTTTCACAATAGGCAGATGCTAATGTCATAAAACTGACAACTGGGAGACAGGGAAAAGGCCTCAGTAAGCAGAGATTTCTATTTAATAAAACCTACCCACAATGCAGGGCAACATTTTAGGGCCCTGTGAATTAATGCTTGGGCCAAATCCACAGCGGTGGCTAAGAAACGTTCAGCAGGTCGTGTGCATGGGGTGGCTTAAAGCCTTGCATCCTCTAAGTGGGCAGATCAGTGCTGCACACGCGCCCACCTTGCTGAGCTGTGTGCGCGGGGTTTGCTGCCCATGGCACTGTCTGTTTTAGCCAAGCAAGGATAAGCCACAGTCATTTGGGAACGCTGGTTGCAGCAGGGTGCATTAGCAACTACACTTCTCAGCACAGGTAGTCTTACTGCTAGCAAAGAGGAAAACTCCTTAACTGTCATTCAAATGGATGCAATTTAGCCCTGTGGTATCATTAATAGGAACTATTACAAATCAGTATGCAGCTCAAGCCAACCAAGCAACGACTCTGTCTCCTCCCACGGGCTACCTTGGATATAGAGGTGTGAGTCTGTTGCTGCCTCCTGAGCTCTGGTATTTTAGAAGCTCGTGTTTTTAGACATGGGCCCTAGGTTCAACTCTGCAGATGGTCGCCTATGGGAATCACTGTGCACAAATGACTTGGGAGCTTACGTAGAGCATAGCAGCTTCCTTTCAGCTTCACAGCATCATTACCTGAAATGTTAGGAAAGCCTCTGGCAGACGGTAGGGACACACACTGCAGCAACTGTCTCTTGGAAAAGGACTGATCAGTGGTTTGTGTTGGTGACACTCCCATGCTACATGCCCAGATCACTAGGAGTGGGACCCCATGCTTCCCTCAATATGCAGCATGTCCAGCTGTGTCCCAAACCTGGACTTCTCCCATGAATTCAAAGATTTAAAAAAGGTGCTGACACCCACCCTGTTTTCATCAGGGTCACTTCAATGCCACATGTGCTACTTGCATTATTCCTTCTGCAGCTTTGGCTTTCCTACCAGAAGAAATGAGGTGCTGGGCCAAACTCCACCTCCTCTGCACATGTCACTTCAGCAGGGCTGCGCCAAGGGGGAGAGGAACAGGATTTGCTCTCTGTCATTACGGCGATTGCTATGAAAGCAGATACGTGGTTCAGCTTTCATCTACGCCTCATTGACTCGGATGCAAGAGAAATCACCAGACTCGACTCACATGGGTCATTCTTCAAACAGAGTTTCATAGCTTTTGGGCTAGATCTAAACCAGTCAGCAGTATCTTTGGTTTGCATCCATGCTGGTTTTCATGTTTCAGCTGTGGTTGAGCATCCCTATGAACAAATCCTGTCACACTGACTTTATATTGTGGGAAAAACACTGATTTTTTCCCCCCCAATAAAAATTATTATACCAAAAAATACTGTCAAAATTCCAAAATATTTCAGGTTTTTTGGGTTTGGTTTTTTTCGCTGAAATATGTTGGGGATTGAGGAAGTTTCTTTTTTCTTGAGCAAAGACAGAAATCTCCATTTTCTACCCAAAGTAGACCATTTTTATAAACAGTTTTAAAATCCAAACCCCACATTTCCACAAAACGTTTCAGTGAGTCCTATCTGTGGAGTAACATCATTCTTCATTGTTTGGATGCAAGACCAAAAATCAGCCCAAGATTTCTTGAATGATTCAAGAGCATTATCAAACCTTTTGGCAAACTTTGGTCTAACTATCCAGCTTCACTTGACTTCCTGGTGAACTTTTCACATGCATCTAACACAGGCCAGGGGAAACAAAGATGCACATAAACCTACTACGTAATGAAGAGTACTAAGAGAAACACCAAACGTACAGAAGCAGAATTATTTATAAAGTGAAATTCTCCAAGAAGCACTTTGAAAAGACTCATTTTGCTGAGCACATCCTCCAAGAAGCATTTCCATGTATTTTAAAGCAGCTTTATTGACTTTTCCCATTACAGATGTATTCCCTGCCTTGTTTAAACTGTGGCCAGCAAATGAAAATAGCACCTTCAATTAGATGCACTGTTCTTCTAGGCCCATCTGCTGGCAATTATCTCGTTGCAAAATGATGCTCTGATGTACTGAAAGCTCCACACCAGCCCGCACGCTGCCCCCTTCTACATCACTAACAGGCAGAAGAAGAGCGCTCTTGCCTAGTGGTTAAGCAAAAGAGTTAAGTTTCACCCAGGAAAGCTCTCCAGAAGATGGCAGACCCCAGCAGGTTGCTCAAAAGCTCAAAGTTTTGCCTGAAAAACTTCCCTCTCTAAGTGCAAATCACAGCAGTTGGCAAGAAATGCTTCTCAGCAATAATGCACACCTTGCTAAGCGCAGCTCAGAGCCTTTGCAAACTGCTGGCCAAGGGCAGAAGAATATACCGCTGGGGAAATTAATATTGCCCTAGGCAGCCTGGACTGAATGCCTCTTCCCCAGCAGTAGCCTCCAAGATTCACAACAGTGGCAACCTTTCCCCAAGCAACTCATGCAGCCCAACTGCTGTTCCTCACAAAGGAGATTTGCATGTGGAGGAGATGAGTTCCTCCTAAATTAATTATTGCTTTTGCTCGGGCGTAAGCTCTTGCAATTACAGCTCATATTAATATTTGAAGAACAACTCTTTGAGCCCAATCCAGAGATGAATTGAGTTCCCTCAGGGGACCCAGCAAAGGCAACAGGAGCTGCAGGTGCTTGGAGGTTGAATCCTGAGCGCTTGCTGTATGCATCAGACATCCCAGCAGCACGTGGCAAATAAGCAGATGCTTTGTATGCAGAAGACTGATCTTGACCATCTGAGCTCTTCTCCGGTGCGGCAGCTTAAAATAAAGTAGCTATCTTGAATTAGGTTTCTTATTTGCGTTGGTAACTCCCCCGTCTCCTGTTCCTTCTGCTCCAAACACAGATTATCTGGCTTCAGGTAACCCCAGAGGTGACAAGGACCCTTCTGGCTCAGCCAGCAGGAAGGCAGAGGAAGCTCTTCACCCCCTGAACTAAGAGCTCTCTTCCTTCCCTTGCTCAGAGAGGCACAACTCCCAGGGGAGCTGCACAGGTACAACGTCGCAATCCCCACACAATGCCCTTCCCCACACGAGAGCAGCCTGGATTTTAGACACATCTTTCCCACTGGAAAGGACAAGGGTCGTGCAGCATCTACTCCATACAAACCAGACCTGCAAGCGGGGAGGCCGTTTGGTTATTTCTTTCTGAGGTCAGAAGTGCCAGAGGCCTGGTGGCCACTTCTGACAAGCGCTTGGTAAAGCACAGCACCCGGACTGCCGTTAAAGGACACTTGCCAACACCAATTATTTTCTTCTCGTCATCCATCCCTTGTCGAGCCACAACTACTGGGATATGCAGGACTACTCTGGAGGTCAACTGCACGCTGCTTCTGATGTTCGCCATGTGGTTGCAGCCACCTGTTGCCTTGTTTTCTACCAACTTACAATCTTAGGATCAAACTGAGCTTTTGTGGCGGGGACCCTCTTTGTGATGTGGTCATCCAGATGTGACCACAATACATACAACCACTGACAACAGTAATGGCCAACCCAGTGCAGCAGTGGCTTCACCACATAGATTCATAGACATCAGGGCTGAAAGGGACCCTGGAGGATCATCGAGTCCAGCCCTCCGCCCCAGGGGCAGGAAGTCAGCTGGGGTCAGAGGATCCCAGCAAGATAAGCATCCAAATGCATCTTGAAGGCGTTCAAAGTAGGTGCTTGAACCACCTCCAGTGGCAGTCTGTTCCAAACCTTGGGGGCTCGGACAGTCTTATGTCCAGCCTGAAACGGTCATGGAGGAGTTTGTGACCGTTTGACCTTGTCATCCCTTGGGGTGCTCTGGTGAGCAGACGTTCCCCCAGATCCTGGTGAGCACCCTGATGAACTTATTGATCACCCCTGTACTGCTCAGCCTCATCTGGTTTCCCAAAGCCTGTGGGGTCGGAGGCAGGAGGCTGCTGGGATGAATGGGGGTGCCAGGGCCAGAGACTCCCCTCCCAGGCTCTCAGGTAGTGATTTGTGACTCTAGCACTGACTTCTTTCCCAGGAGGAGAAGAACTGCTGTGGAAGATGTACTGTGCCTATCTGGAGGCCAGGACCGAGGGGAAAATCCCTGTCCCCCTATCCACAGCATTCCCAACCCAGAGGACCAGTCCACAGCCCTGGGAGTCCCAGCACAGCCATTGCAGGGCAGCAAAGTCAGCGTGGCCCTCTCGTCTTGTTCTGCTGCAGTGCAGCCTCACCCAGCAATCCCACAGAGCCCTCCTGCCCTTTCTCCCTGCATTATTTTATGTTGGCCGCCCTGCCTGGCCAGCCAAACTCCGGCGCAGCAATGCCAGCCTGTTGCCCATGAGCACCATGCCAGCAGCTGTGCCAGCCCAGCCCGATCGCAGCTGCTTCCATTTCTCTCGTTTTTCATGTGGATGGGCGGGTCCCGGCTCACTTCCTTTCTGCTTCAATCATGCCAATTATTTTTTTTCCTACTGGATTACACACATCTGTGGCCTCAAACCCAGGCTGAGCCTTGACGTTGTCAATGGAAACAGGATTCTTTCACGACCCGTGGCTAACCCACAAGTAATTAGAGACTCGCAGTGCACTATCTGCCCTTCTCTTTATTATCTTCGTGGGCTTTGTGCTATTTTTAATACCTCCATGTTCCCAAAGGCTGAATCTGAATACACGTCCTGCTAACATCCCATCCACCCCTGCTTTCCTACTTGGGTGCACAAAGAGTAAACATATTTTAAGGCCAAAAGGCAACCAGTGCAATCATGGACTATAAATAAGCTGAGACACAGCTTTCTGTTGAGACGCTGCTGTTGTATCACCTGTCACTCTTGTACATATTCTAGGGTCTATGATGCACCATTTGTAAAGGACATTACTTCTTCTGTTGTAAGTTTTGTCCCAGGAGTGCATGCAGTTGCAAGTCGTTGGAAACACCACGTAAGAAAACAACTTCTTTTTGCAGATGCAATCCCAAAATCAATGCCACTGTTGTTCGCAGGCAGCATCCGACTCCGTGAGGACCTCTTCACTTGACATATTTGATGAATATTCAGTGCGATGCAGAGGTTTGGTCATGCGATTAACATTTACAGCCACAGAGAAGTGGACCTCGGAGCATGACTCCCCCTTATTTCAACAGCCAGCCACTGTCAGGGCATCGCGCTGAATACTTGCAGCTTTGCAATTAGCATGGCAGTGCCAGTGACGTCGCGCGAGTGACATGGAAGCGATGAAGCTCAAGAGGAGCAGTGTTTGGTGAACAGCAGCGCCTGCAAGGGACTTCACAGGGGCCAAGAAAGAGCCTGCCCCTGCATTCTTCACACATGACTTCTCCTGGGGGCATTTGATGGATGCGGAGGGAACACAATAGGCCCATGACGGGGCAGAGAGGAAGCATGGGGCCTGCAGCTGTGCAAGACTGAATGTGCACGTGGCATTTTGACAGCTGTCATCGCAGGACTATTCCTTAATTCACTGGGGAATGTAGTGTCAGTGTGGAGGCGGCACCAGCACCGGAGCACGTTAATACTCAGGGTCCTTCCTGGGCACTAGGTCTCTCCTGGGCCAGCAGGTCCAGTGGTCACGTTGCTTCTTGCCTACCCGCCTCTACCAGAAGAGGGGCTTGAAATGCATGTTTTGTGCCCTGCTTCATCCCAGCCTCTGCTGGTGTAACTCAGGGATGACTCTGGCCCAGGAAAATGACAGCAGACGCCATCCTAATTTTGTCACATCCGGCAGAGCCCCTCGGAGAAACCCACAGCTAATTTTTCAGCATTTAAACTCTCCCCAAAGCCACCCTATGACACGGGATCCCTAAAACACTGTCAGTCCCTGATGCCTTCATCCCCAGCCTTAGTGTTTATGGCCAAAAGTTAACAGGATATAAAATGAGCTAATGTTCTGGCCCATTGATCTCGAGGTCTTTAACGTGAATCCCAGGGGTATTAGTCAAGCCAGGCTCTGAATGCGATGTTTGGTGTCTGTTCAGCTTCTGGATCCTGCCTCCACAACACTCAGAGATGAGATCTGTGGAGACTGTTTCACAGCGGAGTGAGTCCGGCCCCTACAGGGCTTGCTAGTGACCGAAGGGGGAGAAAAAGGGCAGTTTTTGGGGGCAGCTGAGAGGGACCAGAAGGAGAACAGCAAAGATAGAAAATGAGGGATGCAGGTGGAAGAGAATGCAAGGAAACAAGGATGAGGAGAGGTGGGGAAGAACTGGGAAAGTGAGGCTTCATGTCAGGAGACAGAGAGGACTGCAAATGCCCTTGGAGGGCATCTTTTCCAGGATAAGCAGCATTACTTCTGTATCTTCAATCAAGCCAGGACTTCACATAGCCCTCTAAAATTGAGAGGAATCTGGCTACTTGCCCTGCCCTACATAGGCTACAGTTACCCCACCGGCAGGTTGCATCCATCACTGCTTGGGTACAGGGGTTTAGCACACTGGACTCAGAGCTTCAGTGGGGGCCAGGGGTTTCATTCCCCAGGCTTTGGCCTAAACCATGGGAAAATCATGGCACCCGCTCTGTGCCTCACCTCCTCATCTGCAAAAGAGAACATTTCCCTTCTGCAGACAGGCATGGGGAGGTGGGGGAAAAAGAGGGGAATAAGACTTAGTAACTATCCAAGTTATCCAAATACTACAGCCACATCAGCACCAAGATGAACACCGCTTTCGGTGGAACTATGATGGCTTTCATCCATGAAACCTGGGTTCATTCGTGAAAGCCTTCGGCAGTAGGACGTGGACCCACTGTATAAAACATAGTAGGGAAAAAGGAAAACCGGTTGAGCATAGCATTCTCCAGCACCTCGAAACACCAGCAGCCTCACCTCGTCACAGGGAGCAATCCTGTGAATCATGTCTTTCAAGTGGCCGATCATCTGCTCCTCCTGGAAATCATAGGGGAATGTTTCTGTCCACTCTGTCAACAGCTGCAGGATTTTGGGTCCAAATTTTCTGATCCGGGCCTGAAACAGAAACAAGACTGCTGAAGACAGGCTGAAAACCCATTTGGCAAAGTCATGAAGAATGCCTGGCTGGCAGTTGGGGCCAAATTTCTAAAGAAGGCATTTAAGGTTGTGTCCGCAGAATCGGCACACCTGCAAACAAATCACCTGGGCACAGATGGCACGTTTCTGCAAGCAAACTCAGAGTGCCTGTGTGCTGTTGTACATTCAGATGCACGTATTTTGCACACTCAATTGCCCATTTCTGAGCAGAGGGACACATTTTGTTGAGGCGACTTTGCTGCCCTTGTTTAAGAGATCTGGCCTTGTCCAATCCAAAACAGACAATCTTTCCTCCTGTTCAAGTCCTGTGCACACTTCCATTGGTTACTGGTTGCAAACTAAATATTTCTTGGGCAGCAAGGAGAGGACTCTTTTGCTGCTTTGCTTTCTGGCAGGCAGGATCTACCACTTAGTGGACACTGTCTGCAATCCTGCGGGGAAGAACAGACATAGAAGTGAGCCATGTTAGTAACGTCCCTCCCCCAATGCTGACTACCGATTATACTGCCCTCTTCTCCTTATGCAAGTGTTGAATAAGTTTGGAGATGTTGTGGGATGGTGAGGAGAATTTGGGGCAGACCCTTCTCTGTGCAGCAGTATGTAACTCAATGCATGCCCAGTTTCTGCTTCTTCTAAAGCGCTCATTTTCCATTGTCCAAGGGAGGAACGACAAGCGGGGGGAGGAAGGCAGGGCAAATCGCTCCAAAACACCAGAAAACAATAGCATTTTTATTTACAGAAAATGCAGATGAAAACAAGCAGCTTCCTGGTGTATCCTCCAACCCGTAGCTAACGAGCACCCTGTAATCAGGAAAAATGATACCGTTCTGCTCCATAGCTCCCTGCTTTTCAACAAAGTCGGTTAAAATGCATAGTTCAGCTTTCCACCAACAACAGGTTTCAAAGTACCACAGCTCTAAAAATAGCTAGTGTCAGCCTGCCCCAAGCATACACTCGGACATCAGCAGGTGGCTCCTAAGGAAAAGGCTCTGCTGGGACTGCAAGCAGGGAGGGTCTTTTTATCCAGCTGCGCGAACTGGTGTTTACTTCAGTTTATGCACCGGAGGAGGGAATTGCGTGCTGTCACGGGACACGATTCAAGGCATCAAATGCTGCTGAGTCTGGGTAGAAAGGATGCTCACGAGGAGGGCTTTCCAGTGTTTAAAAGCTTAGCCCAACCATGGCAGACAAGGTTCTTTGGGTAATTCTGATCTCTTTTATTAGACCAACAAAATAGTTGGAAAATTTCTCTTTTGCAAGCTTTCGGGTACAAACACCCTTCTTCAGACAGAAGCAGCGGCTGCAGTTGTTTTGTGCTCTTCCTGGATCCAGTGACACCAGATTTATTTACGGCTGCCCAAGGGGCCCCAGCTTGTCTACCTAGAGGTTCACAAGCAGAAGATGATGTTGCACTTATTAAATTATAAACACGTGAACACACATCTTTCCTTGTGAGCAGTTACACTGCCAAGCCCTAGGAAAGTCATACACAGGCCTAAAAGTCACTGCAGCTTTGAAATGTCAGGTCTGTAGAATAAATGTTCATTAAAAAGGTATCTGGCACATAATATAGGGGGTTCAGCATCTGGCACATAACCTGAGACTTAGTTGGCTTCAGGTCTGTACGACCCCGAGCATGGAAGGAACAGGCCTTATCACTGACAACAGTTTTATAAGTCAGATACTTCAGTAACAAGAATATGACAAGACCGATGCACAATCTTCTCCACGTCACCATGCTTAGCAATCACGAGACGATACGCCAGCTGGGACAGAACTAGGGCATCACGCATAGGTGCTGAGTACGTGGGGGCCCGAGGGCCCTGGCCCACCTCGGGGAGAGGCAGTCCTGAAATGTGAACATCCAGTCCCAGGCTGCATGCTGCCAGGACAGCATTTGTCCTGGTTTCTCAGTATTGTGTAGGATCCGGGTTTTCCGTTCACCACAGAAAAATGTGGGACTTGGCAGGGTCCCCCTTGCAGGCTGGCAGAGATGCAAGGGCCTGCAGGGAGTGGGACACGGGGGGACCATGTTTATACATGTGTGCACAGATGCACGTGGCCAGGAATACAGCCACAGCTGCAGTGGAGAGCAGCTCCCCCAGCTGCCTGCAGGTAAGTCAACGGGGTTGGGGGGGGCGCAGATTGAGGCACCCATGGTGAGGAAGCGAGTGGGACAGGGGCTGGGCCTGGGGATGCTGCCCAACCAGGGCTGTGCCTGAGACCCAGGACCGAGGTGGGGAACACAATTCCTTGTATGGCAGAGGAAGCAACACTTCCCGGCACTGCTACACAGGAACGATCAGTCAGTACAGACAAGGGGAGGTTAATAGGTAGTTGCATGCTATTACGTGGAGTTCACAGTGACAGGTAAGGCCGAAGGGAATTGTTACATACTGTACCAGAAGCAAGACAGCAAAAGGGCAGACACATTAAGTACAAACGGGAAGGAGTGAGGTGGGCTGACAACTGCAATCGGCAGTGTGAGGTTTAAATCCTCCCTCCTTGCAGCCAGGAGGCTTGATCAGAGCCTTAAATAAGTGAGAAGGGAAATCACCTGGGAAGACTGAGACAAGGGAAAGGGAAGTTAGAAGAGGATTTGGAGTGACTAGCACCTGGAGCTCTGCCCTTGGATAGCAATGACATTAGTAGGATGCAATTATGCCAGGTTCCCAGGGACGACCAGAACCTTTCTGGGAACGGTTTCGTACAGACAGAGAGGAGGTGACCACAGATGCGTTCAGGACAACCCCAACAACGCTCTCCATCAGCCCTGCCCTTGCAGCCCCTTGCAAGGGCTTTGAGCCTTCCCAGTGCAACACAACTCACCTTATCCAGCACGGGGTCATCGAGACGCTGCTGCTCGATGCACTTGTGGCAAACCCGGGACAGAAGTTCGTGAGGTTCAATGAAGAGTCTTGAGCTCAGCAGGAATGTGAAGATGTAGGCTTTCTGCGGAGCCAAAGAAGCAAACCTATTCTCAGAGGGCTGGAGAGCATGCAACATTTGCCAGGAAATGCCTTGAATGCCATCTCTAGACCTGCCCTTCTTACAAGGCACAGCTGCTTCTGATCCCCCATTTATAAAGGGACACAAGCATTTAGGCACACACTCGCCTTGAGCTTACACATACATGGGTACAGCACATCTGTAAATAGTGACGCTGGACTGATTGGTTTCTGGCTGCCCGAGGGACCCCGGCATGTCTACCTGGAGGTTCACAAGCAGAAGATGATGTTGCACTTATTAAATTATAAGCACGTGAACACACATCTTTCCTTGTGAGCAGTTCTACTGCCAAGCCCTAGGAAAGTCATACACAGACCTAAAAGTCACCGCAGCTTTGAAATGTCAGGTCCACAGAATAAATGTTTATTCAAAAGGTATTTTTCCAGGGAGTTTGAAATGTATGCATGAATCTCCAGGGTGAATCCTTAAATAGTATGCAAAGTCATTTTGCATCCTAACCTTCAGGCTCCTTCCCACAGACCCACCCCTGCCCCCAAAGAGCAAGTAAAATCTTTCACAACCCACACGCTGCCTACTAACAAATCTGACAGTCTAATTTGGCCATTATCTATTTTTTTATTGCTTTTCTCCTTTTTGTTATCATTTATTTTCAGCTGATCAGAAAATGAGCTCTTGCTAATTTAAGACTCACTGAGTGTTCTGCATTGATACCTTTCCTGGGCCCTTAAACTGCCCAAAATTCAGTCACCCTCTTTGCTACTTCATAATACAGGCCATTGCACTGGGACGCATTACCACTTAAAAGTCTTCCCATCAAACTCTGCCCTCAATTCCACCGAGACATGGCAAATCCACCAAAGTCAAAAGGGCTGCGTGAGTGTAAGAGGAGAATTTGACCTCTTGGATTTGATTCTCATTCTGTCAGTAGAGTTATTCTGCATTTACACCGGTGAAACAAAGATCAGGGTTTGTGCTCATGTGCAGAGGCTCTACGAGTGTGGCTGGGATATCCTAGGCACATTATGAGCTGCCATAAGCCGTGGCTCGATGTTCACTCAGGGAAAGCCGCATGCGCACAGAGCGGTCTGGGTGATTGTAGCAGCCTCTGAAGTTCAGCTACTTTTCTGCTAGTTCAGATTCAAAGCTATTTTGCTTCAGCCGACAACTAAGCCTCTCTGGGATGTGCCGCTATTTTTAAGTGCCCCCCTCCTGCTAAACTGCAAAGTCATCATCACCAGCACTTTATTTCCTGTTGTCTTATTTAACCAGGCAGTGGATCCTGAACTGAAGGCTCTTGCATGGGAACAATTACCAGAGCAGCGCGACAACATTTAAAACAAGGCGTCGATTTACCAAACTTGAATTGTATCAGTTTTCAAACGATCCCTCTTACTTCTTAAATGGGCACATTTGCATTTTGGCATAAAGTGCCCCAATTCATCAAAGCTAAGCTGAAACCCTGCTTACTTCTGGGTAGTAATCAGCAGTAGGTATGAGATGTTGGATTAAAGCATCTAGAGAGGCTGAGGTGAGGTTTCCATCCTGGAAGATCAGTCCACCTTGGTCATCTTCTTTCGACGAGTGTAGATGGGGACTGAAGGCGCAGGGAGCGAACATGCTGGTTGAGCTCAGCGTCTGGGGCATGCCTTCCTGCAAGAGAAAGAGGTACCTTTCAGGAGACAGCTTGGAGGCCCTGAACCCATGGGGCACAGGAACAACCTGGTGGTTAAGACAGACCACAAGCAGGGCTTCCCATTTGTAGGACAAGCGACCCATCTTGGCTATGCAACGCCCTCACTGACACACAGCGCTGCCTCTTGACCACCCCTGCTCTGGGAAACCTGCTGCAAGAAAACAGGAGACTTGTTTCTGGAGGAGGAAAGCAGCTGCTCATGGCACCCCTGCCAGACAGAGTAACAGAAGCAGCACTGTCCCATCTCCACCCTGCTCCTGGCCCTGGAGATTGCCGCACAGAGGACACACTTGGCCTTGACGCGTAGCAGCTTCTCGGGACAACATGGGAAGCCGCAGACCTGAATCCACGGGCCTCTTGAAGCAGGCACCACCATACCCATGGAGCTATAACTGAAGCACAGGCCAGGAGACAGAGGGTGGGTTTCAGCTGTGGCTCGGGACCCAGGCTGAAGATCCCGTGCCTCCCAGGAGATGAGGGAGGGGGCGTGAGGGATTGCAGAGTGAGGAGAAGGAGAAGGAGAAGGAGAAGGAAGGATATGGGAGTAGCGAGAGTCGAGGAGGAGGAAAGACGGAGACGGGGACGGGCACTGGGAGGGCGGCCGTGTGTGGGACTCGGAAAGGAGAAGGCAGCAACAGAACCAGAGGAAGGACAAAGGAGACAGAAGGAATAATAGGAAAGCGCGAAAAAGCCAAGAACATCAGTAATTTTTTTTGGCAGAGCCTGTTAATCCCCGGAGCCTGAAACTGGTCTCCTAGCACTATACAAGCACGCTTCAGTAAATCTTCTCATTTTAGCAGGTGCTCAGCACCCGCTGACCACGGTACGAGCCACTGGGTGCTCCGAACATTGACTACCAAGCCACGTAGTTAGGTGTCTACGTGGGAACCCAAGTGCATGATTTCAGACCCCAGGCCTTGACAGCCCTGGCATTAGCTGCACTCCTGCTGTCTCTGTTGCAGCGGCCGCTCGTGCTGGGATTTACAGGCTGCTTTTAGCGTTCACCCCGTCAGCCCAATCATTTTGGTCCGACTTGGGGATATAGAGAATGGCTCGAGTTCGGGCTGCAACATGCATCCAGCTGGCCCCGAAATCACCTGCAGACACTGCTCTGCTCCCAGCGGGGAGAGGGGGCGACAGGTACATCAGACAAGACACTGGCCCACTTGCATCTGGGAGGTTTAAGCTGGGATGAGCACTAGGAGTTCAAGAGAGAGGCATTTTCCAAGCCTCAGGTCAGCCAAGGCTCCAGCTCTTGCTGAGAGCATAATCTCTCGCCGACTGACGAACGAGCTGTGTCCTGCAGCCTCCAGCCCCAGACCTCCCATGTGGAAGCACGCAAGGCTGCAAAGCAGAGCGAGCCCTGCCAGGGCCGCGTGCTCACACAGAGACATGCTCGCTCATCTGCTCTGGCCAGCTCACGGGGGAAGAGAGGCTTCTGGCCCGTCTCCCTCCTGCTCTCTGTCCGCCCTCCCCTGCACTGGCTTTTGCTGCCCCACACCTTACATGCTGCCTGCGACCCAGCCCTGCACATCCATCACCTGCACTCCCATTTCATGACCTCTGGGGCAGCGCGCTAGCGAGCTCTGCTTTCGCTGCTCGTACAACGGGATGCTTTTGTGACTACAAAGCTGGCGTTTCGCGCGTGCCCCTCACCCCGTCACAACCCTCACATTCCCCCCAGCTTACACTATTGCCTAAGCCTTGCCAATTCAGAGAGCTCCTCCAGGCCACAGATCAAGACGCCTGCGTGAACACATGAAAGCAGCTATGAGCTGAACCCAAGCGCCACAGGAGACTCGGCTTTATCATCAAAGGTCTCATTACTTCACCCTTCAAAGACGGGTACGCTGCTCGGGATGCATGCAGCCTGGATACGGAGGACTCTCCCCCCGTCCAAAGAGGTATGCCGACACTGTTAATATTGGCAGCCCACGGCTTAAAAACAAAAATCCAGCTTTGACAGAAAACCAAAATAGACTGCAGGGGCCCTTTTATTTTATTTTTAAGAACAAAATCTCGGTTAAGGTAATTGCATACATGTCACTCTTGCACGAGTGGGAGCTGCAGCCTCTAATTTTAAAGAGTGTGCAGATGTGCTTGTTAATAAGGCTCCAATAGCAAATAATTGCTGCTTTTTGTACCCTGTTCAGACCCCAGGCATTAAATGGAGAAAAGACTGCCAAATCCCATTTGTTATTTCTAACACTCTCTCTGTTACCTCTTGTTTCTATGGCAATAATCCCAAGAAAGATTACATGTTCATATAGATCGCAAAATAAATCTCCTGGCTATCGTGTTGCCTGAGCCAGGAATAGAGTTAAAAAGCTGTAAATTTATAGGACATTTTCTTGCATCAATGCAAAATACAGATTTCAGGGATATAATTTGTGCCATGTAATTCCTCATTGTCAGCACCATTTTTATTATCCAATAGTAATGCATCTGAAGAGGCTACTGCCTGAACCTCTGTATCTCATTATGAGGGAAATTTGGGGAACAATGCAATGTATGCTACTTCCAAAAATCACTGGGGTTTTTCAAGCTAAATAAGCAGGGCATGTGCAGCTGTCATCAGTGCTGCTTTCGGTAAGAAATAACAAATTCCACCTCCCACCATGCTCCGCTGAATCAGACTCCAAAAATCCACTGGCAGACGCTCACAGCCTCCACGGGAGTTGCTTCGCAGGCAGATAATAGCCTCGTACAATTCCCAACTTAAGAGACTGCTGGGAAAGAGGCTTGTGCTGCAGTATGGAAGGTCTCGAGTTCAAATCCTGGTGAGCAGCGTCATGCAGGCATACAGTGAAGGACGACCAGACCAGACTAAGAAACTTGAGTGAAAAGTAAAGCTTTTGCACCATCAAGCCCTGGACTGAAGTTCATTCCAACAAGGACAGTAACGTGTTAAGCAGGAAGGCAGCGTGCTGCACACGGGCTCTTTACGAAGCTGCAACCGAAAGTCAAACTGTTCTTGCTGTCCTTTTGAACTATATGCAAAGATGGATTCCCTTTAATGCAGCTCTGTTTCTGGAAGAAGCTGTACGTGGACTTATGCTATCAATCACCATAATACAGAAAATGAAAACACTAAGTGCACTGAATGCAAAAAACCAAGGGATATTTGTCTTATTTGTCTGCAGTGATGGATGTTAATAATGGGAGCACGCGTCTTCTTCTCCGTGTGTTGCAATCTTGTCCCATCCCTTGCATACACTACTGTGATACGCTGATGTCAGGTGAGAAGGTGAAGGCTTCCTTTTTAACTTTAAATCTTGCAAATGTAACCACAATCAACCCGGCTGTATCTTT
Organism: Gavialis gangeticus; assembly: GCF_001723915.1. Lineage (NCBI taxonomy): Eukaryota > Metazoa > Chordata > Crocodylia > Gavialidae > Gavialis > Gavialis gangeticus. The sequence goes on along the minus strand of NW_017729000.1, from coordinate 7,803,578 downwards.
ACACAACCGTGCTAGGCCACAAACCTTCTTAGTGCCCGACCAGCCCGGGCTACTCGGCACATAAAGGCCCAAAACTAAAAAAGGCCATTGCTAAGTGCTCTAGAAGGAGCAATGGCAGTTAAATACATCCACCTCTCGAACCCTCTTGTTGCTGGTGGGCATCGAGGGGGCTATTGGCAGGTGGTCTGGGCGAGTGGAAGCATTCCCCCAGAAAAGAAAAGGTGCGAGAGATCCAGCATATTCCAGCATTCAAACCGTTGACGTGCCCTTAAGAAAGTCCAGGGGAAGATCCTTTTCTTTTGGTGGGGGTTTCTGAAGGTATCCTAGGGGAGAGGGGAAATACAATAGCATCTTCAGCAGCCCTTGCATCGGGGACAGTCGGACCAGCAGGCTCCTGAACAGGGCCATATCCTGGAACAAACAGGCCAGATCTCAGTCCTTGAGCCTCTACACTGTCAAATGCCACTTGCTGCCAACCATGGCACGTTGTATCCACTTTGCAGGAGGAAAAATTGAGCAGACAAGGGCCCAGGGCACCGGACAAATCTGGCCGATACAACTGGTGCTAATCAAGAAAGCTCTTTGTGCGCCGTTTCCTAGTTTACAGCTCGGTAAACCAGCGACCTCCAGAGATGCAAGCAGCAACAGACTCTGCTGCGTCCTGCTGTGCTTATTTAAGATTTTTAAATGGGAGCTATGATATAGTCGGCCAAGGATAATGAGATGCAAAGCTCAGGCAATATCCACTCTTCAAAGACACTTATATTTGATAATCAAAATGCAGCTTGCCAGACCTGAAAACTTACACTGCATATATTATAACCCTAAATAGCATATTTCCACTGCAGAAAAAGGGGGACCATTTCAATATTATATTCATAACAAAGATAGATTTTTAGCTCACACAACTGTTCTTTTATTCCTCTTGCTCTTTTCCCTCCCTTCCTGTCTTACATATTCATTAAACTCTTTAGCTTTTATATTGTAGTTCTTCTATGACTTTGTTTCACTATATTACAGCCATTTAAAAATTAACTAAGCTATCTAAAAAAGAAACAGGAGAATTACGTCAATACACTGCTTTTTGGCTTTCCCAACTGGGTCAGCATGATATTCCAACTCAATGATTTCTACTGTGCGAGGCTTTAGAAGTTTCCAATGTGTAATAAATGACACAATGCTAAATAAAAATTATGTGTTTTCTTTTTGTAAAAACACACAGAGACGTTTTACCCACCTCGGGATTCAGCAGAGGCCAAGAAAGGATTTGAGGATTTGATCCACTGCGCCAGAAAGAACCAAAACTCTGACTGGCGCTGTGCCGAGTGCCTCCGTGACAGCGTTCGGTGGGCAGGAAGGAGGACTTCCCATCAAATCCCAAAAGGCGTGCACAGGCCTTCACACTAGCAGCTGCAACGCTCGTGGTCAGCCCCTTGCGCAGAACGTTTCTACTTGTGGCTTGCTGGGGGTCAGTCTAACAGTGCTCGTACTGGGCAGCGGGTATCCAGCAGGGCTCAGTTTCTGGGCACGTGTTTTTGCCCGGAGCAGGAGAACCCCTCCTCCCTGCCGGCAGACTTGCACCTCCTCTCTGACCGATGGAAAGCTTCTGCAGATGTCCAGCAGCGGGCAGGAGGCGTGTGAGCGCTCGTAAGCCGTCTGCTGTCTGCTACCACCCCAGCAGCAGCGGGCACTTCCCGGGACTGCCCCCCACCCCATGCCCATCATGGCACGTGGAGTCAAAAGGTGCTGGCAGAAGCAAGACTGCACTTCCAGAAGCACTTGGCTGTGTGTTCACTCTGGTAGCAGAAACCAGGCACCGGAGACAAAGCCTCGGTCTGCGACTTTATTTCCTGGCACCAGTCACACGACCCAGGGCAGCAGGAGTCAGATACCACCTTACTAGGTCCAGGTTGCAGGCTAAGGTTGCCAAAGTCAGTGTCCAAGGTTGTGTGTTAAGCAGGGGTGAAAGGAACTTAGCACACACACGCCTGTGAGCAAGGGGACTAACTTCAAACCTTGTTGTATTAGGTGGATACAGCGAGCCAGATTTCCAGTGGTCTTTAGGTGTCTGAAGATAGACAGGCACCTCCAGGACTTGCAGAAGTGCCCAAGCAAGCTGGGCACTCACCTCCCACTGACTTCGAGTTGAAACTTCAGGTGCTTTGAAAAAAAAAAAAAAAAATCCCTCTCAGCACCTCAATGCATCTTTAGGCACCAAAGTATCTTTCAACCTAGGAGGAGAGTGAGCAGAGTGGGTATTGGAGAAGAAGCTGCTAAGGCTTCACAGCATGGACCTCATCAGGGAGACTGGTCTCCTTCCCCCTGCGTGGACGCTCTCTCCTACTACACAGCTGCAGAGCATTTCAAATGGTCCTGACCTATGAATTGCTACTTTACTTCTTGGCACCAGTCACACGACCCAGGGTAGAAAGAGCCAGACACCACCTTACTAGATCCAGTCCTTATGGGCTCCAGGAGCTGCTGTACAACTGTCCCTGTGGCCACTCCAGCTAATGCGGACACAATAAGTAATACGAGAGAAGCGTTTAATCTATTTTTGCCGGCTTTGATGTGATAAGTGTTTCATCCTTGTATCAAAAAGCTAATCATGCTGTTTACTTCTGATCTTGAATTCATCTCTCCCTTCCATCTGTTCTCTCTCTCCTGGGGAGAAGCAAGAAGGAAAGTCAGCATCGTGCGCTGAGTAGAGCTGGTGGGAAATTGCTTTTCCTGGCCACAAAATTCAGGGATTGCAACATTTGTGCTTTGACAGACGCCCTTCTGAATGGTTTTCCCACAAGGAGCGACAAAGAAACCCACCCCTTTGCAGAATTAACAAGAGCCTGGGGGGTCCAGGGTCCCAGAGTCGAGTCTGGCTCTGCCATGCTTCCACATCCCAGGAGTGCTCTAACCACCAGGCACAGCATCGACTTGAACCCGAGTATCTCACATCCCCACTGAACGCCCCAGCTCCAAGGGTCCTTGTTGTTCTGGCCTGGGCAGTGGCTTCCCTCCCGATTCCCACCTGACACCGATGGGAATGTAATCCGAAAAAGTCTATCAAAAACATGATGTTCCCAGGAACATGCTCAGTGTTGACAATTCGGCATTTTCGGATAACTTTTTTTGATGGGATGCTTTTTCCAGTCCGCTCGATCGCACCAACCAGCTGCCGTGGCTGCACAACGCGACCTTTGGGGAGAGCCCAGTGAAAGGGTTTGCTTGTATGCAATTGCCCCCGGGGCTGAGAGACAGGATCTTCTGCTCCCTTTGGTCTCCCAGCTGCCCGCTCTGTTGGGCCAGGACCGCACCAGCAGCACCCGAGAGCAGCAGTCTCCGTCCATAGGGTACAAGCCGACGAAGTGCAGATCAGCTACAGGGATCTGCGCAGAGCACAGAAACTCCTGTGCAGATTCATCTCCAATCCTCCTGCCATCTATTTTATTTCATTGCAGCAGGGTGCAAGTTTATGGACAGTCAGGGCAGGCTCTGCCCCTAGAAGCTCACAGTGCAAGACGACGCAGATTAATGACGAAATGAGAAAAGGAAGCAAGGAAGTGGCTGGGTCACGCTGTGAGCTAATGCCGCAGCGAGGAAGAGGGGACAAGACTGCCGAGTGCCAGCCTACAGTATCTCTAGTCATCCCACAGGGCTGGCGCTGTCATTGCTTCGCCTGCAGGGTTTAGCAACTGGTGTTTGGTAGAAACAGAGCAGAACAGGCCACCCAGCCAAGGCTTATTTTGCTGGGAGCATCCTTTGTCCTGAACTCGACAGACTGCTTGAAGGCAACAGCTCGTGCCAGGACTCTTCCCGTTAGCAAGCAATGTTTGGCAGCAAGACCTCTCAGCAACGCTGGCTGAAGACACCAGACGTTTTAACATGAAGCGTGTGCTGCTTTTGTCTGACTAATCATGCCTGTTTGCGAGGAGCAGTGTTTAGGGGCCTGTAAGCATCAGATTAATAGGCCAGTATTAACGTTCTGGATTTACAGCGCTTCCCTCTCCAAGTGTTTATTGGTAATCAGCTGGGTCTTTATGGTGAAGGCCTGTTGCAAGCGTTCAAACAAATCCACCGCCCGCCTAATCTGCTTTCTCCCATTGCATTGTGAAGCAGCAGCTGCGTGTGTCCACGCAGGGTGGAGGGAATAATACTGGGACTGCTCCAAAAGCTAGGAAAGCGCTATCTTGTCTGGTCAGTGCTTACCTTCCCGTGGGATTTATTCCCATCTTGTCACCTCTTTCCTTGCTGCCTTTCTTCCTTGAAGTCTGACTTGCTCTTCTCCACAGATACATTTTAGCTGCCCTTACCCTGCTCCGAGTTACTGAAGATGGCAGGGTGGCTAATCGTCGCCACTGTGGCCATGGCCCACCCACTCCCTCGGGCACCCGTGAAGTGCTTTCGGGATGCTCTGGATACGAGAGCCACAGCATGAGAGTCCAACCCTTTTGGGCTAACAAAGACGGCTTGCTGCTCCTCCGCGCCGTGCTCTGGGGAGTTGGGAAAGCCACGCCAAGATGCCCACATTTCCGATATGGTATCTATATTGTCTCAGGGAAAAGCTTAAACAGGGCAGGGATCCATGCCATAATGGTCGACATGATCAAAGCTTTTTGTTTTTAATAAAGGTGACATGTTTAAACTGTGGGGGGTGAATCCAGGGTTTCGACCTCATTCTTTCCTGGTGTAAGCCCTCCACAGGGATGGGCATTCGTCTGCAAGCTCAGTAAGTAAAGACCTGAGGATTTGGGCACGCTTACTGCACAATGCTACGTGTAGCTGATGTCTAGGCTCTCCTTGTAGGGACGATAGAGTAGGAAGGACTGGGGAAGCTCCATTTTAAGGATGCCATAAAAACTCCAGCTCAGAGCAGCACTTTCATCTTCTTCCTCATTCTCCAAGCCAAAGTCTCTAAAGCTCTGGGTTTTGTGCTAATGGCATGCTGGGATCGTGCTTGCTTATCTAGGAAAGCTTCACCACATCATTATTTCATGACTGCACGTCTGCCAGAGGAGCTGCTGGGCCTCGGAGCCACTTGACTAATGGAGCCAGTTCAGGTCTCCGTGCAAATCTAGCTCCATATAAATGACGGTGGAAGGACGCAGCTTGGTTGTGCCGGAGCAATTCACCCTTCTCACAATCCACTGCATGCAAGATTCAGCAACAGATTAAGGGAAAGGAATAGAAGAGCAAAACCTGCTGGTTGACACCCTGGGCTGAGATGGCGAAAATTGGCATCCGCTCCCTGCCCTGGCACAGACCTCCACTGCTGTAAGCAAGGCGCTTACTCACTCCATCCTTCCGCGTCTCTTCTGCAAGGTGGAGATAACACCATTCCCTTTTCTTTCCCCCTTTGTCTGGTTTGGACTGTAATCTCTTCGGAGCGAGGACAGTCTCTTGCTCTGTGTTTGCACACCACTTAGCCCAAAGGGGCCATGATCTGTTGAGATCACCGCTATTATATGAGTAACAAAAACAGGAGAGCCAGGGGGACCCTATCTATCACCGGCTGCTTTCTGGGAGGTACATTTTCCACCCTAATTTCGTGCCTTTGTAAAGCTATTCATTTTAGCAGAGAAACACATTCACAGTTATTAAGTCATAAACATCCTGATCTTTCTCCCATGGTTTTAGCAGGAGGGGAGCAGGGGGAGATTGAGAAGGAGAGATCACTGGTGTTTTAGGAAGCCGGAGGAAAGTAAGTCCCATACTGCACTAACTTTTGGCTGTCAGGGCTGGGGTTATAAATGATTTTTCAGTGCATGTGGGTGGTGTTAAGAACATTATTATGTATTTGATGCTAATGTAATTAGGAAGCTGGTGGCAGATGTTGCTTTCTTTTCACCTTTTTCAACAGGCCATAAAACATTCAATTTACAGTCCGTGAAGTTGTAAAATTGCACAAAACTCAACCTGTCAATCCCGCTAACACCAGGGATGTTTAAATGAGGGATATAATGAAGCCATGCAAGTACAAATGCACAGTAATCACAAGGGATAAGCACTGGGGGAATGAGAAGGTGGGAAAATGTGATTGCAAAAATTCTAAGTATAAATAAGTGATTCAATTCGGTAGTACGTAGGATCCTCCCTGTGCTCCTGCTCATTCCTCGCGTAGACTGGATGCTGCAACGGAGACGTCCGTGACCCAGATTTTACAAGCGTAGCAGGTGATTTGGGGTGACTCAGATTTAGGGTATCAAATCTAAGATGCCAGAAAAGGTGTCTGAGCGTCAGACGCCCCCCAAAACTCACAAGATGTATGCCTTTAGTCGCGCTGTTCTGGGAGATGTATGCCTTTAGTCGTGCTGTTCTGAGTTCCCCCTTGGCCACTGGCACTGATAACAAGACACACATCTGTGGTACAAGAATGGACTTGGGTAATCAAAGTGAGAAGACCACTATGATAATTTGGGTGGGATATACTGTCAACTAGACAAGATCCATCAACCTGAAGGGGGACTTGCTCCTAAGGGCTGAGCACCTGAGCTGTCTTTCATATTTGGAAAATGTATTTTTTTGGCAAAAAAAATGGAAACCAAACTATTTTGGCTAAAACCAATGTTTCAACCCAGAAGTGTCGGCCTGGTGCTTCGTGGGAGCTGGAGTTTCAATCTTGCTCCCTGGACGGTCTCACTCTTGGAGAGTGGGAGCAGTCCATCAGCCCAGAGACAAGGGAATGAGGACATAAAGCCATGAATCCTGAGGCCCATGACAATGTGGACGCAAGTCAATTGAAAAAAAAAATGTGATGTTCAGGCCTTCTGTTTCTCAAAGAAAGACACCGACATTTTTCTGTCCAGAGCAGACATTTTTGCACTAGAAAGTTGACAGAAAACATTTAACCAGCTTTAGTCAAGACACGTGACCCAGGAGCTCCCAGCTTGCATCTGTTACAGCACAGACCCAAGCAAAGGGCTATTGCACCGACTGCCAGGTCCCCGACGGGTACGGCGCAGACATGGCAGAGGGGGGATGCCCCTGCTCCCGTCTGCGGACCCTCCTTCCCAAAGACCCTGACTCACGCGTGTGCAATGTTACCAGCAGTAACTGCCCGCTGGCCTCCCTTCCTGACCAGGACATTTCATCCCAAGCCCCCAGAAATCAGTGCGAGTCTCTCCCACAATTTCGGGCAGCTTTGACTCCCTTTGACCCCCGATGTTGCCGTGACAAGACAAAACCTATTTTTGCTTCCTGCTCCTACACTGGAAGTCAGTCCAAGCGGGGAGAGAAGCACGTATCTAAATCAGCAGCATTTGTTCTAGCAGGTCAATGAAATGATGACGAGCACGATCATAGCTGCTGCTGTATTTCAGCTTTGTGTCAGATATTTTGCAATCAAAATATTACACTGGAAAACCAATGAGGCCTACCAATTACCTAAAAATCTGACGATAAGGTTGCTATTGAAAGAGGCCCGATTTATAGGTGAGGAGGTGGCGCTAACTCAATTACCGGTATGCTGCATGCAAGGACAAGGTCACCTTGCTGGGGGAACGGTTTTGTTTACGCTCACGTCTGTAAATTTTGTTTGATGGGGAAAAACGAAAAACTGATTAGCATGAATTTGGTAGACAGTCCCAAGTAGAATGTAAATCAGAAATGGGAAGATTTATGGCCAATTAAATTGAATTCCAATCAAAATCCCATCCAGGCAACAGTTCCCCGGGGGCTTCAATTTGTTAGCGCCACATTTTTTCTAATAACTTGCCTTTTCATGTAACATCAGCAATAATAAAAGCCCTTCAATAACAAGCAGAGCAGCAAACACATCATTCATCTTAAAATGCCATCATTTGGAATAAGAATGAACCAAAGCCATGAAGTGTAATCACTGAAAAACAACTCTGTCTGAATTCACATCGGTTCAAAGCTTCTCTCGCAGCCTGGGACTAAATTCTCTCCTCATCAGATTAATTCACACTCAAATCTCTGTGGACAGACATTTTTAGGATTATCACCAGGGGCAGGATCAGAATCCAGCCCCTGAGGTCTATAAATTGGTAACGTGATCCCAAGCTACTCTCAACAACAGCTTTGGCATGTCTGAGGAAAAGTAGACAGGGCCTCGCTGTATATTGTGACAAAATTACTACTACTACGGTTACAGGAATACTAAAAAAGGTACCAATCCATCAAATCGCTCTGCAGTCCTGCTGCATACTACAAGTTACCCTGTTACCAATGACAGTTGGGCAACTTACTGTCTTCAATGCATCTTCTTCTCAAACCTTACTTCTTCACCTCTTACAGCTCCCTGCCACTCTAAAATACCTGGCAAAGAGTCACAGATTATATACAAAACTATTTTTGGTGCATCTGAAATAATGGTGAATAGAATAGAAACATATCAGACTTTAAAAATTGTATGTGATTCACTAAGTGCCAAAACCATGCTATAAGACTCACAGATAGACCCAGATGCAAGGAATGTATAAGCTAAAGACCCCATTCAAGAACCACTGAAGTCAATGAGAAGAATTCAATAGACTTCAATAGATTTTGGACAACCCACCCAAAAGAAACCTCACAAATAAGTAGGAAAGAATACAAGAGCATTGCTCAGGCATGCAGGGATGAAGTCAGGAAGGCCAAAACACAACTGGAGTTGCAGCTAGCAAGGGATATGAAGGGTAACAAGAAGGGTTTCTACAAGTATGTCAGTAGTAAGAGGACGATCAGGGAAAGCATGGCGGTCCCTTCCGGAATGGGGGAGGCAACCTGGTGATAGGGGATGCAGAAAAGGCTGAAGAGCTCAATGCCTTTTTGGCCTCTGTTTTCACAGGCAAGGTCAGCTCCCAGACTACTGCACCGGGCACCACATTTTGGGGAGGAGGGGAGCAGCCAACAGTGGTGAAAGAACAGGTTAGGGACTATGCAGAAAAGGTGGACGTGTACAAGTCCACGGGGCTGGATGGGATGCACCCAAGGGTGATGAGGGAGTTGGCTGATGTGATTAGCTACTGGCCATCATCTTTGAAAACTCACGGAGAGCAGGAGGGGTCCTGGGTGATTCAAAAAGGGCAAGCATAGTGTTCATATTTAAGAAAAGGAAAAAGCAGGACCCAAGGAACTACAGACTGGTCAGCCTCACCTCAGTCCCTGGAAAAATCCTGGAGCAGATCCTCCAGTAATCCATTTCTAATCACTTGGAGGAGTAAAAGGTGATTAGGAGCAGTTGACATGGATTCACCAGGGGCAAGTCATGCCTGACCAACCTGATTGCTTCTACAACGAGGTGACTGCTCTGTGGATGCAGGGAGACTGGTAGATGTGGTATACCTTGATTTTAACAAGGCTTTTAATATCGTCTGCAACAACATTCTCGCAGGCAAGCTAAAGAAGTACCAGGCTGGGTGAATGGACTGTAAGGTGGATAGAAAAGTGGCTGGAGTTTCAGGCTCAGAGAGTAGTAATCAATGGCTCAATGTCTAGTTGGCAGCCGGTATCAAGTGGATGGCCCCAGGGTTGGTCCTGGGGCCGGTTTTGTTCAATATCTTCATCAATGACCTGGAAGATGGCAGAGCACACCCTCAGCAAGTTGCAGATGACACCACGCTGACGGGAGTAGTGGATACACTGGAAGGCAGGGTCAGGATTCAGAGGGACCTAGACAAATTGGAGGATTGGGCCAAAAGAAATCTCATAAGGTTCAACAAGAACAAAAGCAAAGTCCTGTGCTTAGGACAACAATCCCATGCACTACTACAGCCTGGGGACTGGCTGGCTGGGCAGCAGCTCTGCAGTAAAGGGCCTGGGGGTGACAGTGGACAATAACTGAACAGGAGCCAGCAGCGTGCCCTCGTTGCCAAGAAGGCTAACGGCATCCTAGGCTGCATTGGTAGGAGCGGTGCCAGCAGGTCAAGGGCAGTGATTCTTCCCCTCTATTCAGCACTGGGGAGGCCACATCTGGAGTCCAGTTCTGCTCCTTCCCCCCCCCCAAGGATGTGGACAAGTTGAAAAGAGTCGAGTGGAGGGCATTGAAAATGGTTCAGGGGCTGGGGGACAGGACGTGTGAGGAAAGACCGAAAGAACTGGGCTTATTTAGTTTAGAGAAGAGGAGACAGAGAGGATCTGATAGCAGCCTTCAACTACCTGGAAGGGGGTTCAAAAGAGGATGGAGCTGGGCTGTTCTCAGTGGTAGCAGATGACAGAACAAGGAGTAATGGGCTCAAGTTGCAGCAAGGAAGGTTGAAGTTAGATATTAGGAAAAACTCTCTCACTAGGAGGGTAGTAAAGCACTGGACCAGGTGACCCAGGGAGGCGGTGGACTCTCCATTCTTGGAGGTTTTCAAAACCCAGCTATACAAAGCCTTGGCTGGGACAATGTACTTGGGGCTGGTCCTGCTTTGAGCAGGGGGTTGGACTCGACGTGACCTCTTGAGGTCCCTCCCAACCCTAACTTTGATTCTATGATCATCACACTGATGAAAACGGGGGTGCCATTAGGTTGAATTGACACACAGTAGCTTATTAGAATCATGGAAAAATATTTTAATAAAGGGATTTAAGAATGAAAAATAGTTCTAAATCAAAATCATCTTGTGACTTGCGCAATCATGCCTATTGCCCTTAAATCCAGCAAGTGGATTTTAGAAGTGTATTCCATACACTCAATAAATGTGTATGACGCACCAATAGCCTTCAGCAGCTTCCCTCCGCCAAGAAAATCATTGGATTTGCTGTTGCGCTGACATTTCTCCATTCAGTACCCTGCAGCTCGCACCATCCATTAAAAAACTCAACTGAATTAAAAAGTGTGTATGGGGTGTTTAAAAAGAAAAAGGGGGATCGTGAACGTGTCCAGTCCTATTGTTTTATTATTTGAACATTTGCAGTTGGAATCTGTGCTGATTCATAGGAAATAGATGACGATAGAAAAGATGTATTCAAGTCTTAACAGCATCGTTCACTTACAAGGACAGAAATGCCTCGTATCACACGTGTCCCTGAGCACAGCTGGGCCATTCATGGTTTAACAGCCCAATAGATATTACTTTACTGGAGTGACAAATTCTCTCTCCACCTCCAAATCCCACTCCTAGTTAAGCTCCAGTCTTAGCTGGTAAGGAGTTTCTTCTCATTTTGCTTGGGATTTTGCCCTTGTTAGTTTATCCTCGGTGTTCACCTTTGACACCAGGCTTTCGACCCCCTTCCACCTGGACCAAAGCGAAGTGGGTATGAGCAGCAGCAGTTCGTACCATGTGAAAGTGGCCACGTGAAGCAAAACTGAACCAGGCCCTTGGGTTGGAGTTATAGCAGGGGAACTTCCCTGAATTTGGTGGGGCCGAGTTGCCCTGGAGTGGAGCTGAAGCTGGAGCTGCCCCGGAGAGCAATGTGCTTGAGGTCAGGTCAAGTGCATGGCAAGCATTGACTGGATAGGGCACAAATACACGCGCCTTATTCAGCCAACATAGGTATAACCTAGACACTGATTAGGCCCCCTTGCCCCTGAACGCCATCAGTTTTGGATCCATGCCGATGTCACGCGTGTAAATGAAGGCTAGCTCAACCTGAAACTTTAAGAATTACCGGTGAAAGCCCATAAATTAAACAAAAATGTAGTCCTAGGTCCTTATTCTCATGTCATCCCAGATACACAGGCCCTGACAAGAAGGAAAAAACCCCCAAACCCGTCCCACGCTAAGCAAAGCAATTCTACTATTTATGCGGAAGGAGAAAAGAAAGCTGTATATCAAACAAATAATTACAAGTGCGGCTTTATCAGTCCCCGCTGATTACTTTCAGCTTGGTTTGATGATTCTGTCATGGCTCTGCAGGTTGCTCAGAGAGTTGCATGTCACAACATTTCACTCAGTTCTTTCATTTATTAGCACCTAGTGTTACCCATCTTAGTTGCACACACACATACACACCAAAGACCTTGGCAAGCATTTGTAAACAGGTCTCCTGGGATCTGGCAGAGACGTTTAAAAAAAACAACACATCATATTTAAATACACGTGTGCCTACACATGCAGAGGTATGGCACGCATGCATACCTGTACACACACACACACACACACACACACACACATATGCTCTCCCCATTCAAACATCTCGACAGGCATGTGGGAAGACAAAAGACACACTTTACAGAACAAAAAAAATGCTATTTGTAGTCAGTTGAAAAGATTTCTAAATTATTCTATCCAAGGAAGAAAGTCCAACCCTACAACCTGCAAACATCAATAGCTGTGGAAGGGCAGCATAGACACTGGGAGGTACAATGTCCCCTGTTGTTAATTATGCCATCCTGCAATTAGTAATGAACAGCTACCGGATTAGCACGAGTGTCATATACATCTTTATTTCTGCAAGTCTTAAGGGCTCAAGGAATCCTTTGGATTTATAGACTCTGATCAGGCTTTGCTCATCAGGTCAGCAGCCCCACTGAATTTATTTGCATGGGTAGATGCAGATTGTCTTAGGTTAGGGAGATGGATAGAGCAGCAGCCCAGGGCACTTATTTCACCGCTGGCAAATCGTGGCATCTCCTTCCCAGCTGTCACTGCACTTCACAGGACATTTTTACAGGTAGGAAAACCAAGAGGTTAAGGGACCTGGTCAAATGCACATGAGCAGAGCAGCCGGCAATCTGGGAAGACTCTGCTGTGTTGGCTCTGCAACCAGTGCTCAAGCTCGAGAACACACGGGTGCCCTGGTCTAGGCCAAAACTGAGCTCCAAATTCTCACCTTGGCTCCCTCCATGCATGAATGACAGTGCCAAAAGGCAACTCGAGTCTACACTGTCAGACCTTGCCCCAACCAGCAGCATTTGTTTTCTTTCCTCGTTCCCCAGATCAGTTCAAATGGGAGAGAAGTTTCCCTTTGCTGTCGGGATGCCGTATGGATCATCTCTGTAACAAAAATATGCTCCTGAGCTTCTGGTCATATGTAGCCTTCTGGAGCGCCATCTGCAGCGGTTTTCAATGCAGCCACCTGTTATCGTGGCATGCCTCCATGCATCAGGGGAGGAAGGCAGGCGCTAACTCGCTGCTCTTCTGAGGAACAGCTAGCAAGAGTAACATCGTCTGCAATCACAAGTTTCAAAGCCTTACCTCTGTAATATGCTCAGCCCACACAAGTTCAAGGCTCTTCTGCTGGCATTTAAGATAATGTAGCAAGCCTTTAACTGAATAATAAGCCTCTAACCCTGAAAGCAGGAAATCTTAATTGCAGCCCAAACAATGACAGCTTCCTCCACTGGCAGCACCATTATTCAACAATATATGACCAACTGGAAGTGGGTCCAAGTCAAAACCACATTAACTACCTTTGGAAGCAGACACATGCCATGTTTATCCCTACACAACGCGTCCACACGTGTGGGGAGTGTGCCTGCAGCGGCACAAATAGTAGCAGACTAAATTTGTGCCGCTACTTTGTGCTGCAGTGCACAACCCTGCATATGCACTTTGTTGCAGGACACGGTGTCATGCTTTGGGCAAACTGCCCTTGCCCAGCTTCTTCCGGCATGCTGGAGCAGCCGGGGCACATCCAGAGAGCCAGCAGCCAGACAGTCTCCCTGGAGGACCAAGCCTCTATTTGTTCCAGCGCGCGCTACTGTAGCGTGCCATGCC
>NW_017729000.1:7785439-7789751 GCF_001723915.1 Gavialis gangeticus | reverse complement strand
CGGTTTGTGGAGCCACAAACCGCACGTGCCCAGATGTGGGGATGTAGCCACAGAGTACGTTGAGATTAGTCTGGAAAAGTGTAGCAGACAGACAATGCACAGGGTTTCCTTCAGAGGGAACGCTGCTCTCCAGTATAAATGGGGCTTCTGAAGAAGCCAGCAGCAAGTTTACTTTGGAGAAAATGACTCCGGCGCATGTTAGCACTGCCCAATTCACTTCAGAACAGCCATTAGTTCAATGCAAGCCGACTCCTCTGCCACGTACAGCTGGGTCCTATTCTAGCTCCCACTTCAGACAGCAGCTTACAGAACAAGTTTATCGTGAAGTAAATCTAGGGTAGATTCACCCAAAGTGAACGTGCTGTGAACAGTCTCACTTTTGGAAGACTTCCACCTCTGAATCCAAGTTGGGTTTTCCCCACGAGGCGCAGCAAGGTTGGGGTGCATTCAGGGACTCAGCCTACGGCTCTTGGGTCTTTGCCCCAGCCTAACACCGGTCAGCCTTTTAACTCATACCAGACTCTTACGGTCCCCACACAGCTCCTCTCTAAGAAGAGTGAGGTATGGAGCTAGCAGAAACAAACCGGATGAGCCACTTTTGCACAATGTTCCAGAAGGGGCGTCCAACACCCATCCTTTGCTTGGTATCACAACGCACCTGAGAAGGCAGGTGTCACTGCGTCTGACTCCTAAAACCAGCCCCAGTGCCTGCTCTGGTGCGAGCCTTGAAACACGGGGATTAAGACCACCTCTAAAAGCTGCATCAACACTAGCTCTGACATACGGCTATTCTCACTACCCCCCCAGCCCCTTACAAAAACCCCTTCTGAGTTGGAAAAGCACCAGCCCTCCTCGATCTCAGCAACCCTGGTGAAACGAACCTGATAAGAGATGGTAATGACGGGCCAAAGTCCTCCCTGTGGGTTATCTTCAGCCAATTTCTGTAAAGGACAAGTCCAGTTAACAGGGAGAGACCGGAGCTATTCAGGCTGTGTGAGCATACCGCAAAGATATTTCCCACGCAATCTTCATTCATACCATACCAGCTTGTTTTTTTAAGTGCTCCTTAAGAGATGCTGTGAAATCATTCAAAATTCATACTAGGGAATGTGATCCAGAAAGCACGATGACATTTAACTGATCTAAGTACAAGAGCAATCTAGTCCCCAGTCACTGTTTCATGCCAACTATTTTTTTTTAAGCAAACAATGCAATCTCATTATTCTCCCTTCCCAGTCTGTAGGAGAACCAGTTTATAGATAGTGTGTGCGCGCCTGTGTGTAGGAAGAATGACTTACTAGTCCTCCAGCCTCCTTCCACCACAACACATCCTAAACAAAGCAGAGTGTTATCAAAAAAATACAGTGCAAGGGTAAATCTTTATTGATGCCTAGGACCCGCATATAGTGCTGTGCTTGCTCATTCTGCTCGTTTCTTGGACAATTGTTTTTTTCCTAAAATAGACCATGAACAACAACATGAATCCGAATGCATTCTGCTACCTTGTCTGGGGCTTGAACTGCTCGACAAAGAACTTAAATCAAAAGCCAAATGATTACCTTGTAGTTAAATATGGTGTAGTGAAATTGCAGGCTCTCAACCTCGGTCATTCTTCTAAAGGCCGGATCTCGCACCCACGGATGCACAAGCTGAATGTAGGCACTTCAGACGAATGACTGACCAAAGTCCAATCCTCCACGCACACACGTGGTTATGGTGTCTAAAGAAGCAGAGCCTGTCCCTCCTTTCAGACTCTTTGTTCTTGCAAAGCAACTTGGATTTGTACACGTGCCCATGTTAGCGCCCGATACGCAGACGCACAAGTAGGGCTAGATTCAGATCAGCTTACTCTTGAAGAGCAAGATGCTTTTCCACTGAAATCAGTACAGCTCTTCATGAAGTGAGGTGCCATTCAAAGTACATCTTAGAATGTGGCCCTGGGACATGAAAAAATTGCTCACATAAGCACTTGCAAAGTTCATGATATCCCCAAATTCTTCAAAAGCACTCATACCAGAGGCAGTGATAAGATTCTCCTTGAAACATTTATTTGTTCAAATTGTTATTTAATCAATTTACTGAGAATTGGGCCTATTTCCTGCTTCAAAGGGAGACGATAAATCCGTGCAAATAGTGGTCTTTTGATTTCAATGTATGCCAATGACAAACGTAATTCTCCATTTACTATGCCATAACATATGTATGCACTGTGTGTGTACTTCTGCAAAGCACATCCTCCATTTATTATGTGGGAGCTAGGCGCTATCCTTTTGTTAATGACTATTCCTATTTGCTTTTTCATCCAAGCATCCATGCATTTCTTTGACCTTGCCTTCATAAATTCAGACCATATTGCAGACACGTGCTTTTCCTGGGCAGAAGATGGCAGAAGGAAGGCTATAGGGGAGACGCAGACTAGGTCGGCAAACGCTTCCTTGGAAAGTCCTTTAAAATGGTAGTGATGGGCCTGCTGGCATAAAAATCTGATAACAGAAAGAATAAATAGGGAACAGCACTAAAGGAAACAGGTTGTTGATCACTGTAATAAAGGCTTAATATCCCTATGGATAAATACCTTACCAAGTATTAAAATGACATGTCCATGAGCAGTGATTTTGCTTTCTTGCAGCTTATTTCAGCCTTCAGGAGGGCACTTGAAGATCTGGCATGCTTCTCTTCTCATGCATAATTTCAAACACTTCTTTTTCCAACTTTTCTCTGGACTCTTAAATGGTGCTGATATTTCGTAGTCAGGATTTCCCTGAACATGCACAAAAGTAACAAGTGACTCCATTTAAAAGAAAACTAGGGAGCTAACCAACTAGAAATCCCTGATGAAAAGAATGCTTGCCAGTTCCCCAGAGGAGAGAAAGGAAGAGCGAAAGCTCATGGTAAGATGATCAACAGCTCTCCAGGGATATCAACTCACAGGGAATAACCACAGTATGGCTGTTACATATCATTTGCATATCAAGAAAATTCAGTAGAATATGTAACAGCCAAGTGCAGCCCATGAAAATATGCTTATCTGTAAAACTGATAATTTCTTTGTATGTGAAAACACAGTCTTCCTAGAATTCAGCTTGGCAGCTATTTGCTAAACAACACCAATATGTCTACTTTGAACAGCTTGTGCCATGAAATCATTTCCGATGGAAGCTTTTCTGTTTTCAGTGTACTCTCCCAGAGCTCAGAGAAACAACCTGTTTTTGGAGACTCCATGGACCGCAGTCTCCACTCGAAATAATCAGGGAATGTCTCATGCAGCCCGGCTGAGCTAGGCAGATTTTAACAGCGAACAGAAAGAAACTGAAGTTGATGACTGGAGGTCTAGAAAGCATGACACACAAGGAATGGTCAGACGAACTGTGATTAATCAGTCTGGGGAAGAGAAAAATGGGTATTTGGCCTCTAGTATTTGATAACATTCTTTAAAACCACCTTTCATGTGTTTTAAGAAGGTGGTGATCAACGGTGGTCTGTGTCTAGAGGGGAGAGACCAAGAAATAGTGGGCTTAAATAACAATAAGTGAAATTTAGGTTGAATATTAGAAAGCACCTTCTAACCGTGGGGGGCTGGAACCGACTGCCTAAAGAAGCAGTGGAATCCCCCACTGGCAGATTTTAAGAGCAGTTTAGACAAACTCTTGTCTGGGATGGCTTAGACAAATGTTCCTGCCTTGAGCAGGGAGTTGGACCTCAGGAGGTCATCCAGTAGGCCCTTCTATCTTTACGACTGTGATTCAGTGCTTGAAAGAAAATCTGCCAAAGTATCATGGAAACATGATTGAACAGAATCTGGGATTAGACAGTCTGGAGCAGTTCTTCACAGTGTTTCACTGTATGTAATTATATACGGATGCTGCAATGACCAATTTAACAAATGCAGCAGACGTGATGTGCTAGTGTTATAAAACCTCATTTGCAGCCTTGGGTGGCCTGGCAGCTCTTGGATGGGAAATCTACCGGGGAAATACAGGAACCAAGGCTGGAATTGCAGCAGTCTTCTTTGCCTATCCAACCTCCTTCCCAACATTAGCAAACCCTGGAGCACTGCACGTTCAATGAGACCTAAACCAAGGATGAAACCTGGCCCCACTGTACTTGACAGCAAATCTTCCATTTCTTTCAGGATCTCACTCAGTTTACAACTAATAACAATCCCATGGCAATTTTGCAAGAGTATAGGTGCAGGCCCATGTACCCTGGTATAGCACAGGGGGTGGGAATCCCTGGGCACCCTACGAGGTCGAAGTCCCCCCCCCCCCCCTAAGGCCCCCACCCCCCCCCCCCGCCCCCCGCATTTTTTGTT
>NW_017729000.1:7765138-7785253 GCF_001723915.1 Gavialis gangeticus | reverse complement strand
GCTCTCACCTGCCATGCATTTGATGTCAAATGAATTGATGTAAAAATGCGGGAGGCTGCCCATTTCTGGCCCTGGTGTTCTAGCCAAATTACATGGCTCCAGACCATCCCTACACTGTCCCATGCCTCACCGATAGCATCTAAATCCACTGCTACTCCCCTGGCCCCTCACTGGGCTTCATTCGGCCTCTGGCCCACACAGGCCTCAGATCCCTCTAGGTGGACCCTGGAGCCTTACTGGACCACTCCCCCGGCCCCTCACTGGACCATACTCTGACCCGTCTCTGGGTCACACACTCACTCTCTGGGTCTTTTGCCCCTTAGGCCTCAGCTCCCTCCTGGTGGACCTTGGCCCCAAGCCTTCCCCCACTATGGGGTGACCCACAAGGCAGTGGAGGCTGAGGCTTTATGGCGCCCCAGCCTCACCTTTTACTGGAATGGCACATACGTAGCATTTTCTGGAGAGTGCCCCACCACACTAACCAACCCCAGCAGGGTGCAGTTTCAGGTCTTACGCAAGACCAGAAGGAACCTCTGCCATCCCCACAGTTCCTGCCCAGGCCTCCAGCCGTTCTGGGAGCTGCGGTCTTCAGGCTGATGGATGTTGCTCCTACGGCTCCCCAGATGCAACTGCAGGCCCTGCTCCCAGAGTCTGGGCTTATACACTCCCTGCCCAGCCCTCCTCCAATCAGGCAGCTGCCTGCGGTCAGGTGACCACCTGTTTGGGCCTGAACTCCCCACAGCCTGCCTGATGTTCTTAAAGTGGCATGCACAAACCGTGCGCTGCTACACCTGACCTGTTCCCACCAATGTCTTCCCTTTAGATTCCAGTCAATTTAATAATCATGTTTTCGTTCTGCCCTAAACCATGCTATAATGTTGCCACAGACTATTAGCCAGCTGGCATTTTCTACCCCAAAGGGTGGCAACTTTCAGCAGCTACTTTTGTAAGGTCTTACTGGATATGTTGATTCTGCAGACTGCCCTGCAGTCCGCCTTGTAGTCTAGAGAAGCTAACTAAAGGAACTAGCTAAGGTGCTGGACGTAACCTGTTTGCTACAACACGGAGCTTAGTGCAGGCTTAATTGCCTGACAAGAGACAGGATAAATAAGCCCAAACAGCACTCCATGCTACTGCAGCCAAGCTACTTCTGATACCCAAGCTAGCTCATTTGAAGTTAGCTTGGGTGTCTCTATAGCCTGCAGCAGCTCTACGGTACAAATATCCGTTACAAGAAACGGTTCTATTAAACATTAAATTATTGGCCTGGATTGTGTCATCCTGATTTTAACAAATCCCACAGGATCTTCCACCTTGACCAATCCCAGAAATAAGCATTCAACCTCTTTAAGTTATCTAAACATGACACGTCAATCAAGGGTAGTGATCAATGCACGCTTTCATTGTCACACAATTTCCGATGGGCTGCTGTTAGAAACCTTTCTTTTCTTTTTTCTTTTTGCACATTAATGATTTTTTTTAGCACACTGGATAGCCACAAATATGCTGCATAATTAATTGCTTGGGAAAAAGTCTTACTTTAGATAGGTGGCCCAAATTACCAATAGTCACAAAACTGCAGAGTCACTTGTTAAGATGGGGGGCTGGGAGGGGGTGGCATGGGGGATCCACCTGAGAAATCCCCAAATCCTCTGCTTTATTAAAATTACTTTTTATGTTACAATGGCAAGCCACGAAAAGCCAGTCAAAAGGCTATCCTGAACTTGGTCAACTATCATTCACTACCCACCTACGAAAACACCAGGAGCTTCTCGTTTCAGATCTTTATTAGGATACGTGTTTGTGCTGGGTTGTCTCATTTCCATAATCTTTAAAACCCTACAGTCGTTCTCTCTTTCTTCTCCGAAAATCTTTGATAAGTTTTCACCTTTTCCAGACAGTTCAATGACACTTTTGATTTGCAAGCAAGTTACGGCAGGAGTTTTACTGGATGAGTAGTTTCACTATCTGCATTTCGCTAACATGTTAGTCTCGGCCTGCTTCCAAAGAGCAGACCTCCGATAATTTTAAGGAACCTTTGTATTCAGACCCTGTTTTTTGCTGAGCTGCAGGCACTGATGGAAAAGTACCTCTATGAGAACGGCATCATGGTGTGGCATACTTGTTCTCCCTCGACGACTGCCATATTAATATTTAAATTAAAAGTCAAAACCAAGGTTTTCCTGACCGTCAGCATCCCAAGTCTAGCCTCAGAGCTGAATACCATGTTGTGTTCTCTTGACTTCATACATCAAACATCAGCAACAATGAGGATTCAGCAACCAAACCTACGCTGGCAAGTTTTTTTGATGATTCATGAGGCTGATTAAAATACAGCTTGCTCTTCCATAGCTATATCAGCATTGCAGCAAGCAAATCACGCAGGTCCCCCCCAGACAGCACACTGAGCACACAGAGAGGAGAGAGAGAGACAGTAAGAAAGCTCCAGTTTCAGTAATTTTTCTGATCCTAACCAATCCTGAACTATCTGGGGAAATGAGCCAAACTGTCGTCCTCATGCTCAGCAGCATACCCCTTGAGTAGCTGCAATGAAGTGTATAAGACAACTCAGAGTACTATTCACCATGAGAAACTGGGTGAGAATCAGACCTTATTAAGTAGAAATCATTTTTAGTAGCCTAAAAACCAGATTGCTGTTTAGGTTAACTTTGCTTTTTCAATATTACTCCAAAAGGCAATGCAGTTTTCTATTAAATCACAACACTGTAGCTAAATACATAGCTCATTTCTTTCCAGTGCTACACGTTCATCACAGGAGACAAGAAGCCTCTTGCTCCCAAGAGAGTGCTAGCACAGAATAAAGGGCAAAAATAGTTTTAAAGCCCCTTTAGGCCTTGACATCCAGGAGAAGAATAGCGACACAATCACAGTGGGCATTATAATTGCACTAGCAACTACCATCAGTCCAGAAAGCAAAGCAAGGAAGTTAAATCAGTGCAGAGAAGAAGCACGAGTAACTGGTCCCCAGACAAATTCTAATTTATCTTCAAATGCTGCTGTAACTCTTGCGTTCGGAGGTGTTGCTGCTGTACAACATGTTTTTAAAGTGACCGCAAGCCACTGGAATATCAGCGCAAATGATGCAAATATGGATCGGGTCTTCTACACGTTTATGCGGCATGAAAAGCCATTTTTTTTTAAAAAGAAGGAAAGAAAGAAACTTAAGGGAAATTCACAACCTTTACCAGAACAAGCAAAGAGCCGCATTTGTTTCAAATCACTTAAGCTTGAATGTTAAGGGACCAGGCATGAACTTTTTGTTGTCACTTACGGCAGAACACCGTATCCCCAAGAATATTTTGTATAGTGAGATTCGAGACGGCTCTAGAAAATGGGGTCTCCCTCTATTGCGGTACCACAACGTGTGCAAAAAATGATATGACGTCGTTCCACGTTAACGTAGGAAGCTGGGAGGAGCGCGCAGAATCCCATCCGAAACGGAGGGAACATCTGGTGCTCGGTGCAGCTCAACGCGAAGCGGCTTTGATCCAGAGGATGCAAGCAAAGCAAGAAATAGAAAAGTGGCGTACTGTAAACTTGGACTCCAACTCGGACAGCACACGGATCGGTGAAACTTGTAACAAACTGTGTCGCTCTTGACTTGGGCGTGTCAGCCACAAACGGATTCATCAAGCATCTGACTAGACCTTCACGTGCGCACGAGGCAGAGGATCGACAGTTGCCTACTATTTAAAAGCTCTGCCAAGTCCAATACAAGCCCATTTTAAATAGCAGCATCTCAAGTCAGTCTTTAAAATGAGTTATCTTCTGATAATTTGGCAAGCTGGCTTGGAACGCGAGGATGTGAGTTTGAAAGCAGGCTGCTTTCAATTATTGAACGGCCTCCATTAAAATGTGTGACTTAGAGGATCTTGTGACTTAAAGGACACTGTCATCATGACGGCATTAATGCAAATCCACAGGGATCATTTTGCAACAATAACTTATAATGTCGCTGTACATTTTAGGGGGCACACTGCTATGTCAAAATAGTCAATACATACTGAGTTACAATACCCAATTAAAATACCAGTGGGGACCATATACCCATGTTAAATAAGTCCTTTCCCTGAGAATGTGATGAAATCCTCGGCACTTGAGTTTTTTCAGCCTGGACTGGAGAAAGCCTTAAGAGATGCAATACAAGAATCAGGTATAGTAGAAAATATAGCACAGCTGAAGCTAATAATATCCTTGGCACAGCATCCTGGATCCAGGCCAGAGCAAGGAACCAAAACAGCAGCAGGGATAGGCGATCTGGTGCTGTCGATGTGTACAGGATGCACATCCCTTCTCATTCTCCTGGATCTTCTTGCAGCACCCAAACCTGCCACCTATAAGTTACTGCCATCTTGCCTGAAACGGGTAGTAGTAGTCCAGGGGAACACGCAAAAATGTTTCCTGGAAGACAGCATGCAACTAAGAGTGATGGGGAGCCGCACCTTCACTTCACTTGAAGAGTCCCACAAGGATCAGGTCTCTCTCTGATTTTGATCAAAGTCTACCGGCAGCATCAGGTGATCCGGTCAAAGCATCACCAGGAATACACAGATCAGACACCAGTCTACCTGTCCTTTGCCCGATCTGACCACCCCACCAATGCCAAGGCTGCCTAAAGCTTCAGTCCTTGTTTTTTAAGCTGCCCCACAGCATCGAAACAACAGCTAGAGCTCTGGGCTGAAAACTGGGCTGAACAGATTTAAAATCACTGATGTTAATCATTAATCCAGTGGCATTAAACCTTACCTTAAATAACCAATTTTAATTTTGCATTACATTAATACTTTTTCTTTTCTTAAAGAACTACTAATTCTCACTGGTAGGAAGTGATGCATTTTACTTTGTACTGGTACTTTTTTGCTACCCAGTAAGATGCGTGAGGTGCACGTTTAACACACAATTATGCAAATTAAAACAATATTTATTTTAGAAAAATATCTCTTTCAGAAAATGATGAAGGGCATTTCTTATTTACTAGAAGATTAGTGGCAAGCTGTTTTCAGAAGGCTACTGAAATCCAATTACAATGCAACCCCCCCCAGCCTTTTAAAACAGAACCCAGTTAAATGTGCCAGATATACATGAAAAAAGAGTTTATCAGAAGAGCTTGCAATTAAAACCAACTATATCTAAAACATACTGACAAATGGGTAAAGCAAGTGCTCCTTTTCAGAAGGTCTCCCCCTACGTGCAAGGTTAACAGCGTCAGCAGCAAATTTATACAGCGGCAATCAAACAGCTTTTGGTGTAGATGCCTGCACCAGATATTCAGAATAAAATGATCAAGTAGAATTTTTTAAAATGTCACAATCGTGGATTAGGCACATCCATAGGGCACGAATAGTACCGGAGGAGAAGGTAGACTTACCTTGTCCCTGTTTTGAGACTATTGGAGGACAGGGGTCCTAACCAAGTCCTGTTTTAGCAATACTAAAGTAAAAGAAAGAGCAGTCAGCCTAGAGGAACCCTTCCCAGCACAGTAATGACCCTTACAAATCAACAACTTGAACAAATTTAAGCGACAAATTTAAGGCCCAGGATAGGATTGGTTAATGATGACCGACCTCTGCCTTTAAACATCTGAGTAGGGGATTCAACTAGATTGGATATTTATTAAATAAAGGAGTATCTGTAATTAATTAAACTATTTGGTTCTGGTAATCACCTTTGGCAAGATTTTAGAACTAGTGGATCTCAGCCTCTTAGTTTTAATTCATAGACTGGAAGAGGAGAAACACGCTTGCCTTTTTTTTTTTTATTCCAAAGCAGTTTCTTAACTCTGAATGAGCTAATTAATAAAGAGAACTGAACAGAAGCAAATACTCTCTCTGCACCTGCAGAGAAAGCTACAGCTGCTGCAAGCTGGTTTATCACTTCTGCAAATTCTGGCTCCAGATGCTTAGACCACCAGTTCAGTGGTTTGACTTTTTAAAATTTTGGCAGCACATATGCACAGCTTAAATAGTACTGCTTTAATGTGAACAATTGTAATAGATTACAGTTGTGTTAGGCCTCAAGATAAACTGTCATCATTTGAAATTTAATCTTAAACTCAATTATTTTTAGAATAAAAATGTACTGCATTTCAATTTTTAAAAACCCATCAGAACCCATTGTGCTATGTGCTGTCCATACACAATGACACCTAGATTGCGCTCATCATTTGTACTAGAA
The DNA here is from genome assembly GCF_001723915.1 of Gavialis gangeticus. NCBI lineage: Eukaryota > Metazoa > Chordata > Crocodylia > Gavialidae > Gavialis > Gavialis gangeticus. Next base: position 7,779,058 of record NW_017729000.1, on the reverse strand, counting down.
AGTAACTGTAGGTTATAATTATAGTAACTGCACTAAGTCACCAGGGTGAATACAGCCTATTATGCAGTTATCCTTCAGGAAAGATTCTGGATTAGCCTCATGCTAGTCAAACACCCAGTCATCATTCAGAGCAGCCTGAAGTTTGCATCATATTGTTTGGGCCTACAAGCCTTAAATATGGCACTTAATTTATTTATTGCCAACAGTTTGATTTTTGACAACTCCGCTTTATCAGCCTGCTAAAGTCACATGCATCAAATTTCATCCTTAGAGATTTCCCACGGGCTACTGCAGGAGGCAATTTTCAGCGTTGGAATAAGTACAACCTGGGCTTTTGAGTTGGGGCACAGTGATAGGCATGAGTGTTTGATTTGTTGCCTAGCTTTTCTTGACAGGCATATGGAAACATTTCCATGAAATACAGTTTTAAAGCTCTTTTTATTAAAAAAACCCCCAAACCATTGGGAATCCAAACGCCACCGGTAGGTTTGTAATGCTAGAAGTAAACCCAGCAGGACTGGATGAGTGAGCAACAAGCAGGTGAGCAATCATTCAAAGGGTCGGGATAATTTGCAGAGCTTTGTGATAAACTGATAACATGAGTACACCGTCACTAGATGGTCTATGGGAACATATATCATCCCATGCTTCACGGAGTCAGGGCCTGAGCAAGAGGACAATGTCTATCTGCTTTTATAGCTAATTCCAATTTATTCCAATAGAAGAATCATTTGAACGTGTTTCCCTTGTCCCAGGTCTACCAAGGAATGAATAGGGATTCCCCTCCAAAGCCCACCGAGGTCAATGTGCCGTGGATCAAGTCCTGCTCCTGTAGATTGGAAGAATAGTTTCAGGCCAAGCTATCAGTCAAAACGCTGATCGTTGCCAGAGCGCAGATCCGATAGAGGCCTTGCAGGGCATGTGAATCGGGATGAGAGAGGCCTGTGATAAAACAACATTCAGGCTCCACTCCCCACCTCTCCTCTCCCTTCCACATACGCTGTGCCCTCTCATCAAGCCCTTCCTGAAAGCAGAGGTTTCAGTTTTCCGCATTTCTATATGCAGACATACAACAGCGCTCCCATTTGGGAGTTGTAACACATTGGTATTCATTAGGTGACTGGAAACTTATATTTGACACAATATAACGTAAGAGCTGGGTCCTTCCAGCTTACTGTGCCAACACCAATTTAGCGACTCTCAGACAAGCATGGTGTTTGCAGGATGGGCTGCCAGCTCCAACGGGCCCGGTCTCTTCTGAAGCAAGATATCACACCTCTAATGCCGGTCTAAATGATCTGGTGCCCTCATTTATTCTAAAGCTCTGCTGTATTTGTGGAGCAATCTTAAAAGCAGAGTAAATCCTACATGAAGTCTCCTCTTGATGCGACTCGATCAAATCGATTAAATTTTCACAGGAATTATGCAGCTTATTAAAAATCCAATTTAAAGTCTAATTTCTTCTCTAGTAAAATATCCAAAAAAATATGAACATTCATTCTCTCTTTGGCAAGTGGCAGGTCATTTTATTCATATTACAATCTACCCACAAATTACGTAATGCTTGGGGTTGTTTACTAGCCGGAAGAATTGAATAATATAAGCTCTTTAAGATTTTTAACAGTTCAAGTAGAGAAAAGGATGGTTTGATCCTTCCATTACATGAAGGAATCGGATGCAGCAAAGGCTCACTCTCCTAAATACTTAGGATAGTGATTCTCAACCAGGGTGCTGCAGCACCCTGGGGTGCCTTGAGATACTGTCTAGGGTGCTACACAATATTGTTAGCATTGTGAGGTGTACAAATATGATGAACCCAGAGATTTCAAGCAGGAATCCGTAGTGTAAAAATCATTCTGCCCTGTTGCAGTCTTCCTGAGTTCTTTCCAACCGAAAAACCACTATTTTCGATAGGCAAAAAGTGAGCGAAAACTAAGAGCTGGCATTTTCTGAGGGTGCGCCTCGACTCTAAAAAGGCTGTGAACCACCGACTTCCAATACACAGATGTGAATGACTACGCGAAGTACAAGGCAATGGCACCAAGCCACAAGGACTAAAAGCTTGTTTCTTCATTAAGTCAAACACATCCCCAGTGAATTGGATATTATCTACATCATTAATTAGAGTTGCCTGCTATTTACATTTATTGCTTCAATTGCCTCCTTGTCTCTTTTTTTTTTTTTGAACAGTTAAAGGGTGACTAGCTCAGCCAAATTCATAACCTAAGACATCAGACATTTACAGTTATGTACACACAGGAAGCGATGGGTTCTCATTTTTAGTAGTCATGTGGAACAGCTTCAGTCAGCACTTCTCATCCCTGTTCCAGAGTCTAACATCCGATGCACAAACCAGTACTGGGGAGGGTGGTTTGCAAGGCAGGGGTGTGCACCAGGAACTGGGAGAAGGTCTGCACATCAGGGCACTCCAAGGGAAGAAAAGGTCCAACGGTCACAAACTCCAGGAAGATCGTTTTAGGCTGGACATAAGGAAAAACTACTTTGTCATCCGAGTCCCCATGGCCTGGAACAAACTGCCCCCAGAAGCGGTGCAAGCACCTACTCTGGACTCTTTCAAGAAACACTTGGATGCTTACCTTGCCAGGATCATTTGACCCCAGCAGACTCCCTGCCCCTTGGGCAGGGGGCTGGGCCCGATGACCTTGTGAGGTCCCTTCCAGCCCTAATGTCCTATGCAGGCCAGGAAACAGAGGTCACAGACTAATTTAAATTTGGGTGACTGTAGAGCTACCCAAATACACTGCCATAGTTTCTAGGAACCTGGGCTAAACTTGGATTCATAGCCATAGCTAAATTTCTAGCACGCACCATCAAACACTTTAGTTATCTTCTCTCTAAAACCAAGACCAGAGCCCAGCATCAAAAATCATCATTTCCTCTGGCACACAGAATTCACAGGCCTGTATTTGTCACGGCACCTTTATTTCAGATGCTTAGAGTTACGTTGAGCGATGCTGCGGGGCCTTTCATGAGAACGCTATTCTACAGAAGCTCCAGTTTTAATAGAAGTTTTTGCAGTTCTCCCAATAATTAGCTGCAAGCTAGGGCAGACTTTCATTGGAGAAAATGTACACAACTTCAGTGAAATAAATAAAAGGAGGTAAAACTCCTATTGCATTGACTGCGCCTTTTTCTTAATTGCCTTGTTATGTACACCTGGGGCAGACAATCAATCATGGATGAACTTGTTTGTTCATAAACTGAAAGCAAGTAGGCAAGGGTATTTTACTGCAAGATCCCTCAAGGTACCTTTTGGGGTTTGTTTCAAAGTTCTCCTTAATTTATCTACTTTCTGGGAGTTCATCCTGTTACCATACAGTAGGGGGTTTTATTCCTCTTAAAGAGAAACTGCCATGCTTCGTTATACTGCAGACACCTGGTAAAGCTTTGCTAAATACTAAGGACAAATACTACACATATGTGGAGACGCACATTTTTCGGAACAGATTCTACTAGCTCTGTGATTGTGAATGAAGCTGTCATCTCTACATACAAGAGGTCTATTGACAATTACTTGCATTTATCAAAACGCCTATCCTAGTATCTCCAAACTTCTAGGCTTGGGATATATGCAGTGCAATGCAAACAACTAGCTTGCTCGATGCAAATGTCCATCCCAGGTAGCAAATGTGCCCAGCTGGTCTTTTAAGGCAATCCACTCCCGTGAAGAATGTGGAATAGGAGGAGATAGCAGAGACTACACAAACTCATACTGGACATTTGACCGGCTAGTGTGATCAAGGCCGGCCAAGCAGAGCAGACAGTTTGCTCGCTAAGAGCGCTGCGGTGACCGAGCAAGGCTCAGGAACGCAACAGAAATAAAGTCCAATGGCACAAAACATTCGTGTCAATCCAGGGCCCATCATCTACACCCTTCTTCCCAAGCTGAGAAGAGTTTTTCTGCCTCTTTTGCTGAGGCCAATTTCCTCAAGGAGAAGGACCCGTCCAACATGAGCGGTAATGCCTGCTCCATCAGACGGCAGAGCCGCCACTGTCTCAGCTCCCCCCCTTCCCCACACTTCAGTTTTGTTGGATTTTGGAGGTGGCTTGTCCTAGCCAATGACAGGCCATTTCTTTTCCAGCAACTAAAATGCAGAAGCGCACAGCCACATGCAAACACACGTTTCACTCCCAGGCTCTGTCCTGTTCACCAGTTCAGACTTACGTCCTACTCCTGGTCTCTTGTTCTCCCCCCTCACTCCCCAGGGCAGTCACTGCTTCACAGCGCTCGCGTCCGGGAAGAATTCATCCTCGCTCTCGCCCGCTCCTGTGGGTTGTTAGTGCAGGGATTGCTACCAAACCCAACCAGCCCCTTCCCCCCTCAATCCTGCCTATCTCCCCGCTTTCTCCTTTTCCTTACAAAGCACCAGTTCCCATTCCCTATGATCTTCCAGCAGGCTCAGGTCCTGGTCACTTTGCTTCTTGTCCAATACTTTCCCCTGGGGAGACAAATGAGTTCTTACAAGGCCAGCCAAGCTCCTTGTGCTTGCGAAGGGACCTGGGACGATAAGAGTAGCGTCCACCCTTCTCCAGGCCCCGCTTCTCACTCTGCCACACAGATGCTCTGCAGGGACCCCACTCACCGCCTGCTCCAGTACAGGGAAAAAAACCCACCACAAAAAGGCTTGGATCAGGCTGGAGGTCACAATGCCTCTGAAAGGCTAGAAAAGCTTCCCAACACAACTTCTATAAATTAGGGCTTTGTCTTGTACCCCCCTTGCGTGACTCGGCTCACACGTCCGAAGACTCAGGTGAGAATCTGTGCTTCACAGCAAAATAAATGATGCTGGGTAAAAATGCTACCATGGCTGCTTGAGCTAGATTGGGGGCGTCCACGTTACACTGCTGCAGGCATGGAGACAGACTCCCCTCTGGATCTGTCTACACGCCTGTGAAAAATGAAGACGTCTAAGTTAGCCTTCTGCCTGGGTAAGCCAGGTAGCCCTACGTTATTTTTATGCCTGCTAGAAAAAGTATTTAGGGATATAAAATACGTTGCGGCCTGAGGGAGTCAAACAGAAGAATACGAATTAATCTTGTTTTCAATTTAATTGCAGTTGTCCAGGGAAAAAACCATTTACTACCCATGATGTATATTAACTTTGTTCTCATAATAAGCCTCCTGGCATTAACCCAAGAAGACCTGCAAAGCAAGTGGGGCATTAAATTGTGCTGACTTGTGTTGAAAGTACTAGACATTTCTCAGTCCTGTTTCCTCAACGCAGGGTCATAAATAAGCTCAAAAAAGTGTGGTGTGCAGGCCCGGGCCGATTTGGATCCCTCCTTGATAGATTTATCTCCAGGTGCCTCTGTCCTCTGAAGCAGCTGGAAAGCACCAACTTATCGCTGCCAACATGTTATTTCTGGACCCCAGGTTGCCTAAAGCATATATCAGCAGTTTCCATCGCCAGTTGTACTGAATCGCTATAAACAGGTGGAAGCTGATGGTTACCTGCCCTCCTCTGTGAAGAAGCAAAGCCGAAGCTAGCACTTCTGGGCTTCCCTAGACTGCGCCTTCTGCCAAAGGCCATGGGCTGAGGTCGGGTTTTCTTTAGCTAGATGAAGAGCTGAATTTCAATGCCTCGAGTCCCATGGCAAAATGCATGCTCGACTGAAAAGACAGCCTTCCATTCTTGTCAAGATCGCTCTCGTGTCTCTTTAATCACCCAGCAGCCAACTGGCCTTTCCCCAGTTTGCACCGGCGTGTGCATGCAAATGCCCTCCGTTGTCCCTTCCCAGAGCCGGCAGCTTGTGTCTGACAATGCCTCTGGCACGCGCAGAGCGAGCAGTCAGCTATGCCGGTTCCTCCAGATAGATGTTCTTATAAAAAAAACAAAAACCCAAAACCAGTTGGCACTGCTGCTGACTAATATCAAAAGGGCATGGGTTCGAGCCTTGCTAACGTGTGCTCTGCTAACAGGTATTGACAAACCTTAGATGACAGCAGTGATTTTCACAATCTGCTCCATTACTTCACTACTGTGGGTGGAGAAAGCAAGACAAATACAGCCAGGAGGTCCTAGGCTTCCACAGCAAGCCAGACAATCAATCACAGTTTTCCCCAGGCAGGTACAAACCGACACAGATACACTGCTACTGTTTTCTTTTCCCTGCCAGGAAAAATGTCTTTTCAGACTGCTGGGGACCACTCGGGCTCCGGCCCCTTAGGCTGGCTGCTCTCTTATGACTCTGACTCTTATGCTTGCTCTTCAGTTTGCTCCCTGCAGTCACTGTGCGGATGAAGCAATATTTCCTCCTTCTTCCTGCGTAAGGCAGTTCACCCTATATTCCTAGTGCTGTTGCTGTCCGAGGTTTGTTCTTCCATCCACATCTCCACATTTTGTTTCCCTTTGAACAGTTCCAGATGGCAACTAGTTAGAGTAGGTTCATTAAAACTGGAATATATGCATGGCCAATTAGGACTTCTGTGCTGTCCCATTATTTTGATGCTATGGTGGCAGGAACTTTGTGGACCAGCAATTCATACAGAACTCAGATCCTCCTACACTAAAAGCACAGGTCCCTACACGGAGTATCCAGAGAATATCCAGATGTTCATAGAATCTGATGGACTATGGTCCACAGTTCAACAATACTGACTATCTAATAGGAAAGCAGGGGTATATCAGCAAGTAAACTACGACCACCGCCATTGTTTAAGTTGGTCAGTGTTGAAATCATATCCTGGTTTGAGTTTGTCAAAGTGTTTCACTATATGAGTTAGTATGTAAATGTATAGGTTAACACTAAACCTATGTAAATAATAGGTTAATACTAATGGCATTTCCATATTACCTGTGATATCTTCATATTCAAACAAGCAGCTCAGTGATAAATTAGCCAAGATGCATGAACAATGGGAAGTGGGCACAATGACTGCGAGCAGAAGCTTTGCATGCTGATAAGAAACACTACAAGCAAATCGGAGACCGGTAGGGTGCTCCATCATGGGAAGCAAATACACGCTGCTGAGAAGGTATGCGCAGGTTAATGTATGCAATTAACAGGCCCGGGGGAAGCTCCACATGCTGTTAAATCTCTGTTTACTTCTGCCAGCAGAGGTTCCCCAGGCATCGCACAACCTGCTTTGAATGAGAGACAACATGATCTTTACCCAGTGCCATACGCTGAATGCGAGTGCACTTTTAAAGGTCAGGTCTTCCTACTCGTGATACAAAAGCTGCCACTGCGCTCGGATAACATACATTAAAATTACATGTCTTTCTATGCTCCGAGGTACTGTACATGGATTTACATGCATTTCCGTACTTGGTAAGTAGCTCTATGGATTCCCAAACCAGAAGCCCTTTATAAAGTATACCAGATGGTACTCATTAAAGACAGAAAATGGGAATGCTGTCTACTACTGTATAATGCAGTGGTTTATAAGGTAGTGTGGTCTTCAAATAATCGGTCAGGATTGACCTCCACTATGAATGGTCGGGATTGACCTCCCCTTCCTACTCCGCTACGATCGGTGGGGATTGACCTCCCCTTCCTACCGGTGCTCTTCAACCAGGATGGATGGATGGAAAGGGGCACAGGACTCATTCCATGATCACATTCTGCCCAAGGTGGTAATTATCATCCCTGCAATGAAAGCCAGCACCTCCGCTTGGTTTCTTGCATCCCATCTGTCTCCTGGGTACTCACAGCCATTTCTATACTATGCAGCAGCCTCCCCCTGCCCCTGCCGGGCCATCCTCGTATGTGTGTGAATAATCATTCGTTGTCAACGTCTTCATGACTTGTAGGAGTAAATGTGAATGAACGTAAAGGTTACAAAACGCCAGCTAAGAGGGTGGTGTACATCCCCTTCTCCCAGATGAAACCCTGGGCTGTGCCAACCTGTGCTGCATTATGCATGTTGAACAAAATGCTTCGGCTCCACTCGGCATTAGCATGCCGAAGCATAACTTTATCTTCCTGCCTCAGAGAACAGCCCCTGCTTTACATAAATCTTTAATGAAAGGCTCTGCCTCGAGCACTAATGCCTAAGCACAAAAGACAGAGTTGAAGGAAAACATGGTTTTGCCTCCAAAAACAGAGCAGCTCTACAGACAGTAAATGTAATTTTTATGTGCTGTATAGCTGTGGAATCCCGGGAGCTCCATTAAAGACAGGTTACGGCATTAAGGGATGAGAGAAGCTGGGAATAATTGTAAGTACTTTGCAGAAACAAAAAAAAAAGGCAGTTTAACTGCAATGCCTATTACAAATACACCAAACTTGGCCCCATCCTTGGAAACGTCCTTCCAGTCTACGCATCGGCAGAAGATTTTCCAGGCCGTGGGCACAGTATGGCTAGTCATTGGCCCTCAAAAGCTGTAGGCCAGCCTCATAGCAAATCATGAGATTGGCCTAAAAATGATGAAACTAAAAGAAAAAAAAAAAAGAAACCAACCACTCGTAGATTTTAGGTTCTTTTTCTGTGCCCCCTTGAGATTTCCTGGTTCCTGCTTGCAACCTCAAGGGTGAGAAATGTACATTTTTTAAAAACAAAATGAAGGCACGTAACTCCCATCCATCTTCTTTCGATCCTCCAGGTTGCTTCCATCTCTCACATGCAGGATGGCTGCCCAACCCCTTTTTTAATTGCTTGCACCTGCACAGAGGCCCCTGTTCAGCAACTCGTTTACGAGCGTGCTTTGACACGCAGCTGTCAGTGGGCCTGCTCGGCTGCTCAGACTGAGCGCATAGTTCAGTGCCTTGCCGAGCAGGGCTCGGACTCACTTTTTATTCTGCCCTCTGGTTAAATTTGCTTCTGAACAGGCTGTTGCAAAATGCGGTCCCACAAGGGTAGTTCACATGCGGAGCCGTGTTCCTGGGGACAGTGGTGGCAATTACGGCACCCGAGGCAATATTCAATATGCCGAAAGGGAGAAGGGAAAAGACCTGGAAATGACACCAGGCACAGAGCAAAAGATGGTGCTGCCACAGGGGAGGATTCGCCTGGGGTCAGCAAGGGCAGGCAAGCAGCACAGCAGAGCCCTCAGCATGGGCAGCAGCTCTGCAGACTGGCAGCCAGATTCATCTCATGCCTATTTGGAAGAGGCGGGGGCCGCGCACGGAAACAAACTGCTTCAGTTTTTCCATCGCATAAGATATTACATCAAATGAGAGAAAGGCACCGGAGAGGCTCCCTGACGGAAAGCACAGGTCTGCCACGCACAGCGTGTAGCGGCTTCAACTGTAATTCTGGATGCTGTTCCCCAAAGTCAAAGCAAAGGTGAAGAGCTCTCTGTCCCTGCGTACAATGCTGCTGTCAGATCCAAGCAAGGAGCCTTGTTTCATCGAGAGCCGGCGCAGTGCTGAACACACAAAGGAGCCCACTTAACTATGAACCTGTTAATTAATGAGGTTTGGGAAGTGAGCACACTGCCTGTGCAGCAGCGTAGAAGCTTCCACTTCCAAAAGAGATTGAGCCAATTCAGAAAAAGCCCTCTTGCTCTGCAAGAGGAGACCATGTACATAAGGGTTTATACTGAAATAACTACTCTGGAATAGATTTTCTGGGGCAGGCAGACCATGTTGTGGGAACAGCAGTTAGGGCCTTTCTTTATGTCCCCAAATTGAGCAAGAATCCCTCCCCCAGCTCACTGCACCCCTTCCCTTCCCCTCCATTGTCAGGAACACCTCCCGTCTCCTCCCCTCCCACTCCCCGCCTCGCCCTCCCTGTTTATACCTCTGAGCACGGGAAGAAAAGATCTGCACATTGCTGCCGCTGATCCAGCTGCTCCCATCTGCTCTGGCTGGGGCTGCAGGGAGCGGCTGCATGGGGAGCTGGGCTCGGCCGGGGACAACGCTGGTGATGGGTGGGCTCCCCCCCTCCCTGTACGTGCTACCCAGGGAGGCCAAGAAGGAAGGGGGAACTTGCCTGCCAACACTGCTGCTTTTTCTGTCCAGAGTCGAGCCTGGCTCCCTGATCGGCCCACTGGAGTGGGGCAGGAATAATTCTGGAGGTCCCCAAGCCCTGGGGCAGCCAGGGACAGTGGCAGCAGCGAGCAGTGGAGGGGGGGATGGAAGAGGAGGGGAAGTGCCGCTGAGCACAGAGAGGAAAGGACGACGTGACGAGACGGGTGGATTCTGAAATGCTTTGGGGACTTAAAAAAGTCCCACCTGCTGCTCCCATGGCATGACCTGAAGAGGTGGCACAATCGTACCACTGCTCTCCTTTGGATTTACCCTTGCCTGCCCTGAGCACCATCCCCTTCTGCCTCCCACAGACCTCTGGATACATGCCTCTAGTCTAGCCCACCCGAGATGGGACTGCCTAGAGCTGTGGGCACATGACCCGTCTGCTGCTGCAGTTTATACTGGTGTATAATTACTCCTGGCTTTCTCAGGGGTAGGTTTACCCAAGAGTGGAGAGTACAGTACTATATGTTGCGTGCCTGTTCCCCATATATGGGGTAAAGGAAGATTACAACAGTGTCAAGGTGTCAGTGATCTGCATGGTTTTTAACTCAATGAAGGCTTGTTTCTTATTGGGAAACTCTAGGCACTACTGAAATGCAATGATGAAGATCCTCATCACCTAATGTAATGATTATCATGCTTGTCAGCCAAGCTCTCCTTCCTTATGAAGCACACAGCTCTGTTTGGATCCAATTTCAATGCCATCCCTCATAGCAGCCCTGCACTCATACTTTTATTATGGTAAATTATCCACGTCAGAAATGTGAGTTTATACAGCACTGAGTCAACCTCATTTTCAGCCTGCAAAATTATTATTTTGCTTCTCTCATTCTTTTTGGCCTTTGTCCCATGCTGATCTCCTCCCCATTCCCCATCAAGAGACAGAAAGAGATGGCCTGGAGGAATAGATCCATCCTATCAGACCAAAAGGCAATACTCATCAAAACCTTCTGCTCTTGAACTTCAAGAAGAAGTGTCATTATATATCCCTTAGAATATTTTCTCTGGGTTTTCTGCCTTCTCAATTCCCTCTTCCTACCAGAAAGCCAAAACTATACCCCTCTGCCTATACATTAATGCAAAAGTGAATACCCCTCAAGTCCATTTTCTTCCTCCTCTAATATGCTGCCTTTTTAAATGGGTGTTTGAAGGAAATCCAATTTGGAATTTAAGTGTGCTTTTCTCAGTTCAAAGGCTTTGCATTTTGGAGTAGGCACAACTGTCCCTCCTCATCCTAAAGGACCAAAATAGGATACGTCTGAGTTTTAGAGTCTCTTTCCAAAGCTTTCTTCCTTTTCCCTGTGGTGCCATCCATGTTACAAGAACAACCATGCTGAAACACTACTGGCATACATTAGTGTTATAGCAGTTCTTTTTTCTTTATGGAGAAGGTGGGAAGAAACTGTGGCACATCCACCTTTAAGAGCCATTCTTTAACCTTCTTATCTGCTGGTGTTAAAATAGGATTCCCTGACCTGTTTATAACAGCAACTAGGCTTTTTTCCCTGTCTACAAGAGCAACAGGGAAAGAAAGAAGCCTGTTTAAACATGACTGTTGGGCTAGTTTAGATGGGATCTTTAGGCATGATATCCGAATAATCAGTGCATCTCACAACGCCTTGGGCATTGCTACCTGGTTATCAGCATAGCCATCCAAAACCACAGTAGGAAACAGCAACCGGAATCGCCGTGACAAACAACACTCTCTATTTCTCACAACAGGCGCCCTCCAGGTAGAAACTGGGAAGAGAACTAGTTTCCAATTCCATGCCTGGCTTCACTTACTCAGTCACCTGCCTTATAATGCAGAGATGCACGGACTTGGGCATCTTGCTGAAAAGGGCATCTTGGTAGAAAATGAATCTATCACAGGCAGAGGATGGCTGAAGGTATACCTAAAGCCTGATCTTCTGCTACATTTTACACCTATAGGAGACGTGTAACGGAGAATCAAGCCCCTGGGCATCTATCAGAGACCAATTTACAATCGCTATCACAAAGCTATTCCCACTCTCACGGCGCCTTGAAAAGAAATCAGTCCCCACCAGCCACAGGCAGAGGGATAAGAGAACCAAAATAGTCCTGGCCAGTAGACCTTATACCTCCACCTTCCCACGCAACCTTTTTGGGAAGCAGACTGTTATTCTCTCAGTGGTTTCTAAAATAGAAATCACCTGCAGCCTGTTTGGAAAACCATTCGTAGGCATGCCAGCCTTGCCTTTATGATGTGGGAGAAATACGAGTGCCAGAAATTAGGACTGTTACTTGTTTCTGAATCCCGTTAAAAATACAGAACATCCCTGATTCACATTGTGCTATTTCAACAAAAACACCTTTCCCCAGCTGGCTAGTTAAAAGCATAGATAAGGCTTTTTTTTTATCTACCTGCAGTGGTGACTGGACACTTTAAAGACACCCACAACTCACGATACTGTGGTCTGAGAGAGACAAGAAATGTAAGATCCTGGGCTCTCGCTCTGTATTGAAAGAGACTGGGCATGTTTGCTTTACCGCCTCCTTGAAACTTCAGCATCCTTTTAATATAACCCATCAAAATGAACCAAACATATGAGAATTCCCATTTCATGAGCCACTCACAATGTATCGGAGGTATCTGAAAGCCATGCTCTAAATAGGGTTGCATTTGAGGACTGGACTATGCTTTAATTTATTACTTCAATTCCTTTCATAGCAGAATATTGACATGTCAGAAATACAATGTGTACAGTCAGAGCAAAGCTGCCAGCCATAAGAGACTCTGCGCTTTGCAAAAGAAGAAAAAAACCAAAAAAAACCCAGAACTCAACAGAAGATATTGAAAAAAAACCCAAATCCCCAAGTAATGATATTGAGTGACACCAACTGTTGAATGATTAGGAGCGAGCAGTTCAGAGAGCGGCATGGACGGCGGATGTGAATGAATAATGAATCCGCAAGCTGTCCTGCTGTCGGCAGCTCTGCCAGTCACAAAGCTGCTCATTTGTAGAGCAGGCTGTGACTTGCCACCAGACGGGAGGAGTTCAATATTCATTAACAAGAAGCAAGTCCCTCTCCGTGGCTGTCAGTGGTACAAATCAACAGCAGTGACCCTTGGGCTGCAGGATGGGGGGGGGGGGGCACATGCACATGCGTGTGCATGTTCAGACACACCCCAGGCTGCTCCAGGCCTGGCCTGAAGGACGGTGCTTTTTCAGACCCCAATTTCAACACCAGGCAATGGAAATAGCTTTGGAAAAATAAAAATAAAAATGCAGAGGAGGCAGAGGAGGTAGAGCACTGCCAGGAAAACAGGGCTTCAACCTCTGGGTTTCCTCCACAAACACTGACACAAGCCAGAAAGGCAAGAAAGGGGCTGTTTTGGGGTAAGCAGGTTGGTGAGACTATATTGCAGAAATCCCTACTGAAAACCCTCCCAGGCAACCCCACGGCTGGCAATCACAACATGATTGATTTTACTACAGGCACCTATTTCAAGAAAACACACCGTGAAGGTTTTGGGACCAGCAGGGAGTGAGAAGGGATTACGTGACAGCGCTGTCAGTACTCCCAGGTTTTTTGGATGGGGAGAAGAGGCCACCTCATGTGGTGGAGAGAGGATGCATATCCTCTTCTCCTTTCCCCTCGGCGGTCAGGGCAGTCCTAGGCACACTGATACCCACCCAAAACCCTCACTGCTCCCAGCCCTTAAAGAGGTGCCTCAGTTTGCCCCTTTGGGAACCTGGTGGCACTGTCACCGAGAACGGGACCCATGCAGGCAGGCAGGCTATGGTGGAAAGGATCGGGCCCTTAAAGCGTTCCTAAACGTGCAATTTCTTACGTTCTTCTCCGTCTTGATTCCCAATACTCCTGTTTGGAGGCCTGGTAGGAGTGTGCAGTTATTGGCACATCTATCTAAGCATTGAGCCCTAGCAGAGATACTGTAAGGACTGAAAAACAAGTGGACTTACAGCTCCCGCTCCAGCTCCGGCACACACTCGGCAA
>NW_017729000.1:7758269-7760138 GCF_001723915.1 Gavialis gangeticus | reverse complement strand
GTGCAGTTATTGGCCCATCTATCTAAGCATTGAGCCCTAGCAGAGATACTGTAAGGACTGAAAAACAAGTGGACTTACAGCTCCCGCTCCAGCTCCGGCACACACTCGGCAATGTTTGCTTTTCTCTCCTGTTTGCCTGATAACGCTCCCCTCAAACGCAGTGTTTGCTCTTGTTTGGTCGATGGTTTTATGTCATTCATATGGAAGTGCCACATTTTTCAAGTGGTGGCGCAAGACGTGGGGCTGCGCAAACAACAAGCGTGGCATATTTCAGCCCCCCACCACACAGCCCTGGTGTGCAGGGAATTTGGCCATAGCTCTTTATTTGGTTTCTTTATAAATGGTAAGGAATCCTTGTGCTGAAAAGATGACTTTACTGATTGCCTCTTCTTTTCCCTTTGAAAAAGGGATACGGATAAGAGGGGTTTGCTACCTTAATTTGGGAACTCAGATTTCACTGATCTTTCCAAACAAAAAGGCAAGAATGGGTTCTCTCTCAACAAATTTCCATCTATTTGTCCTTTAAATGTAGCTCCTTAAACCAGTCGCTCAACACAATCTAATTTTTCAGTGATACATGGAAGAGACATGTGCTTAACCCACACACATTATTTAGAAAGCGCGTCCAAATTGTGAAACAGCTTTTCTGCAGTTCTCATGAATTGAGCACTTCTTCATTAGGAAGCAATTGTTTCTGCTTACTGGTGCAGGCCTAATGCTTGAAGAAGTCAGTCCTTGTACTAATATGCCAACACGCTTCCAGCCCCGGAAGACAGTAGGTTTTCAGACACGGAAGTCATGTCTTTCTGATTACCATTGTGCTAACTTTACTCCATTGGCTTTATCATGATTTTAGCTGCTGATATCTTAGGAACCACTGATAACCACAGAGAATTAAGTCCTAGCTGATCAGACAAGATATCCATGATTCAGATTCAAAACCAAGTGAGAAAAAGCAAAACCATCATGAGATCAATGTGAGACTTAAAGTGTAATTTTGCATGACCTGGTAGGGCAAGAAACCAACACCTCAGTGCTGGAGTCCAGTGAGTCCAATGGCCAGAAGCAACAACAGCAAAGTGCACTACTTACTAAGTATTCATTGTGTCGACACACCAGCCATCCAGCAGACCCCTGGCACTGGCACGACTCGGCCGCAGGGACTCCACGGTGGCATCACTGCTCATGCACTGTGGAAGCGCAGAAGAAATGGAGCAGGCGAATGTGGGCTTTAAATGTCACACCAATGCTTATGAACTGGAAGGTGGCTTCACATGCACAAGAAAAGCATAGGTGAGGATGAGAAAATATTGTCCTGCGGGACCTTTCTGGGCAGGCACTGAAAGCCTCTCAACAACTTGCTCTGGCCACTCGGGCCATGCCAGGAACCTCAGAAGCCATAAAATCCCCTTTGTAGTCATGACAGAAGTCACTTGGAAACTTTCAGATTTAAAGCCTGGCAAGTCGATACCCTACATCTCCTCCCAATGGAAATTGCCCACTGATCGAAAGGAGATCAGGCTCAACCCAGAGTAAGTGTTTATACTGACTTGCCTCCCTAATTGCTTCCCAGCCCTTCCTGGCTGTAAAGCACAACTACATTTTTATGACTGGCAATGTTTCAAAACCCCGACATCAAGCTGCTCAATGGTACATTCACTCTCAAACCACTGGCATAACCCAGCTGCACCTATGCCGATCCATTTGTCATCTGAAGTGCACCATTTGCTCCTTATAATGTGTATCATCTTTCACAAAGCTGTTGTCATGCGTTTCCCTGATCCCAGCCACTTGACACCCTCAGCACACCACTCGCTGCATGTGCTCATAAAAATCACTTGCCACGTGGCTTTTTTTTTTTTTTTTTTT
>NW_017729000.1:7748675-7758112 GCF_001723915.1 Gavialis gangeticus | reverse complement strand
TTTTTTTTTTTTTTTTCCTTTCAATGAACACTGCCAAAACATCCAAACCGCAGTTGTTTTTGAGCCAGCACCGTAGGAGTCTTCTTTTAACTCCCCAAATGTATGTGAACATTGCTGTATAGGAGGGGCTGTGCTTTCCACTACGTGCCGCTGGAAACCACAGGCGTGTCTCTCGATGAGAAGGGCACAGGTACTGATATGTGGCAAGGGTAAGGAACAAAGTGCATGCAAAATTAAGCTGAGTAAAAATGAAGCCCAGGTATTATTACCTGGAACTGTCATAAAGAAGATGCTATTTTAAAGCACTTTAGAAATAACCTTGAAATCAGTGGTGCTCAGTGAAGCTTTGTGGTGTTATATCCGAACATTCAAAGGGTTATTTATTGGGGAGCAGAGAAAGGGGATTATTGTTTTCATTGATCAGAGCACAGGAGGCCAGATTCTCAGTTCTGCTAGTGTAAATTCAGTCCACTCCTGTGATGTGAAGTTACTGGGCTTTCTCCAATTTACACTGATCTAACAAGAATTCAGAGACTTTGCAAGAAAAAGAGCCCCACAAAGCTAGTGTTTGCGCTCCTGCTCTCATCCCTGCTAGGGTTGTTGATGCACTGATAATATTTTTCCTGACTGATCAGTTGTAAAAGGGCTTTGGATCAAGCCTTTAGTGCTTGCTGGTATCTCTGCTGAAACTGGATTTTAATGCCTGAGCCAACTCCCATTAACAACAGAAAGACTCCCATTATATTTAATGGAAGCTGGGTAAAGCTGTAGGTGCTTTGGAATAGATCTTAGTACCTAACCATGGAAAATATAAAATCCAAGCCAATTACCCCATTATAGTTCATCTTACAGTAACACTCCATTCAAAGGTCAGAAAGCTTTGAATATGCCGTTGGTTTAGGATTCAGTTCTCACCTACAGGCTCAGGTCTTTTCTCATTCACACAGGTGCAATCCAGAAGCATCTGTCGTAAAGCTGACACAGCCCCAGGGGTATAAAATTGAGGTAAAAGGAAAAATCGGGTCCACGGCATACTTCACCATGTTGACTACTTCATTTCTACATTATAATAATATACTGAATTAGGCTGTTTATTACATGGACCTATTCTCCGAATGGCTGCTAGATTTGTGTTTCATGTAGGGCACTCTTACAATACAGACTGCCCTTGGTCATACTACCATTTCATTTACAGTCCCATTTTGAGGCTATAACACAAAAAACTGTTAGCTCTCAACAACACGGTTACATCCTAAGAGACAGCTCCATCCAACTGAAGCAATCGGTGACATTTTGTCACAACTGCCTTTGAAGCATGAACATTTTTACAATGGAGTCCACACTGTTGAATATTCATACTAATTTATATGACAATGCGGTAAACTCTACCAAGCTCTCCAAGCATATCAGTTTGCAACTTATTCCCCCCTTTAAATTACCTAACAAGCACAGCATTCATAGAAAAAACACCACCACAAAAATTGTCCATGGAAAAAAGATCCAAGTTATTTTCATCCACAGAGATCGTTAATGGACTTGTGAAATCAGTCCCTTGTTGACAGGTTCTGGACATCATTAAATGGACCTTTATTGTTAAAAAGGCTATTTAAAATACATACTGTAGCACTGCAGTGTACAAACAGAGCGTACTGTATGTAGATGATTACATACATTGGCCATTTAATGTGCAATATTGATAAAAACAAAACTGAAAATAAGATGATGATGACTTCCTCACTATATACACATTACATAATCATACCTTACAAAAAACTTTGGTTAGTCTTATAATTAGTTACTCATTCTAGAAATGAAATAAGGAAATACCCTGTATCTGGCACTAGAAAGATTGCATTGGTATCTTTTAATCAAGTTATCATTGAGCGACACAGGCTTAAGAGGAATACCTCAGAAGACCAAGATTTTCTGAACTCCTAAATGCTGTTTAATGCATCCATGCATTGGTAATTAAGCACAACCTTTGATGCTTGGTCTGCCCTTTGGGCAGGTAGCTTCCTTGAAGGCTTTTCCCTATAAGCCTCAGAGTGCCAGCATGGCTGTAACAGAGACAGAAGGCAGGACAGATATGCACCTTTAGAGACTAACTAAATAAGATATTATATATACACACACATATACATACATATACATGTACACATATATATATTAGGCAAGGAGAGGGAAGGATTTCTTAGGGCAATATCTTTTATTGGACCAACTATGTCTTTGGGATAGAGTTAAAACAAGCTTTTGAATGCAAGGACTGATGAAGACCGTCTTGCATTTGAAAGCTTGTGCAACTTTATCCCAATTACACAGTTGGAAATCATTGCCTCTCATAACATTTGTGGACCATCATGGCTACAGAGTCACTCTTCACTACCATATATACAAAGAACACAAGTTTTCGTGAAGCCAAGTTCACTTCATCAGATGCTGCGACTCCAGTGTTTTTTGGCCAGGGGATCCACGCTGATGTGGGTCACTGGTCACACATCTGTCTTCTCCCCTAAGCCTCCTCTCCTTACTGCAGAGTAGAAAAATGCTCTAGCACGTTGCTCCTCAGGCAATCGCTCAAAAGGTAGGCAGCATGCCCTCCTCACTATCTTTTCCATCTTACGAACCGCACCGCGGCACTTCTATTGTATTTAAGACTCCAAAGGACAAAGAGGTGGATCTGACCTCCCAGTCTTGCTACCCAACTAACTACAAAACCACCCGTGGTATCAACAGGAGTCCCACACAGATCAGTAGCATGAGGAGATAGGTTCCACATCCTAGTATTTATATACCTCCAAAGGGCACCAGGCCAAGACGTGAACAAAGTCCCTACACTGAAGACCTAGAAGGAAACTCCTTATGTACATCCATCCTTTCTTCACGTGCAGCTTACAGCTACCTGAGGAAGCACCAGGGCTTTAATCTGCAGCACTGGGGAACCTGACAGTAGCCTGCACCTACAGATTTCTCTTCCACCCACTTTGATTCGTGTAAGATAGAGTCACAGGGATGTTTGCCCCCCAAAACTGCCGACCGCAAGGTTTACACTCTATCACAGCTATACAAACGCATATGCATTAAAACAGAATATGTGTTCACATTCAAAACTGTTGTAATCGGGAAATGAGCCATGAAGTGTGTAAATGATGACACGTTAATAATCTGTTTTATAGCTTAAATCAGAATCTTGGAATTTCACAGTCAGAGACTTTTAAATAGGTCAAAACAGAGTAATCGCACTTAACGATCACGCTCCGATACAGAGCGCGCCAGTGCCAAGAGCTGGGGAACCTGATCAGAATGGATATCAGCTCCTGGCACGTGTCAGAGACGTTTCTTGCACCTCGATCGATTTTATAGTTAAGTAAGAACAAAAACACACAGCCCTAGCCCAACACTTTTGGGAAACATGCAGCAAGAGTCCATATGACTATGAAGATTACAAGTTAAGCCTAAAGGGTCTGCCTTTTAGAAGGCACTGCAGATGCATTAAGCCTAATATATCCTTACAGAGAATAGGACTGCCTGTAAGTGGCATAATTTGAGGAAGAATGGGAGATATTCTGCAAATGTTGTGGATGCATTTACTGTCATTTGCTCAGGGACTTTCCAACTGATGCAATCAGAGCTAAAATAGACTCCTGCATATCTAATTTAAGAAAGAGGTGGGGGACAGCAAGAATCTGAAGACATCTTGAGACCCATCATAACAATAATCACTACTTTTGGTTCCCTTACAAAAATGTCTTTAGGAGCACACGTAAAGCTCAACTATTCTGTGACTTTCAGCACATCTTTTCCCCCTGGTTTGGACCACCATAAGGATCACAAATTCAGTATTTTGAGCATCTCCTGAAATAGGCCGTGTACAGCACCAGCTAATGAAGAAATACTGTTTTCCTTGCTGACATCATTGAGCTGCTGAGGCATAACCAAAAAGATAAACTGAAAGTAAGCGCTAAAATTTCATGTGTGCCTAAGGAGGAGGCAGCGGAAGAGGCAAAAAAAAAAAAAAAAAATCAATGTTTGCCAAATGGGAAAGGACCGAATTAGTCAGGGAAATTATTTGGAGCTTGTAAGACAGCAACGGAGGAAGCAGGAATGGCTCTCGTCAGTCCAAAAGATTCTGATATCTGCTTCTGAAAAAATGAGTCAAAAGATGAAACGGCTTCTTATTTGAAGGAAAAAGATGAAGAAGAGTATGAATTACTAACATGTCTATCCATAAGTGCCAGAAGCACAGAAGCAGTAATGACACACACAACCCCCCTCCCCCTGCCCCCAAAAGTGCTATTAGCTGATGGAGTTTATCATCTAATAGGTGGCAATGAAAGCAATATGCAATGATTGGGTCATTTGCATAACTGGAGTGTTAATTTAGATGGGTGCAGGCTCTATATTAGAGAGCAAAGGAGAGCAAGAAGGCTGTCATTCTATGTCCATGCTACGTAGCATGGCAGTCAGCATTCGTTTGGGAAGCAAGTCATTATGCCAAGGTGTCACGAGAAATCCCAAGATGTTAAAATCTAGTTTCACTCCAATTCAGGGGAAAAACCCAGAAAAGTTGGCATTTGTTACGAAAGGCCAAATTCTGAAATCCCCCTCTTTGATAGGGTTGCAACATTTCATTTCAATGTCATTGTTGTGTATATCGACTTCTCCACAGTTATTTAGAACATAATTTATAACGTAACCTAAGAAGTCAAAACGAATCGTTTCAGCCCCATCAGAATGCAAGGGTTTTAGAATTTACTATCAGGAACGTCACCCAAATCAATTCATTCCTGCAAAACGCTTTGGTTTGGTCTAATCAGCACTTTCCAACAGAAAACATCAGAATACTCCGAGACTTGCCCTCATTATAATCTGCATGTCAAATGCCGGCGGAGAAAGGCACTTCTGGCCACAACAGCTTCCTAGCATTCCAGGATCAGCTGAGCAGCGTCAAGGACCTAACAGCTATGACCCTGAAGGAGAAAGGGCGGGCAACCCGTTGGTGATGGGCGCAGGCACCATGCCTGTCATGCTCTAAATGCTAAGTACGAGGACTGCAACGCATGAACAATGCAAGCAAATTCTTTGGTGTTCAGAGTTCAGCCAGCCATTCTCTTTACATACATCCCTGGAATGTGCTGAAATAAAGCAGAGAGGAACCATGCCGAGAGGCAACTCGGAGCCACAAATGCCATTAGGTGAATGGAGAACTGGAAAACAACTCTGCTTTGCTTATCAACTCTTAACACGCACGTGTATGCACACACACACACACACACGCTCCGTCTCATAAGCGCCTAATATATACCTAAAAAACCAGGGCCAGCTTCAAAGTCCACTCTGCAAGCAGCACGAAGTGCACCTAACCCAGGCAGGGACGGCCTCTGAGGATGCCCTTTGTGCAGGGGAAGTCTCTGCCAGCATACAACTGCTGCTATACCCAGAGCTGACTTCCAAGCAGAGGCATGCCCTCCCAGGTATAGCACGGTCTGGGGGGCATGGCTGAGCCGAGTTCTGCTAGGTCTGATCCTCCGGGGACCTACTTTACACCTGCAGCAGAATGCAGGAGCAAAACCCTTCCCGCTTTACCTTGCTCTGGAGCTGGGAAACCCTGAATCAGGGACTGCAACCTCGTTGGTCTACAAGCCAGAATAAAAGCCAGGATGGGCAGAAGTTCATAGGCTTATTGCTTTCCATGGAGGGTACACAGTATTACTCACATGTTTAATGTTATGCGTGTGCTTTGATGCTGGATCAGAACCAGAGCGCTAAGCATTTTGCAGAACCAAACACGTAAACTCTCTATAGGAGGCAGCAAACCTGTATGGAAGCGCAACGGAAAGCCCGTCTTTCCTCGGCAGGTATACGGGTTAACGCTGCGTCGTCACAATGTCCCTAGCCTGCGACATTTCTGCATCCCAAAAGCAGCCCACGGGTGCAAGAGAAGCTCTGGAGTGACTTGACTCTGACAATGCGTCCCACCACAGATGGCAAGGTGATATTTATAGTATTATTGTACAAATCGAGGGCCCTTGTCCCAAGACAGGAATGGACTAGACATCACAGTGAAGTCCGCAAGGAACCTCACGATGCAGATTTAATTTGCCCATCGTGCTGGGAGCTATGAAACATCCCTCGCTAATTTGAGCAGCACAAAAAACTCCTTTAAAAGAAGACAGGCATTGCCATTCTGCATCTACTCCTGTATCCGGTCACCAACGGGGGTAAGTCCACATGCCTCCCAACAGGTGCTGTTAGCAATTATAGACTCAATCTGCCTTCCCACAACGTGGAAGGAGGGAAGCCCCTCCCCAAGCATAGTGTTAGGGATGGGCTTCAACCCTGTGCAAGGGGGTCCGAGAGCCCCTTCACAGCTCCTGTTTATTACTGAATATTAACAGCTCTCTCTCTAGTTCGTCTTGGGCCTTTTTTTTGGATCCTGCTACACTTGGTCTCCGTGACATCTTGTGGCAAGGAGTTCCATGTGCAATGGGTGACAATGTCCTTCCTCGTGCCTCCAATCAGCCTCCTAGCTGGCCAATTAGTTTTTGGAGGGCCCGGGACTGTGCCAGGGAGCACCGCGGCAAGGCACTGCACGCAAACTACGGCCCGTCGCTAGGGACCTACTTAACACACCGTTTTGTGGATTTTGCAGAAACTGTGAAATCTGGGATAGCCCGCAAAATCAACCACAATAAAATAAAATACAATACAATGCTGCCTCCCCAGTGGAAGCCAGCGATCCTTGCTGCCGGGAGGGGAAGGCACTGGCTGGTGGGATGGCACGGCATGAAGGGCAGCTGCCCCCTCCTCCCACCAAAGCCTCTCTGCCAATCAGAAATGCCCGCGAAATCAGCTCTGCACACCGTGAACTGGCTGCAAAGATCCCTTTGTCTCGCTGCGACTTAAGTAGATCCCTACCCATAACAGAAGTCCCTTAGTCCAAGTGGGAGAGTGCACTGGCCCATATCCAGTGCCACGCTACAGCGGGGACACCACTCCCGTTTGGGGAGGCAGCGTGCGTAGCGAGCTCTGCTTGCCTCGCTCCCTTTGCTTTGTACCAAGTCAGTGCAGACATGCCTAATGAGTACATCAGCACTGCGGTGAGCTCAGTGTGGCATTACAAACCTGCCTGAGAAAAAACGAGCCCGTGCTGAGCTGCGCGCTGCCCCGTCTACACTGCTCCTGCCCACGCCGGCTCGGGGAAGGCGCCGCGGTGCTGCAGCTGCAGGGCAGATGTGCTGCTTGTCAGATAAGCACCTTTAGTCTAAATGAATTGCCGGCTTCCAGGAATAATTTTCAAAACTGTCAAACAAGCTCATATACAGCAAGCAAAGCCCAAGGCAGCTGCGCGACCACTACCCAGAGCCCGACTGCTGCAACAGATCTGTAAACGTTATCCAGATTACCCACAGCACTGAGTCGCTGATGTGGGAAGCATGAATCACACTTACCGGGCTAAATTACCCCAGACTCTAAATAGGGCTGCTAATTATTTCTAAGGATGTGTTTAAAATAACCCCAAACCCTAAATTTGATTACCCACCACTCTAAATCCTTTCAGCTGAGTCTCATTAGGGAAGGCTGGCCTGATGGCACAATAGAAATGTTTCCTTTTCCCCACCTCAACTAATGGGTCTTTGATAGGATGTGCTATCCTTCAGCATTGCCTGCTGCTTTTAACCTAATAAAGGGGGGAGCCATGTCACTCAAACCCAGTGCTAAACTGGGGAATGATCCTCCTTTTCCTGATCAAATTAAGACTCTTGGAAAGTGTGCTTTAGCAGGACAGCAGGCTCCCGGAAAAATACGCTCCGATCCGGAGCTGCTATAAATGGAAAAGCGAGTGGGGGGAGAGGGGGATGTGAAATGGCATCATCCTAAAAGGTTGCAAAAGCTCAAAGACAAGTTGACGCCTCAGTAAAAAAGAGGACGTTGCATTTCCTCCACCCTTGTTGTGTCTCTCTCTCCCACTGAAAAGAATTAAGAAAATACCATACTGCAATACGAGAGAAAATGCTCATCATTTTAAAGTAGATCACCCCTCCCTTGGTGAAGCCCTCAGCCCTTCAGAAAAGAAGTCTCCAAGATGATGCTCCTCTTCATCCTCCTCTGGAAGATGGGACGAGCTGCAGGGAGGAGTGCTGAACCCGTATGAAATTCAGGTGTCTACGCCGGTCCCAGACATCAGCAAAGGGCCAAGGCAATCCATCTAGGACGCCCCTCCCTTCACACGGGTGCTGCATGCTTGGCACCCTCCCACCGTGCCCACCGCCCCTCCAGCAGCATGGCTCTCACAGACACACTATGAAGTGCACAACCTGTGTGCGGCTGTCCCCAACTTCCCATATTGCTATAGCTCTTCTTCTTGTAACCTCCATGAAGCCGGAGCGTCAAGAATGAATACCCTCGACGCTCTCCCCCATCCAGTACATGGCAAGCAAACCACCAAACCCTTTCCACTGTGCAGGTCCCATTCAAAACGACCGCCCTCCAAAGGGTCTTGGCAAGTGGAGATGCACCATGAACACACAACACCTCCTTTTGTGTTAAAGAGAGGCGACCCGGGGCACCTGGACCGCGGGAGCTTGAATTCTTCCACTGTTGGAGCCTAGGAGTGTAAGTCTCAATCAACGGGAATCCTGCCTGAATAGAGACTGCCAAACCAGACGTCTCACATTGTACTGGGAGTAAGACAGCGTGGCTGAACTAGTCAGATTTTCCTCTGTTACACCCAGGAAATCCAGAGCAATTCCCAGACAATCACAGTCACTACAGATTTACAGCAACAGAAATGCAAGTATCTGGCCCAAAATACATATCCCCCAATGCCGCTAAAGGGAAGGAAATACTCACTACACCACACACCTGCCTGGGAGCTTTCTTCCCTGCAATGCACTTTTCCAATTTTAGTACTCAATAAAAACCACTCGGCACAGGAAGCATGTCTGCAAGTATCTCCCGTCCACGGTTTCAGACAGCGGCACTACAAAGACTGTATGTACTGAATTAACATCAAGTGGCTTAAACCCGCACAGACTTGAAATGAGCCAGAGAAACGCAGAGCAGGCAGAGATGGCCCCCGCGCGCCCCTGGCTCCCGAGCAGACGCCTTATGCCAGGGCCCCTCTGAAGCACCGCTACGCCGCTGAGATGTCTCACGCCGGGCGACACGGCATCCGTGGCTGTGTCGTGTCAGGCAGGAGTCCGCGGCATTGAAGCGCCACGGGCAGGGGCCACTGCAGCTGTTGCCGTGCTGCGCTGATTAGCACGACAGACACGTCCACGCGGCCAGCGCATCGCTGACCCCGCGGAGCGGGAGAGTTTCTTCAGAGCCCCGGAAACGCACAGGATCAAGGGGACCGGCAGGCCGCGGGCGCCCGCACTTCAGAGGGACGCGCAGCCGCACACCCGGGGTCGAGGCACGCCGCCGGCGCCGGGCCG
>NW_017729000.1:7715918-7747931 GCF_001723915.1 Gavialis gangeticus | reverse complement strand
ACACACACACACACACACACACGCCGTGCAAGGACGGGGCGGGGCGCGCGTGCACACGCACCGGCACACGGCGCTCTGCTCAAGGCACAGGTGCAAGGCGTGCACACGGGCACACACTCCCGACGCAGGCTACGGGGGGCACATGGGCTTTGCAAGGACAGGTGCGAGGGTCACACGCACGGGGCACTCTTCAAGGACAGGAGCAAGCCAAGGGACACACAGGCGCACACAAGCTCGCGGCCCCTGGCAAGGGGCAGGTGTGATAGACGTACGTGCCCAAACACAAGGCATTTTGCAAGGGGCAAGTGCAAGGGGCACAGACGTACACAAGGCAGTTTGTAAGGGACAGGTGCAAGAGGCACGTGCACACGCATACGCACAAGGCACTTTGCAAGGGAAGGGACAGATGTGACAGACAGGCACACAAAACTCTTTGCAAGGGTAGGACAGGTGCACATATACACACACTTGCACACACAAGGTGCTTTGCAGGGACCGGTACAATAGACACACACGTACATATACAGACGCACACAGGACAGGTGCAAGCCCTGCAAAGTGTGTGCACAGGGGAGGGATTGTTCTCAGGTCTCCTTGCCCCTCAGTCCCGTTCACCCACCCCCGCGGGTTACAGCTCAGCTGAGCAGCCAGAGACGTGGTACCCGAGGGCACGGGAACACAAGCAGGTTTTATTTATGGTTTTAGGTGCACTTCAGCTGTGCAAGGCAGGAGGTTGTGGCATCTGCCCACAAGAGACAATATTTCGAGAGAGGATAGCACCGGGGAACAGGGACCATCTCGACAGCCCTGGGGAACGACCTGTGGCAAGAGGAAAGGCCACCCATGCAAAGGGGCCCCAGGCTGCTTCATCAGTCTGCCCGCACCCTGAGTCGGGGGGACGCTGCCAACGGTTGCTCAGAGTCCCCACGTGCGACCGGTTTCTCTTTGGAGACTGGGGACAAGGGTGGCAGCGAGTGGTGGTGGTGCCGTAGCACCTGCTTAGGAAGGAACTGATCCCACAAAAGTGTTTCACGGAGAATAGTTGCTGGTTGTGGTTTCCGCACGCTGTTGTCTGGGGCTCAGTAGTCGTAAAAGGGACACGCCTCTTGTCAAACTTTAATAGCTATAGTACTCTCAGTCTCCAGCAGCTGGCAATGGACTTGCATTTCGCATCCTCCCCAAGTCCTTCTGCAGCTCTTGGACATACAGGACCATAAAAACCTTGAACGAAGGAGATTTCTCCCTGCACACGATACTGCATAGGAGAGCTGCAGGCTGCCCTTGCACGACCCTTTGCAAATAGCAGCGTAGGAGATGGGCACGGCCTGCAACAGCGCATCTGCCTGCAGAAATTCTGCAAATGAAGACTGAGCTGTCCAGAAGTGACCCGGGAAGCAAGGCTGCCTTCACCAGTGTCTCCCGGTTGATCTGCTTTACATCAAGGGCTGCACGAGTCGCTACAGCTGTTGCGTCTCATAGTGGCACGTTCATCCCAGTCATCAGTGTTCCTGTACTTTTTTTCATTTTAAATAACAGTGATTGTAACCCCCTGAAGACTGAATAGAGCACAAATCTCACTCCCAGGAAGTCCACCACGTTTACTGCCATTAACAAGAAGACACCTGTGCCGCGAGACAAGCATTTCGTACACACACCATGGGCTAGAAAAAGTCACTCTGGCTTGGATAAGCATATGGATAAGACACAAGACACCTATGGTTCCCACACATACTTTCATTTGGTCTCTCTTCTACTCTGGCCGATCATTATCGTAGAAATATAAGCCTGACAAGGATCACAAGGGATCATCTAGTCATTCTGCTGCACCGAGATGGATTGTTTAGTAATTTGGTTTAGTTCCCCAGGGTCTCCGAGAAGTACTAAGCTTGCCTTCTCCACTCCCCTGATCCCTCACTTATCCTCTGTGAATTGCTGAAGATAACTACTGGTTCAGAGATTACTTTAGGAAGTAGCCAGAGCACTTGAGAGTGAATTTTGTCAGGTCTTATCTACCTGAATACCAACTTATCAAGCTACCCCTTAAAAGGTGCCATGAGTTTTCTCATGTGTTCTTCTGGAAGCAGATGGCAGGGAAACTTGCTTTAACTTTAGACTTCTATAAATGGATGTAACATGTTGGTCAGATTTTGTTCTTATTTGTTTCCTTTTCTTTTAGATCCTCTTTTAAAAAGTTACCATTGAAAGAAGAAAAAAAAGGACTTTTTTTTTTTTTGGTAGAGGGGGCACTTATCCAGTCTCATTCATGACCATTCAGTTGCATAAAGCATCTACGTAGGTCCAAAGATCTTCAGTTGCTTGACATCCAGTTCACTCAGCTGGGGAGCAAGAATTTCTTGCAGAAAGAAAATACTGTTAGCAGACTGGTACAGTAAGCAAGCAAATGGTCAAACTTTTTCGCGTTCTGATCAGTTCTTAAACAGCTGTCGTTGTATGAGCCGTTAACAGTGTGTTGAAGCTCGCATAATGAATGTGGTACGCTTCTGGGCTGCGCACTGTGATTGATGGACTGAACGTGTGCACTCTGACACATTAATACGTTCAGGAAACATCATGACATACATCGTCGCATTATCTATAAGTGCTTCGTGTAACTCATCTGTTATGCATTAATTTGTATCTGCTCTTAGTTTGTTCAAATTAAGTGTAAACTTACCAACCTGAATTTACTGTAATTGGTGCGCTTGAAGTCAGCTACCGAGCTGTCGCGTCACCATCGAGACAACTGCAGAATCTCAGCAGTGAAATGAAGTACTTTCTTTTCAGGTGACACTTCCCCAAGCACAACACATGGCTGCAAAACCTGGAATCGTTACATTTCAAACAAAAGTTGAAGATTGTGAAAAATGGAAAAATTCTTCTTTTTCTTTTTTTGCAAGAATTAAAAGTCTCTTTTGGTCTCACATTGCCCTTTCCTTCCATCCTCTGATCTCCCTTCCCACCCTTATACTTGTCTACTTCTCTCCTTTTCCCTACCCAAAGGAGAAATCCTGGCCGCCAGAGACAAGGAATCGCACAGCAGGAAGCAACAGCAATGCTAGCCTCATCCATGGAGTGGATGAAGACAGACAGAAAGATTAAGAGAGTCCATGGAGCCCAGACTGCTGTGCATTAGACCACACTGTTATCATAAACGGGGATTTGCAGAGACACAGTGGCCAACAATGGGAATTCACCATGCATTCCTCCCTACAGAGTGGAAATGCAATGGCTACAGGCGATACTGCCGTTTGGGTGTCACCCACGAACTGCCCAGATTTAAATTTTTTTCATAGACCTTCTCTGACTCGCAGACTAGTTACTGCAGATCCCCGCAGGGGACAAAATTTAGCCACCAGTTGTTGAAGGGCAATCACAAAGTATGGGGTCAAGGGGGAAAGTGAGCATATATCCTTCCTGAGATGAGTTCAGGCATCTCTTAGCTATAGTCTCAACTCTCTCTCTCTCTCTCTCTATATATATATACATATACACACACACACGTGTGTGTGTGTATGTATGTACATACACATACATACATATATATACACATACATATATACACATGTGTATATGTATGTGTGTATGCATCTGCAATGCAGGCATCGAATTGTGAAGCTGAGGGTCTTGGCGCATGCTTGTCCATGTGCCTCATCAAAACTGTTTCAGAATTACATACCTGGGAGACAGAAATAAAATAGGAAGCACAACATCAGCATTGCTCTCTAGCTAGTTTTTTAGTTTTACATTTTAAAAGCAGGGCTTGGTGGGATTAGCATAGCTCAGTTCCACAGAGCTGCACATCTCTGAGACAACACTGTTCTTCTCCATAACATAGACACACTTTTCCCTTCTCCCCCTGCTTCCCTGTGAGATACACGAAGAAAATGGGAGAGTCTATGCATTAGTAGTACTTGGTGCCTCTTCTCTGCAATGCCCCCCATGATCTGCCAAGGAAGAAGCTAATGCAGACTGGCCCCCCTGCCCTTATGGCTTCTCCATGAGGCAGGCCCAGGAAGAAGACCTGGATTAATCCCTCTGCCATTCTCTGAAAAACAAAGACCATTTTTCCCTTTGTGGCACATCAAGTTACAGTATTACGTTTGTTTTATGAATGTGTAAACTGGGCTCCATCACACGACCTGTCCAGACTTTCTTTGTAGGTCAAAATAGTCTGACCCCTGAAAGTTCGATGAAGCTCCTTCTACATTACTTCAGGGCATCTTCCTCCTCCTCCTAAGGCAAAGGAGCAAGGAAAATGCTGGGTTTTACACCGTGGCCCTTGCTCTCAGTTGGGCCAACACGGAGAATGAATTCCATGCAGGACCCTGCACCGCCAACTCTGCCTGGCACTGCCCGCGTCCCAGTCTCGCAGCAACGGTGCCCCATTTCATCCTCACTGCTGTGATGGCAGGAAGGGTGAGAAGCGAGCTCTGAGACAGCCATTAACAGACCATGTCAGGAGTCCATAGATCAAACTCAACAACTATAATTGCATCCGGGAGCAAAGAGGAGAGGACATTGAAAAATAGGTCTGATATATTCTTTACTAATTAGATGGATACTTACAGTGATGTCCTGCCAAATTTTTAACAAGGGGATCCATCAACAATTGAAAGTCACAGTCAATGAGACATGTAATGTTCCCTGGGTAAAATATTCCAGATTTGCAAAACCATCTCCATATTCCTTCCCTCTGCAAGAATCATCCATGTCTTTCATACACAACCCCATCGGGCCTACAGCCCTTCTCCCAGTCAGGACCTCCTGCTCTACCAGGCCTCCTGCTTCTTAGCATAGCAAGGTAGCGTCCCTACTGGGTAGCTGCTCCATGCAGCGGTGGCTGTAGCAGGTGGGCTCCTCGGACTTGAACATGTGCGTGGGATCAAGGTCTTACCAGGGGGCGGGATGAGAGGGAATCCACACAGGGAGAGAGCGAGGTAATAGGATTTCAGTATAATTACCTCTACGTTGGCTATGCTCGCCCATTGACTTTTTCTCTTTATTTTTTACGGACTTTTTTAGGTTTAGTGTGTTTTCCTGTTCACGCACAAGGCACCTAAATTGCAAATGCTCGGTCACCTACATTGAAGCCTCGCACAGGTTGCTGCACCGTGGTACAGTGTGTTTGTTTTCATACGACCGAAGGAGCTGGGCAACTGCAAGGACTTTGCTCCTTCAGGTAGCAGATAAGGTGCTTGCCCGTTCAACCAGGACAGGTCCTGAGAAACAGGGCAGTGCCGGGCTAGACCAGGCTGAACGCAAATTGAGCCCCTCCCGCATGATGCCTCTGTTTATTGTAAATACCCCGACTGACGGGTTTTTTGCACGGTGCGCTGAGAAGCTTGGTGCCGTCCTCGTCTCAACAGCGTCCTTGTCTGAGCCTGGGGAGAAATGGAGATCTGGACTGTAATGAAACGCTCCATCTCAGCATACGAGACCTTTATCATGGAGCAGGGATGGAAATAGCTTTGGTCTTTGTCGGCGGGGGTCTCAGACCTCCCACTGCCGCGGCCAGACGCAGGAGGCAGGGTGCCTTTTCCTGGGAGAAACGACTGCCACGTTCATACGGACGCAGAGAAGGTCACAGTTTGCTGTGACCATGGAGAGCACTTTTCAGGACACGTGAACGCTAACCTGGCGTCTGGGAGAAACCACAGCCCTGTAACACCAAATGGCTCTTTGTTGATCGGTATTTTGACAAGGCTACCATGAAAACCAATGCTATTTTCATCCCTCCTCTCTCTGAGAAAGCTCTCTTGTTCCACGATGGATTGTTTGGTCGCAGACCAGATCCCAGTTTCTCTCTCAGCTCAGACAAGGACACGGCGGAGACGGGCGACAACAAGTTTCTCAGCCTGCTGCACAAAAGACTTCAGTCAGGGTATTGACAATAAATACTGGCATCAAGAGCGAGGGGCTGCGTTTCCTGACAATCTCGCTGTCCGGAGAATGTTTTCTCGAGAAGGAATCTCTGACATCACCGACCGCTGGCATCCGTGTCGAGACGCTTGAATCCAAGTTGGAAATCGCAGGACAGAAGGGAGCTTCAGTCCCTCTGGCCGAACACAACGTCCCCAAGTTGTGACCTCCCGGGAACACTGGTGACGGAGACGACTGAGCCCCCGCGGCGCTCTCATCTGCGTGTCGTAGGGGTCGCTTTGCAAAACCCAGTCTGGTCTAGGATTAAATGCGGCTGGGGACAGTGATGAGGCACCGATTCAGCAAAGCATTTAAAATGTGTTTAACTGCGCTTCAGTGCTTGATGTTCCCCCCTTGCCATCGTGCTCACAATACGAAAAGCCCCTCGGGGGCGTTTAGGCTGTGGGTGTGCTTCTCAGTATCGACTCGCTCATCTAATTCTTCCCCTTCTTGTTTCTTGTTGTCCCGGGTCTCAGATCATGAGCTCTGCGGGACAGGAACTGCCCAGCGTGTTTGACGTTGTACCCACATGTAATATGGCCCTGGTTTCCACACGCTGTTGCAGCTCAATTAGCCAGAGGGATTTGCTACAGGCCTTTATTTGGCACCTCGTTTCTTTGCGTCTCCTATTTATGGAACAGATGATTATACCACCTAATCAGGATCACGGGCCAAATTGTCTATTGGTGCAATCCCATTGGTTTCAAAGGAATAATGTCAGCAGGGTCACTCATTAGAGATTAAAAACATCTGCAAAACATTCCTGACTTCAGCAGATATTTGGAACGAGCACGTCTCTTCCCTTGCCAGCCTTCTAACAAGGTGACAGCACCAAATATTGTTCTGCCATTCAAGAGGCAGTACAAGTGCAGAAAG
Organism: Gavialis gangeticus; assembly: GCF_001723915.1. Taxonomy (NCBI): domain Eukaryota; kingdom Metazoa; phylum Chordata; order Crocodylia; family Gavialidae; genus Gavialis; species Gavialis gangeticus. Next base: position 7,741,136 of record NW_017729000.1, on the reverse strand, counting down.
TTTTTACAACAACCTAATTTGTTGATAAGGAACGCAAATTAGCAGTTAATTGGAGAGCCTGCTACGGAGGAACTTGCTGTCCTTAAATGTTTCATTTCAGCTCCTGCTCCGTGCTGATTAGGAGCTGATGGGAGTGCTTCTGTGACAGAATATGAGGTTTGGTGATGTGCTGTCCGTAGGTAGATAATGGAGATAAATTGGCAAGGGATTGGGCCAAAGCTGGCTCTGTTTCACGGGTGTAACTACAGCCTGAAGATCCAACCTGAGTCACAGCGGATGGAAACGGATGTAAATGAGAGCATCTCAGACAGACAGTCATTAGTCGAGAAGATAAAGATGGACTTGGTGAAACGTGGGATCCGCTACTTAATCATGTGAGAGCTATAAGAGAACCATAAAGATGTATTTAATTCATGACGAGGCAGTAAGCTCTAACCCCGACTGATAAATCTTCCCTTGCTGAAGGGTCCTCCTCCGGTATCAGGCCCGCATCCAGCTCCCAAAGTTTGCGTTCCTAAGAGAGGCAGAAACCTCCAAATGTAAACGCTTAACAGGGGGAAGAAGACACGCAGGGCTGCTTGAAGGTCAGGTGCTTTGTTACAACAGAAGGAGGCTTTTAATTAGATTTATGGAGGAAAAAAGGATTTTCTCCTGGCAGAACAATCAACAGATGTATTTCCCATTGGTGTAAAGCAGCATAGCTCCATTGACGACTTTGTGGATTCAGAGCAGCTGAGCTCTACAGCAAAAATGCCGCCTGTCCATAAGACCACAAAAGAAATCAGGATTCATGTCCCGGGGACTGGTGAAGTGAAATGCCAAAGGCAAATAGCACACAAGGCAAAAAGTAATTTAGATTTCCTAACTGCAGATTTAACATTATCCTTACCTCGATTCTCTAACTAGCCATGGACCATGAAGGGAGACTGTATAATTCTTGTTTTAAAAGCAGGAATATAAATATTTCAATGGGAGTCACCACAGCACACTTTCAGTTTGAGGTCTTAAAAGCAGAAGTGTATTGCCAATGCAGGAACCATTACACGGAGCTGACATGGGCAGATCATATTTAATGTGAAGGAAAGGAAATAATCCATTGCAATTATATGATCACCATTGGCAGAAAGGGAAATAGGAAATAATGATCAAGTGCTTAACTTATAATGGTAATGGATGCTGAGTCAGGCGTCCCTCCCGGAGATACCCCTCTAAAGTATCTAGCAGCAAATATGAAGCCAGGTTTGAAATAGCAAAGATGCATTTTGTAAATTGGGTCCAAGCGCACACTGAGATCTTGCTGAATGACAACGATTCACGTGAGGGCGAATCCCTTATTAGTGCTGCTTGAGACGAACTAACACTTCGATTGGCTGGCATTTAATCTAGCAATGTGGCAGAGGGAGCGTGTGCACACGTGTGCGGGGGTGAGCGTGCGGTGGAGCACGTCTTATTTTCCATTCCAGCCCACACTGGAAGGTGACAATTTATTTTAGTTTTAACCAGTTCAAATGAGGTAAACACACATTCGTTTCCCACTTATAGGCTGAGAGAGCAGCTACTGCCCAGAGAAACACGACAAGAAGAACTGTGCGCAGAGGACTGGGATGCGGCTGCTGCCCAGCTGTGCAAAGACTGGTCTGGAAAACGGAGACGTCCACTCAGACTGGTGACCGCATCACGTGGCCCCCAGAGACCAAAGACATTTCCTAAGTGGTTTCTGTTTCTGGAAAGCAGGCACTTACACTCAGCCACTGGAAGCGGAAAGGACTTTGACTTCAGCACCAGCGTGGCAGCATTGTCTGCCCCTCAGAATTGAATACGTCCGATTCCTTCGCCGTGTTCCTTTATGAACACCTTCTTTTTTTTACTGGAGCACAATTTGAAAGATCAACTCCATAATCCTGGCACTCAAAAAGGAGGAAGATAGTTTTAACAGAAAATCAATGCACGTCCTGTTCATCCCCATCTCAGCCTCTTCCCATTTACAACGCTCGTTACTAGAGCGGAGTCGAACAAAAAGGTGTCGGAAAGCCAACAAGATCTAACGCACATCATTTTCCTGTTCTCTCCTTCCCAACCTCCTCCTCCTTTTAACCCTATTTTCTTCATGATTGCCTCGTACTTTCCCTTCACTCCTGGGAGTTCGTTGCTACTATGGGAAAGCTTTTGAAAAGAGACGGGACTTCTGCTGCATTGTGAAAGAGTCAAAATTCACTGGCACCTGCAGCAGGGAGTCTCATAACCCAGGCTCCTTACCAAGGGAGCAGCGTTTGAGCTCATACGTCTCACCTTCATTTCTGTCTATTCTGCCTCCCATTCAGGGCTGTGACTCGGGAGCGTCAGTCCATGAAACGCCACCACGCGACACCTTCGTCCCATCCAAGTGCAGGACTCCCGCCCACCTCTGCAATCACTGATACTCCAGTTTCGGTCTTGGTGCCTCTGCTTCCCTTTCTGATGCATATCAGATCCTTCACCTGAGCACCCCCCTGCACGTCCATTCAGCAGGGAGCTCTATGAAATACAACCAAGCAGTTCATAAAAAAGGTTTATTCTTGTCTTGGGCAGTGGGACATGGAGATTTTTCTTTGAAAGCAGCAACCATTTTCTTTGCCTTGGAAAAGGGAAATTCCTAGACCACAGCTGATAGCTTGCTTCCTTGTTGTGCAAGGAGGGCAGAGAGCTGCGCCACACCTGTTGTACAACCCTGGATGCAATCAATTCTTGGCATGGAGCCTTTTTGGTTACACCCTGCCCTCGTCTCCTGCAGCCTGACTTTCTCTCACTTCTCTTTTTAAATGAAAGCCACGATTCTCACAGAGTGGCACGATTTGGGGAGCTGGGGCTCTCAGGAAAATGGGGAAAAAATGGCCAAATATTGCAAGATTTGTGATGGGAAGTATGAAGGTTGGTGACACTGGTTGTGATAAGGGAAAAGGAGAAGAAGAGACCAAATCCCTTGCTTATTGCATGGGAGATCTGAGACAGGGCTATAGAGGCCAAAAAGAAGAAATGATTGCCCTAATAATTACTTAGAAGAGAGGTGGTTGGTTCACAGCTGAACAGGCCAACAGCAGATATCACAGGATGTTCGGCACTCTATTTGCTTTTAAAATTGTCCCATTGTCTCTCTTTCAAACAGAAAGATTTTAAAAACACACACACACACACACGCGCGCGCGCACACAAACAAACATGTCAGCAGACCCCAAAAAGAAGTTATTTTGCCAAGGACTTAACTTTTGCTGGAAATATCAAGCTACTTTGCTTTTCCTCCAATACAGAATTAAAATACGTCTTGAAACTGTGGAATTTCCTGTGAAATGCAAATTAGTAACTAGAGCTGTGCAAGAGCCAGCGAGGCAACCCTAAGGAAAAGTAAGACTTATGTCTGATGCTTTATTTTACCTTCGCCAACAGGTGTATCTACCCATTTATAATCCTTTTTATTTCCTCCCTTACTGAACTCCCACAGGGTGAGGGATAAATGCAGCAGCAAAGAAGAGCAAAACAGACAGCTTCACTCTATTACTTTCTGATTTAGTCAACCAGCGAATTATACTTACAAAGTGATAGTAAACATTGTTATCTGCATGTAGAAGGTGGCTGTGAAATACAGAACTTGAAAAAAGAGGAGCGCTCTCCAAGCTATTACTGGCTCGCTCTATGCTGTACTCTCTCCCAGAAGAGTTGAATTCACTTTCTTCTACTGTGTCACAGGTGCTGTGGTTTACTTAATATCCTAAGATGCCACTCCAGGCAATGGGTAACACTGCCTTCGATCAGCAGATGGAGAGAAGAACATAAAAATTAGTGTCATTCTCAGGTACATTTAATACCTCCCATATCCAATGTCCTGTTAGCCAGCAAAGCTCATTTCTAGGCAAGAAAAGGACAATTTTCTTGCAATTTCCCAGTGGGTCTAAATAAAAGGTATCATTTTGGAACCAAGGGTTCTAGTTTTTTGTAGGTCTTCTTGTCTCAGACCAACACAGCTACCAAGTACACTCCATTTTTAGCCAAGAGATTCTTGCAATGTCTGTTTTTCCCATTCTCTTCCTCTTACGTCTGTCATAGGTCTCCGGGAGGGCAGCTTCCAGCTGACTGCCAAATGCCCCCTCATTCTAGCTGCCAATCTTCTAGCATCCACGTACCTCTGGGAGCAATAGTATCATCCTCCAGCATCTCCCTTCTCTCTCTGCTGGCCCTGCAGAGATAGTCACTTTGCTTACTAGAAAAAAAAACCCTAACACAATAGCTTCCAAAGTCATTACACCTCGTTGTCTTAAGTCTCGAGTGTCTGAGTTCTTGGGTTCACTTCTTGCTCCTTCTGGTGCTCTCGCCGAGTCAACTTATAGCAGAAACCTCTGCCCGTGCTTTGTGGAACTGACCGATCCTTTTCAGATGGCAGCAATGGTCCCCAGTTGCAGCAAGGGAAGTTTAGGCTGGATATTAGGAGAAACTTTCTCCCTAGGAGGGTGGTGGAGCACTGGAACAGGCTCCCCAGAGAGGTGGTGCAGTCTCCATCCTTGGAAGTTTTTAAGGCCCAGCTGGACAAAGCCCTGGCTGGGATGATGTAGTTGGGGCTGGTCCTGCTTTGAGCAGGGGGCTGGACTAGATGTGACCTCCTGAGGTCCCGTCCAACCTTCATTTTCTATTAAATTGATTTGTGCCACACTGTGATCCCAGGCTGGGCATTAACGTGAATGAGGGTACTTGGGCCTGGGGTGTAAAAACAGACAAAGTAGAGTTTCACATGAAGACTCATTTAAATTGATGTAAAAATATGTATGTCTAAAACATGAGAAGAAAACTCCAGATCAGCAGGAGTGCTTTGGTAGAAACAAGTGGGGCAAAGAAAAGTGTAAAGGTAACCCCGTGATAACGCTGAGTGCAAGGGCGGACGGTGCTGCTGACAGCATTAGAGAATGAGGTGGGCGAAGAGAGAGGTTGACTGGTTACGCCTGCAGCAACAGCAAGCCCACGTCTACATTAGCTTCTGTTCCAGATGTCCCATTGCCGCACCAGAACAGTGCAGCAAGGGTAGATGCTTATATAGGCAGGCTAGCATGTGCTGCTGGTATTGAATGGTACTACCTAGACCTGCTATGCGTCAGGTTAGACATGATTAATATGCAGAGAACAAAGTGGCTGGCAAAGGTAATTATACAAAGAGTCAATTGCCTGGCAAAATTAATTATGCAGGGAGTCAACCGAGTGGTGAACCAAGTGACTGAGGCAGAACAACAAACATTTTGGCAGTGATGAATGGCAAAACAAGTTACTCAGACGGCAAGTCATGTGGGACAGACACCACATGAATTTTCCAGTCATACAGGCTAGCGGGAAATCAAATATTAGATGCCGTTGCAAGTCATCAGTGGCTTGGATGAGGGGGTGAAAAGCACCCTGTTCAAATTTGCTGATGACACTAAGATGTGGGGGGATGTGGGCACGCTACAAGGGAGGAATAGGCTGCAATTGGACCTAGACAGGTTACAGGGGTGGGCGGATGAGAATAGAATGGGATTCAACACCGACAAGTGCAAGGTGCTGCACCTGGGGAGGAAGAACCAGCACCATACCTACAGGCTGGGGAACTCCCTTCTCGTCAGGGCAGAGGCAGAAAAGGATCTTGGAGTCATCACTGATGCCAAGATGAAGTCTTCAAGAGGAGGCTAGACAATCACCTTGCTGGGGTCGTTTGACCCCAGTACTCTTTCCTGCCATGGCAGGGGGTCGGACTTGATGATCTGCGCAGGTCCCTTCTGACCCTAGAAACTATGAAACTATGAAACCTCTTCCCACCCAACTGTAGGAGCTGGAACAACAACAGCTCTGCCGTGGCACCGTGGGGGTGCAGACTGGGTGCCCCATTCACCTCTGCCGTGTAGCTTTGCATGAGACCCCAGGCTAGGCACTTAACCTTTCTGTGCCCCAGAATTACATACCTGTGCAATGGGAACAGGCGGTAGGCACTGAATTTTCTTCACGTGATTGATTGGGATCCTTCCATCTGCCAAAGACGGTGGCTATTGCAGCCTGTGGCACTGCGGCTGCAATAGCCTGGGCGGTCGGTCGATATGGGGATGCTGCTTTGCCCATGTATCAGCGTTTCCCTCTTGGTTATGCTGGGTTCAGTCCAGAAACAGGTCCAAAGGAAGGCGGGAGTCGATATGTTGGGAACCAGCTACGCTGCAGGAGTTGCCAGTGCAAAGGAGGTCTCCCACCTGCCAGCCTTTTGGGGCTCCACTCCTAGACTGGTTGCAAGCCATGGCTGAAGAACCCGATCTGCCCTGTGCGGATGCCATTGGCAAAATCAGTGAGCGATTACATTCATCCACCTTTTGATAGCATTTCCTCCAACAAGGGCTCCACTACCCTCCTCAGGCGCTCATCTGCCCAAAGCTTCCTGAGGTTGCCAGGTTAATTAACCACCACCCAGCACTCAGTGTTGACCAGGACAGGTCATACCACTTATGGTCACAGCAGTAGCAGGTTTTCAATCCTGACCTGACCACATGACTATTAAGACATACGGCCCTAAGAAGCCAAGGCAGATAATTTTTATGCATCTTGTTGCAAGCCCCCTAAATGGATTCATCAATGAGAACCTGGAAACCTGTCTACTCTGCTCTGAATTTCTACACTGTAGCCATTTTTCATCTGAAATTAGCATTTGCAGAGAGTGATCCAAGCAGAGAATCAGACAAAAACTCTTTGCTAGTAAATGGTTTTCCTGCACCTCGCTGGTGCCTATCAGGGTTCATGTACTAACAAGAGTACAGCATTTCCTAATGTGCCACATGCCGTTTTTAAACCAGTCTGGATTTGTTTTCCCCTCGCTGCATACAATAAAACAAACTCTGACTGTTTAATGAATGAAGTTTGTACAGAACTTTGAGATCCTGGGATTAAAAAAAAAAAGAGCCTATTTTCAAGGCATATCACAAGAAGAGGAACACGCCAGGGTGACTTCCAAAAGACTTGGGGGAGAAAGCATTATCTTTCTTGTGCCGCTTCATAATGTGTAAAGAAAGCCTGGAAGGTTTAGATTTCCAAGAATGCATTTCCCCTGCTTGTTGCCACACTAGAAAGCATATCCCATCTACCATAAAAAAATTGATTTCATAGCTCTTCCATCAGTACAATATCCCAGGAGCCACACGCATGAAATCTGAGCAGCTGAGAAGGCACATTTAGTCCCATTGTCCATAGCTCTGTTTTATGATTGCTCTTTCTAACACTGAACTCCAATTAGTTAATTACCATTAAAAAAAATGTGCCATTAAAATGCAAGCATTAACACCTGTGCTCTGAGATGCACAAGAAGCGTCTCAGGAAAGGTCAAGGAAGACCAGAGTTGACACTCCTGCTGATACTTCACAGGCCCCGTTGACACCATGTTTCAGTGTATCTTTAGTTTTTTTTCAGCATAAGCATCTTTGTTTGGTGTCTTATCCCATTTTTGTACGTGACACAGCTTTATAGATATAAAGCTAAAGATTCAAAAAGGTACCTTTTAAAATATACAGACTGAAACAGCAACAGGCCCAGTTCTTAAAAAAAAATCCTTTCCAGATCACTTCAAATTTGCAGAACGCTCTTCTTGTCAAGTGAGCTTCAAAATGGTCTAACCGCGGTTTTAACAATAATAACAACAGCAACAAAATCTGACGGTAACATTTGGCTTATTTTCAAAACCCACTTTCTCCAGTAAAAGCTTAATATCAAAGATCTGATCAATTCAGCTTTTAGTGGGTTTTAAAGGAAAAAAATAGAACAATTTGGGAGTAGCTTACTAAAATTAGCAGCTCAGCAAATAAAATGTACTCCCCCCCACCCTCATCTACTCAGCAGCACGTACTTTAATCATGGCAAAACATTAAACCAACCCTAATCAACGCACTCGTTCTGGGTAAGGAGCTTATTTGTTTAGCTCTTGGATCAGCCTTTAAGAGAATAAAGCCTACAAAGCACACTTAGGAGTACACTTAGATTTTCTGACCACCGCACCAAAAACCCACATATTTAATAAAACCAGCCAGAGGGGCAAAGGGAGAGGCACAGACATTTTCTTTTGCCTGCTCGGTGTGTCGCTGAGATAGGGCCATTTTAATCTGTTGCTGTTTTGGAGGGTAAGAGAGGAGTTTTGACCTGTTTCTAGACCAAATCAAGATCCCAGCATTCCTCATTCTGCTTGAAGACGATGAGTAATTTAATAATCTAGTTGGCTTATCCGGGGCTATGCAGTTCTCACCTACATCAGTATTTTGATCCCTGCACTTTATCACTATGAAACTAGCCCCGTGACCCTCCTCTCATTTCACTACGGTGTAGCTGCACATTTAACATTTATTGTCTTTGAAGATATAGTCCGTGACTCAGAGGTCAGTAATAGGAGGGATCTGAAAATTACTTCTTACAGTGCACCGTGACCTACTAGGAGGGAGATACTAACCACCCGATTCAGGTTTGTATTTAGAAAATCCATTAAGGTTTACACCATAATGTACCTATCATTGCACAAAGGGAGTCTGAGATAACAAATGTGACTCATAAATGGAACAGTGCATGAGGAAAGGAAAAGCTGAGAACAAGGACAAAAAAGCTGTTTACTTAGGAGGGGGATTTCTTGAGTGCTTATCAGAAAGTCCTGCATGATAGGAGAGGGGAAATACAGCCTGGAAGCATTGTCTTACATGCAAAAAAACCCCATCCAGCATCACCCACAAAGGGCCATCTCATATTACAAAGCGATTTTTTTTTTATGCTTTGAACCATGAAACCAATTCCTTTGAAGGAACAGAGTTATCTTTAACGGTGCACAAATGCAAAGTTGTAAGACAGACATGAGACTGCTGCAGCATCAGAGCTGGCTGAAAACCTGGCGTTTCTACCCCTTGAGAGATTCCAACACGTTGCCTTTCTTTCTACTGCAGAGCGAAAATTTGAAATTTGAAAATGGACCATGAAAATTTTTTTTTGAAAATAAGTCCTAAAACAGCCTTATCACAGGTTTTGACTCTCAGGTTTCAATTCTGGTAGTACAAGAGAAAGAGATTAGAAGAAAGCATGATTTTCTGGCGTGAAGAGAACCTTGACAAAAATCAATGCATTCTCCTGAATCATCTTAATTCACTGAGATCAGCATTTTTTCAATGGCAATATCCCTTCGGTTAGCTAATTTTCAAGCAGCTCAAGTACACGTGCACATTAATGAAGAGAGTGCTACGACCCCCGCACGCAGTGGCAAGAGCGCTGTTGTACTGCATTCGGAAGCAAAGGCCGCTGCGCAACGCTCTCAGTATTATTCGCTCTTCTTGGCCAAGTGAAAAGACACCCTCTGTGCAACCGGTCGCGTGCCATACAGAAACCCCCCGGCAAAATCTGGAGCACTGCATCCGATCGCTTTCAGACTTTCCGGGATCAGTGGTAAGAAAGGGAGTGATTTTGGTGAAAAAAATGATCAGCAAGCTAGAAAATGCTGGTGACAGGGAAAATAGACCTATGGGCTGCCTGGTGCTGAAGGCTGAGGATGGCAACCCCCTGCTGACACCAGAGGAAACATCTGGTGGATGGGGAGATTTATAGCCTGGAGTCAAGCAGGCATAAGAGAAAGTCTTAGAGGATGGGGAAACCAAAAAGGGGGCCAGGGTGGAGAATGGGGACTTTGAGAAGGAAGGCAAAGGGTCGTGGTATATGATGCTTGAGGGACTGGAGGGAGAAAGATAAGCTGATCAGGAAAGCAAAGGCTGTTTATAATGAACCCTGGAAGGGGAAATGGGCCCCAGGCATGGAAGAGGGGAGAGAGGAAATTGCTAGGTTTGGGGGTGGATGGTGGAGTGTTTTGGGGGGCGAGGGGTCAGGTGGGAAGGGGCTGAAGCAGCTGGTAAATTTATTCTTGGAGGAAACAGGACAAAGCAGCTGTAAGTGGAGGGTGTCTCCCACCTTCCCCTCAGGGGCTTTATTTCTGTGAAAGAAAGCTCTTCCATCTCTCCCCTTCCTTCCTGAGATAAACAGCCCTTCTCCCACTCCCTACATATCTGCTCCCCACCACTAAACTCTGCAAGCGGAGAGATACCTCTGCCCATCCTTGCTGGTGCCCGTCTATCCCAGGCTGCTGCATCTCACCAGGTACCAGCTCAGCCACATCCATGCAACATTGCGTGGGATGCCCCGGGCCTCCAGTGTTAGTGTCTTCTCCACCTCCTGTCACCAAGGATCATTGAACCTCGCGCAGAACGTAACACAGGGGCAGAGCGCTAGAGCCAGCCTTAGTGGACAAGTCCTATCCGGTAGCACCTGAATACACTTTGCACAGGTGTGGATACTATTAGCTACTCAGGGTAGGAGGAAATGAAGCAGCCGGCCATACGAGACGCAACAAGCTGCTGAAGAACCATGTGCTTAAAGCTCAAATGCAGCCCAAGCCAACACTTAGAGAGCTTGGCACTCAAATGGCAGTTACCTGTTTGCATCCTGGCACTACTGTGAGGATTTGGGGGAATTTAGTCCCGCATGTTAACCGGCTTTGAGCAGCAGTTCCAATTCTCCACTCAACCATAGCTACTTCCATTATCCACCATCCATCTGTACTACTCGTACGCTTGGCTCTCTTCACAGTTTTGATTATGTCTGATTTAACATGCCAGGCTACATTAACAAGTCCATCACCAAAAGGCCACACAGGTCCCAAACAATTAGTGAGTTTGCTTTGGAGTTGGGACAGGCTTTTCTTTTCTCTTTTGTTATTAAATCCAACCCTAGAAGCAGAGGGGGCTCAGCCCATCAGCCCTGCAAATCAGCATGGCTTCATTGCAGTTGCTGATCCTTTCCTGATTCGCATTGGCCGAGAATCTGGTGCGTAATGCATGCGGCTAAGTTCTGGTGGAAATCTGGTGATAGTTCTTCACCGGTTTTGTCAATGATTTCTCTGCACAAAGACCAGGAGAGCTGAAAATTAGCCTTTATGATGGCTGCCCCTTTAATGAGATGTTTTAAAAGTTACTCGTGCCCTAAGAATTCAGCCTTCAGGACAACAGTGGGGAATAATGGCAGTAGTACGACAAAACAAATATTTTTCATATAAATAATATGCCCACAACTGTCCAACGTCTCAGCTTCTTTGGCAGACACTAAAACAGAAGGTAGCTCAGCCTTGTCAAAGGGCTGCAAGATTAAGTAGTCTATTAATCAGAAATCAGATTAACAACTCTTTGTTAATGTTAATTATGTGGGGAAAGCCAGCCTCCTGTTGAGCTGCCAAAATGTTGGCGCTCTCTCTCTTTTTTTAATCATTATGCCATTTTAGACCAAATGTTTTGGCAGCTTAATTAGAGGCAGATGGTGTAGTTGCCATAATTACATAGAAGTCCTCATATTTTGTCATCATGCTTAATTAGAGTTGTTGATTCAGCATGAAAGGGATGCTTCTTGGATCAGGCTGGATACCACTGCAGTTTTGGAAGAAGATGAAAAAGTACCTTCAGATGGGAGCAAAGTGTACTGAGCCCCTCTAGGACAGTGTTTCTCAAGTAGCAAGTACCCCCTAACTTCTCAACATTTGACTAAGTACCCCAACACTCAATTTTCCAGAGGACTTTATATTGACAGACATATGTGTCACATGTTGGAAGAAGGGCTGGGTATACAAGGCCGTGATACGACAGATGTCTGATCTGGTGTCGGTAGGGTTGCCACCTTTTACACCAGGGGCGCACAACTCAAGTATGTACCTGGGCCAGAGGTGATGCTGGCCAAAGCGAGGAGGACTGAACCAACCAAGGGTTGGCCAAAGCTGGGAGGGCTTTGCACAGCATACCAAATTATTCCTGGGGAATTTAAAGTGCCACGCAATGCGCAGCACACCAAATCTTTTGCCATAGTTTTGAGAGGAGGAAGGGGCGAGAGAAAGAGAGTGTCGGGGTACCCGCGTACCTCCGGCCTGTGTCTCGCGTACCACAGGTTGAGAAACAATGCTCTAGGAGATGCTAAGACACTGCCTTGCCAATAGAAAACAGGTTAAACTGAAAACATAGAAGAGGAGTGGAAACCTTGACCCCACCACCTGAGGAGGACCATGGTTTTGCTGGCTCCACAGCACAGAGCTGCTTCGAACTTCGCGTCCCCTTTGTGCACAACTGGAACACAAAAAAGGTGACTGTACCAGCACGATCCAGCTCGGGATCTGGCCTGTGAAGGTGACATGTCCAGAGTGAGGCCTGGGTACGTGGGAGTTGCAGAGGCTCCCGTGAAATGGCTCTCTCAGGGTTAAAGAGTCTTTCTTTGCCTTACAAAGAAAGCTATAAAAAGAGAACAGACTTCACTTTACGAAGGTATAGAAAAGAAACGACTGCCGACTTTTGGATAAAGGCTCTGTGCAGTGGGGAAAGCTCACGTCCCTCCTTGCACACTGCTCCTTGGGCACAGGAGGAGGCATTATCCACCTTCCGACACCCCCCTCTGCTATGGTGCCAGCAGGAGATTACCAGCTTATAAAAAACAACACGTGCAAGTGAAGAGAGCAAGCAGCAGCATACTCCCAGCCACCTGCCTCATTACTATTTCCTCTTTCCTTGCTAGTCCCAACCACTCCTCTGTTTCAGCCACGTGCTATTTTACTATTGACCTGAACTGTAAACTCGGTGTGGGGGCAGCTAGAGACTCTGGACAACGTATCTATCATGCTGCTGGTCTGGACGCAACCTCGGGAATTGGAAACAGTGCGGCTGCATTCACGCAATGCTGCATCCAGGTTCATTATGACGCACAGCTTGACCAGACGTTTAGCCAATTTCCAATGTATGTAGCAACCCAAAACCTTGTGGCCAATAGTGCAGTGATAATCCTTTTACTGCACCTAATAATGCAATGAATCCAAATCCTGGATGCAAATACCAGGAACCATGTAAAAAAGGAGCTCAAATCCCAAGCCACGGCTGGACCTGTAAAACTGGTAATATCTTAACACCTCGCTGTGATGCTGAAAGTCATTTCCTTCTCTTTGTGAGAGACACTACACAGAAAATCTCAACAACACTTTCTTTTTAAATGAAACAGCTGGAAAGTTTCCCCCAAGGGAAGAAAGTTGACGCTTACACTTGTTCACTCTAATTTGTGGAGCAACAGGGCCAAACCTCAAATCAAGTGTTACAGTATAGTCAATGATAACATTTTACTTCTTGTTATAAAGGCAGAAATCCATTTAATTCAATATTGTTGCTTTAGGTATAGTCTGGTTTAAGTGACAGCACGGAATTGCTCCAGATGGTCCACCAGAAAGAAAGGAAAACTAAGTAAGTTTTCATAATGATATACCTGATGGCAAAGGCCACATGTTCTTTAGAGCAACATGTTGTATTTCACTAAACGGTCTTTTTCATTCAGTGTAGGAATTACTTCTTGGAAACGGAGAACACCAAAGTCTAGCAGCAATATACCAGATGGGGCTTTTTACAAAAAAAAATCCAATCACCTGGGTAGAAGAGACCAAAGATCCTCACTCAATAATTTTTGCATCAACACCGTAACTTCTGTGCGAGTGAGGATCCATCTTTCAGAAAGACTCTCAGCCTTGGCTTAAAGGACTAGCACCTCCCTAGGTCATGTTTTAGGGCCCATCAGTATGAAATACCTCCAAATTCCCAAGTAAGAAACTTCTGCACCTCACCTTCAAGGCAGATCAGGCTGACCTTCCATCGTGATTTAGTTCACCAGATTAGAAAAATGTGTACATGGGAAGAACAGGAAACTCTAGCCCAGAATAAGCTGTTCTACCTACTCCATGGGCGCTTCTACATGTTTCTGGACGGCAACATTGCTATAGCGCCGCACTTTAGTACTTCCTTTTGGAAGTACTAGAGCGCGGCGCAGTACAGGAGGTTGCCGTGCCATGCGTGCAGCACCCGGGTAGGTTTCACCACTACGTCACCAAAACGGTACACTATACCCAGGGACTGTGCCACTACAGCGTGTAGACACACGTGATCCCTGCATCGCCGTAGCATGTCACTATGTTGCCGTAGGGTGACGTGTAGACGTGCCCTGTGATTACAGTCCATTTTCCTCATAGAAGAATAAGACAGACCCAAAACCAAACACTTCTCCTGGAATCAATTAATAACAAAATAACCGTAGACCAAACCAGAGCGTGGGTTCCCGGCCCACCAATTCAAGTTCAGAATGAAGTCCCCAAAACAGTTTCGAATGCATCCACTAAAACGCTTCATTCAAGTTGCTGAAAGGTTAGAGGGTTTCTAGCAACTAGCACAGGAAAAAGAGCTTTCTTTTAGCTTGCATGCTTGTTTCTCTTCCGAGAGAGGAATTGGAGACTGGCCTATGGTCCAACTGGCCCAGTGTCCTGTCCCCAGAAGCAGACTGCACCAGATGCTTCAGAGGAAGTTATGCAGAATATTTTATACTCTAGACGAGCCTCCTCCTAATGATTAGAGACAAGCTGATGCCCTGAAGCATGAACTTTGGGAGCGTACATAAAATAAACTACAAATTACAGAAATCCCTATTACTTCACTTATTCCACTGTAATACACATCTCATCATTTTTTTCTAATCTGCCTTTTCAAGTAGAAAACTTCAAACATGGCCTATAAATCCAGGTGCTTTTTCAGAGCTATTAGGATACCTACAGTATTTAAGGGTGCATGGAAAGTGGTTTTATCTGACAGCCACTTAAAACAAAATGATCCTTGTCAACATTACTCAACGTATGGTTTATGGGAAGCAAGAGTACAAAGCATGTGCCAGCTATGTGATTTTCACATTTCCTCCCATGTAGTTCAAAGGAAATCGATCACTGCCACTGTACAAATAGGATGTGGGTAGGACGAGATTATCACTCCGTGGCTGGTATGAAAAGACAACCAACAGCTTCATTTTCTTATCATTAGCATTTACCCTTTGATCACGCACAGTTTCATTTTTATGCCAGTTGATTTGTACGCTACAAAAACCCGATAGAAAGAGTCTGGCTCAACACGCACACTCCCCGCATGGGCACGGACGTGGCAAAGTTACTATTGCTGCTCAGTGCTGTAAGCTCTCACACGGGGAATTGTTGGGAGGTGACTGGGAGGGCAGTGACTTCTACCTCCTCCCACCAAACACACGGTACCTGACCTGACAGTCCCTTACTTGGGGTCAATTTATAAAGTCCTTACCGACGTATAATTCTTCATCAGTCTCCAAGCCCAAGTTGTCCTTTGAAGCTGCCCTATAACTTCAGGCTCTGAGGGCTGGATGGCCTTCCCAATGATGTGTTTGGTCCTTGATCTAGCTAGCTTCCAGCCAAACAACCCCTCTCGACTCCTTTGCTCCTTTTATCTATAACCCCAAGAGGGTTTGCATCCTGATAAAAAGGTGGGTGGTCTTGAAGTCAGCTCTTCCCTTGCTCCCCCATCACAGACCTCCCTCTTCTGAACAGCAGTGAGAGAATTTCTGTGGAAAGCATCTCCCCCTCTTCGCAGGAGAGTGGGGAGGTGTTTTTCGTGCGGTGCTTCCCTTCCTGTGTTTTTGTGCTGTCGTCTTGCCCTGCTTTCAGCTGAAAATGAGCACGGCTGCAGACTGAGCTCAGCAAGTTGGTCTTGCATTGTAGGCAGGCGTTTCGGGGCCCTACGATCTGTTGCCAGCTTAAAACAGCTGCCTATCAAATAGCAACGGAGGGTACGACCAGGCACTCCTTGGTAACAACATGTTCTTCTTTCTTATGGGTTTAGGACACTCCTTCGGGGCTTGAAATTTATCCACTAGGGACTTAACTTACCCATTTCCTGGAAGGTACCCGAGGTACACTGGGGTCTTTCTTCTCAATCGTGCATTTGGGGTCAGGCCAGTATCTCTGAGGAAGTCCAATGCAGCTCAAAATGGACCCTACAGGATTCTGCCTCGTTGATGACAAGCTGTGGTGTCCTCTGCATGCGGCCACAAACGCTTGCCTTTTGCTGGAAAGTCATTGGCACAGCACACAGGCCAAGGGGCATGGCCCCGAATGCTAAACATCCAAGGACGGCAAGAAGGTCTTTTTCTATGACATTTAGGTGGGAAGAAGGATTTACCAAAACCCCTTGACAGCTTGAGAAGCTCTTCTACTCACGGCATTGGCCAAGCATCACTTCTCAACAGGAAAAGGGGCCTGGGGGCTATTCTGCATGTGAAGTGACTGGAGTGAGATCCACGATCATGCTGAAAAGGTAGGTTCGACAGGTTGATGGGATACAGGAGTGGAACTGCAATGGAAATATCTGCTTCTGCTGACAGCTTCCTGAGATTTTATTGACAGTCTTACCAGTGCCTTTGTGCCAGGGATTTTCTCTTTTTACCCTGGTTGCCTTTTTTGTTATCAGACTTTATTCAATCCGACCTGTTCACCAGCGCTCCTGGAAGATCCAGGGCACAAGAAGGAAGGATGTTATAAAACTAAGCTGTTTCTGAATTAATGAGTCCCAAATGAGCTTGATGTCACTGATATAATCTGAACTTTTCAGAGCTGTATAACTCGAGATTTGCATGGAGGATTTACTTTCCATATTCGAATGTAAAACGTTATGGCTGTTGTAAGGCTAAACAAGAGAATTTTTAGATGTAAACAATATTTTCAAACCAAATTAGATACGGGTTTTAAAAGAGGAATTTGACTACAATGGGTCTTTCAAGCTTTATTTTGACTCCATTATTGGAAATATACCCTGGCAGGGTCCCATGCTGTATCTGCAGCCATGACGGAGCAATAACATGATTATCTGTGCTTTGAAATGTGTCTCGTTTTCCCTTGAACACACACACTTCCCAACGCTGTTGGGCAATTTGCCCAAAGACAATGTCAGCATCCTGGCTGGGACCGTCCTTTCTTACAGGGTCACCTTGAACTAAAGTCACAGTTCTGTCAAACTAATTGCATGTTTGTTATATGCTCCAGAGCCTTTACTGATAAAACGGACTAATGAGGCTAAGTCTTTCACTTGTATGGACAGTCATGCAAAAGTTATAGCTTACCTTGCTCCCTAGCAGTTTCCACAGCAACAGAAACGAAGAGGATGTCATCCCAACCTCCAAGAGTTTCTGAAGTGACAGAGATGGAAATGCTATAAGAACTACACAACGCTCGTTGATACAACTGACCAAAAGCCCTCGTGAGAATATAACAAGTGATGGACCAACTGCTCTGGAGACTGAGGTCTTTGGTGCATCCACAGCCATTAGCAATAGCAGGTTTCCTCTGTGCTGCAAACCTAGATCAGAAGGGATCAACTCCAAGAGTGAATCGTGCAGTGCAGCGTCTATGCCACGTGATTGCCGGGCTCTGGTTAGTAAGGATGCTAACCAGAGTTAGCGGACATGGCCCTCCTTCGAGATGGCGATACCAGCCCAGTAGGAACTAGACAAAAGAGGCATTAAGTAATTACTGACCTGGACTGGAGACCTAAAGGAGAAAATCTCCATGTCCTGTTACCAGCCCCTTAAGTCCTCATCTTCACGTCCTTCATACTTTGATGCTATAGGTTGCACTTCAAAGGCTTTGATCTTTCAGTCCTTAATCGAGGCAATCAAAAGAAATTTTACCAGATTAAGTCAAAGGAAGTTTTACCAGATGGAAGGCTGCAGGATCAGGAACTGAAGATAAAAAGGAGAGATTCTGAAATGCTTGAAATACAGCACAGAAATATTGTTTTATTGAAGTGGGTTGGGATTTTTCAAATGGGTTTTAAGGTAGGTGCCCAAGCCTCTTTGGGAATTGCGGGAACTGGCACCTCACTTCCTTAGGCTCCTTAGAAAATCCCAGCCTTATTTATTAATTGCCTGTGATAAGGTTTAAGTAAAATCATTGCTTCTCTGTTTTACAAGGCAATAACCCAATTAGTGTGTGGGTAAACTAGGAGGCCAAAGGGAATTGGATTGTGCTTGAGGAAAACCAAGGAGCAATTAAAGTATTGCTATTATAGGACAAATTTAATTAAAGCGGAAAACGAAAACACTACCACATCTGAGAAACAGGGGGCTGAGCCTCCCATTTTGTGACTGAGGATTATAGGCTGCAGAGGCCACTTATAATATTCAAGCAGAGGACGTTGCAGCAGCCATTTCAGCTACCGTGGGGAAGGATGCAACGCGAGTGTGACAACAAGGGGGCATTTTTCCACAGATGAGCTTTGCAGCCAAGATTAGAAAACCATGAACCTCTACTGACACCCACTACTCCACTCAGCTCCCCTGCCCCGGGACCCATCCCAAGTTACTCCTACCATTGGGAAACACTGCTCTTATTGGCTGCCCACACACGTCGGGGTTGGGGGGAGGTAGTGTTTTAATTAGGGTGGTTCCCAGACAGCCACTCTAATTAAAATGGCTCACTGTCATGTGTGCTACCCCCCTGCCATGTTTCAAAACAGCTGCAGGCAGGGGTGCTTTAACTGAAGCTCATTCAATGAGGTTTAATTAAAGCGCCCTGTGGCCATTTTGAAACATGGTGAAGGTTTATACATGTGACAATGAGGTGATATGTATTAACTGAGTCTGCTCCAACGCGTTGTAATTACAATGTGAATGAGCATGTCTATAGGCAGCCATATGACTCGAAGGGGGGGAAGAGGTTGTTTTATATATGTTATTTTATTGACAAAGAGCAACTATTATCCATGCAAGCCTCATGATGAAATAAATTAATCCAAAACAGAGATCAATTTGCCCTGAAATTAAAAATGGTGCTTCCAGGCAAACCTAATACTCCATGCATTCAGTGTCCCATTGCATATCATTATGATCTTGTGCAATGCCATCCCTGGACAGTCTGCATAAAAGACAACACCTCAGAGTAATGGAACAAGCTCTTCTTTACCATGTTCCCATGATTAGACCAGGATTATAATGCCAGTTTGAGGGTTTGTTTGGCTCTATTAAGCATAAAAGCAATGTATGAAAAAAATGCACACAATAGTTATTGCTAGTTTATGGGCTCCTTCCTTGGGTCAGTTCCAGGATGCAGTTTATAGTTCATTCAATGAGATCAATGTGCACGGTGAAAAATGAATTATTACCACATCTGAAATCATGATGATAATGCTTAATTGTGTGCTGTGCAGACTATGTTCCCCAGAGCCACAAGGATGCAGAACAATGCTGGGAAAATATTTGAGACTCTCCTGACACTGCTACAGCTTCACTAAAACCCTATAGGTTTTGCATTGTCCTTTGGGACTAGGCAAACTCAGGGCTGGGGATTTTTAACAAACTGGAAAACAAAGCCAAAGAGTTTTGCAACAAAGCAGTGTTTAAAATCCATGACTTTTTTTTTTAAAAAAAAAAAAACTTTTTGGAGAGGCATTTCATTTACATTCGAAATGCTTTTACTTGTACGCTGACCAGCATTATGCTGGCAGTAGTAGCAATAGTCAGTAGTAGGAGTACAACACTTTTGCATGTTGAATATTATAGCAATTACATGAAGAGTATTAAAGAAAAGACATGGCTGGGAGTGCAAGCCTTCCATTGTCCAAGCGAAGAGAACACCTTTCAGCGACAGGAAGCCAATTTTCAAACAGCAGCACCTACGTGGGGAAGACAGATCCTTACACTGGGTGCTCAGAATGGCATGCAAAAGCCTCCTTCATGGGCAGGCAAGGTGCTTTGGGCAGATGTACTACGTTTTATTAGGCCAACTGAGTAGTTGGAAAAAAGGTTTTTCAAATGCGTCTAAGTGACCTAGGAATGTTAACTGCATCACACACATTTTTAAGAGCCAGGGTAAGTACTTCTTAGAACAATTTACATAGAGGGAGAAAGGATTCTGTGTTACTTGAAGTTTTTAAATAAGTGTTGGGCCTCAAGCTTATCTTTCAGATGGATGTACAGCCAGAAGTTAAGGGCATGAGGCAGAAATCTCTGTGCAAGCACGTCCCATGTTATAGGCCAGCTAGATGATCTGAACAGACTTTTTTCTACTTGGAAATTTACAACCGATTTTTATGCCAGGTGGTGCCAGTTTTAACCTACAAGTGCAACACCAACATATAATCAAGTTGGATTTTTTGGCAATTTGACCAGGAATGTTTCTATAAGACAAGTGACCAAGATTTTTTGACACTAGCATCTCCCCCTTCCAGCTCTTCTGGACTAGCTTTCCTTTACAGGGAGGAACCAGAGGCCATTTTTGCATATTTTCAGGTGTTTGTGAATCCAGGAGGTGCACAAGAAGTTAGGGTCTAGCTCCCTCTGCGTTCTCTTGCACCGTTTAAGTCTCCGTTCAGCTCCACGGGATCCACAGTGCCCTGCACTTGTAAACTTTACTCTCTCTCTAGCCAATGGTGGATTCAGGAGTATTTAAAGGCAAGTTTTACCCAAAGGGAGCATTCTTCCCCATTCCTACATTTTGCTTTTCTGCAAGGCCATGCCTTCTAGCAGGGCTTGTGCTGCAAAGGAGCTGACCCTCAACAGGCTTGCTTTTGTGGGGGAAACTGTCATTAGTGCTTCCCTTATAAATTCCTCAGAGGCATCAGGGTCTTTAAACCCCCGTATCATTTGCTAGCTTCCAACTTCTCTATCTGAGCATCTCTCTCACAATTATTACAGACTCTGAACTCTATAGGCAGATGTCTCTAAATATTTGCTTCAAAGTTTCTCATTCAGAGGGCTCCTGTCCCGCCTCCATTTGAAGACGGTAGATCCTGCATTTAAAGCCCTGGACTGGGACTTAGGAGATCTCAGGCTCATTTCCTGACGCAGCCACTGAACCTCTGCGTGACTCAGGACAAGCCGTTTCACGCAGTGGCCCAGGCCATGTCTCTTTACTGGTACAAGCAGACAAACATACCGTCTAGGGAAAATGCTTTGAGTTTGGATGCGACTCCTAGCTTTCCAGGCCTTTCTCCCATCTCCACACAAACCAGTACCAGCCAAACCTCTAGGAGCTTTTGCTGACACAGATAGGTTGGGCAGGCATCATACCTCCTTGCACCACTCCCAATTCTGTAGTGTAGACATAGCCCACCCGTAAAATGGACTAGCCCTTCCCTAAACTAGAGCTGCTGTGGGGTCCAGGCATGTCCATGAGTGCCACATGCTCAGGTACAACAGTGATAAAAAAAGATGGGTTTGTCACAAAATAAAAAATAGAAGAAAATGCAAATACAGCACAAGGCCCAAGAAAAGCTTCCTTTAAAATGCTTTCCTCTGAACACAGCACATTTGTAAAAGGATTTTCTCATTGCTGTTCTACAACGAAACTTTGCTTCGTAGCATCCTTCATTCATCTTGTGTCCATCACACCAATGCGATGTTGGTGATAGGGAACTGTGGATGACAAAGAAACAGACTGGACTCACAATACGTATGCGTCCTCCATGGGGTCCACCAAGGGGGACTAGACAACTTGCTCAAGGTCACGCAGGATGGCAGTGGTAGAGCAGGGATGTGAACCTCCGTCTCTTTGGTGTTAGGTTAGCACATTTACCATTGGCACGATAGGTTTTACATGTAAGATATGCACTTAGTCATCCACGAGTCCCATCCGAGGGCTATCAACCCTTTTTAAAAGCTGCTCCACAACCAAAGGAAACAAATTAATTACATTAAATCCGGATGTATTTTGCTTCCATTCCCCCAAGAAGATGTAACATGCAGTAAGTACCATGCGTCACATGCACCTTTGCACATGCAATGTCGCTTTTGCAGCACTGAGGACTACACCATGACCTTCCTAGGAGCCCAGGTCACATCTAGCCTCTGCACAGGCTACCATTGCTAATGTTTCGAAGTACTTTATAACCAAAAAGCCAAATGGCACTTACGTGGACTGCGGATTTAGCCAAGGTGACAGTGCGAGATAGCTGAATCCTATTCCTAATTAACTGTGCCAGACTCCCTACCTCTGGGGAAACAAATGAAGTTTGAAACTCGGGATGAGCTGAAAGGAGAGACGTCATGGATGGAGCAGCAGAGGACTGTTGTAATGCAGCACCAGCGTGAGCTGGAACCCACCTGCTGAGCTCCTACATGCAACCCAAGCGTCTCGATCCACAGGCCAATGGCAGCACAAGCAGTGCTTGCCACACTTCATATGACACAAAGGGCAAGGCTCTTTGCCAAGTATGGTGAGCCTGGCCCTGTCATTTTAGAACGAAAAACCAGATGCTCCAAGCTGCAGCAGTTGCTTGTATTTCCTCCCTCCTTGACAGAGGAATAGAAATTGCTTGTTGTCTTGGGATGATCGGCAGTGAAAACCTGCAGTTGATCTTTGTCCTTAGCCTTGCCGTTAAAATGATACACCAGCTACAGGCTACCAGATCACCACAATATAGTTTCATAGTTTCATAGTTTCTAGTTTCATAGTTTCTAGGGTCGGAAGGGACCTGAGAAGATCATCTAGTCATATGCACTCGGACTGTGCATTGTGGGTCCCGGTTGCATGCTTCTAAAGATATACGGCACGAATTCACCCTCCCTACCGAGCAGCAAGTAGAACTAGGCAAATGCAACGACAGATGTTTTAGAGCAAGGTGCTACCTGGTAACCTCTCTTCTTTCTTATTTATACTGTGGTATATCTTCTTATTTCACACCTGCAGTCTCAGCAACAGCAAGCAACAAGACTGTTTGTGATTCAAAGTATTAAATATCAGTCACAATGGCAGAATGTCGCTCTAAAGATTCCTAACAAGAGTTGAAGAATAAGAGCAGAAGCTGCTTTGTTTTGCTTTGTTTTTTTTTTTTATTTAATGCCATTTTCATGCAAATACTGCTAGCAGAACTGGATGAATCACTGACTACAGATAAGTAATTCAAAGAATTTAGCATCTTTTTCTGTTCACAAACCAGTTCTGGTTCCTATGAATGCATTCATTTTCCTAAATATTTTAATTTTCCATGCACACAAATTTCAGTCAATGAGTAATAACTCTTCAGATCAAGGAACTCTTCACTTAACTATTCATTGCCCAGTGCTTGTGAAGTGGGCTCACTCACCTAAGTCGCACTGTCTCATAGCTTCTTCCCTCAAGCAGGTGGCCAAAACTTTTTAAAACAGAGGATGGTGGAAAATGAATGGCAACATTGTGTTTCAAGCTGAAATTTGTGTGATTATTCATGCTCAGATTTATGTTCTGGTACTTGTTAACAGGCAAGGCAGGGTTTATTAGAAGTTAACTATTGTCTTTCAAAAATGGAGGAAATAAACCCATCATCTTTATCCTTGAACCTATTTTTCACATCTATTTTCCAAGCTAATAGAACAGACCTAGCCCCTTATTGATAAATCCTCACAGAAGAACTAGTGAAGGCTACGCTTGTAGAATAACGAAAACTATGCGTGTGGAAGATCTTCCCAGGTTGCTTATCTCAACATTTAAATAAAAACGTTTCTTCTATTCAAGTCAATATTGAACCTTTGTACATCACTTGAAGACCAGCCACCAGACCATCCCCCGTCCTCTAGCCAGATCTAAAACTAGGACACATGGGATTAAGAAACTCTCAGGGCTCCCTGGCACTGAAATTGCTTTTCCGTCATTCTAGTTGTCTTCTGCGAGAAGGGAAGAGAGAGGATCGGTGGCAAAATTGTCAGCGTTTGCAGAGAACATCCCAATCAATCGGCACACAATTGAGATGGTAGGCACATGGTTGTCTGGATCCCGGTTTGAACAAGCCCCTGACTACAGACTCTACCCTAAGCCAGATCTAAAACTTAGCTTTGTAACAGTATGTTCAACCGTCATTCGTCCTGCTCCACAAAGAGAGATTGACATTGCAGCATAAAATGTTTGACGCAGGTTGTATAGCTATATCAGAGCCTGTGTTGAACACATGAGCTTGGAGGACTGACAGCGGAGCATGTTCAAGGTGGGGCAGCTGATCTGGTGCTACCCAGGGTCCTTGGCTAGGTTTGTAACCTGCACCTTCATGTGGCTGCAGCTCCATGGCTACTAGCATGCAAACTAGTTCATTTTAAACTGGCCTGGGTATCATTTAAACTACCTTTGGATCTGGAGCGTAGATGGAGACAGATGCTAGTGAGATGAAGTCAAACATAATTTTTTCCCCCAGCCCATTTGATTTCAAAGTAGGGGGTGGGGGGGATCCATCTGAGAGCAGATTTTTTTTCCATATCAAAATATTTTTCATCTTCTTCAGAAAGGAGCTTTCTTCAGATTCCTGCCTCACTTTCTTCTTTGCCTGGCTCCTCAAACTGCAGCCCCTTTGCTCTTTTAACAAGCTTTCAGCCTCACAACACTTTGCTGCCTTCAAATGCTTTTTAACAAGTGCCAAGAGACGGAAGAGGAAGAAGGAAAATGATTACTTTCAATCCATTCCCTAGTCAAACTCTTACATTTTATAACTGCACTTGAGTTGAAATTCATTAGCAAATTATAGGTGAAGGACTCTTACTCTGAGTCAAAGAAGCTTTCATGGACAATTATTCCCCGAAGCCTGGTGATTGAGCAGCTGAGATCAACATTGATGCAAACTTTATTCCTTTGAAAAGTACTTTTCTTGCCCATCCTTCTAAAGCAATGAGACTTTGCTGAGAGTGATTAATATTAATAATTTACCAGCACTGCAGTCATTTCAGAGCTTCCTTCTGATCAGGTCTTGGGTATCAGTAAGCAAGAGCCTAACTGAGAACATATCAAGTGACAGAGACAAAGGACAGTCTCATAGTTAAAGGATGAGGATTGACTTTTCAAAAATCAAATTCAGTACCACCCTCCGCAAAGGACTTCCATCCAGCCAGCACTGACTACAAACTCTTCAAAGGCAGAAACTGTCTGTATTCATCCATGATAGAGCCTGGAGATAGATATGGGCTAGGTACTAAAAAGTAGCATATTACTAGGAATGCCTATTTTATTAGGTAAGACTTGTATTATGGAATAGGAAAAACTCCTTTGACAACAGTTACTTGTCTCATTTGTACCACCGGTGATTCTACTGCCCGTACTTGAAAACGCCTCCGCTCACTGAAGCCGAAGTCCTCCCCGAGGGATGTGTGCACACGGCTCCTGTCAGAACAAAGATGAGCCCTGGATGCAGTCTAAGCAGAGAATTTGGCCCCAGGATATGCCAGTGCATGTCCTGTATCTTCTCTGTATCCCACGTACATCTTTGATGCAGGATAAGAGCACAGCAGGTAAAATGCACCTAACAAGTTATGGCACAGCTGGAAAAAGCCGTGATGGGTCCAACGTAAGTAAAAGGAAACAAGGCTTGTGCTTTT
>NW_017729000.1:7704590-7710918 GCF_001723915.1 Gavialis gangeticus | reverse complement strand
CAGGTAAAATGCACCTAACAAGTTATGGCACAGCTGGAAAAAGCCGTGATGGGTCCAACGTAAGTAAAAGGAAACAAGGCTTGTGCTTTTCTGCTGGAGCCGAGATGCACGTCTTGACCATAAAATCATTTGAACGAAGGCATAAAGGTAAATGGTCTAGAAAGATGCAGATGATGAATAAGTGAGGAGGTAGGATGAATCACAAGGAGCACTTGCAACTACAATGCATTCAGAAGACTTTGATTGTTTAGGTGGTTGGGCAAGGAGATGTCATACACAGTTCAGTGCACACAAATAAATCATCCTTAGTACAGGGTCTTGCTCCAAGAGGAAAGGGACCAAACTCATTCTGAATTAAACCTTGCAGCCTTCAGCTAACAAGTTGCCCTCTTTTCCACTGCTGTTTGCAATAATTAGGAGTAGACTGAATTGGAGCACTATCTAGGTTATGAACAGCACAGAGTTGCAGCTGCATTGAGCCAATCTCTAATGACAACCAATCTGTATCTCAGATTTTTACGGAAAGGCTGTACTAATTCAGGCAACCCATCTTTACATCAGTATTGCAAACCGTGGCTGAACTTTTGAATTTCAAATGGTTCAGCAAAGCACACTTGGCACTCCTTAGGAATTAGTGGGGATTAGAAACCATCTCTGGGAGCACAGTGAGAAAATGCACATTACGCATCTTTCCTAAGGTGGGAGAAAGAGGTTAAGTTAGTTATCATTCACTAAACCAGTTAATCCATGCCAAACCAAAGGAAAGGGAAGGATTTACTTCTTAAATCCAGGGCACATCAGGAGTTCCCACCTTGCGGAGCCCATGCTATGAAGCCTTCACTGTGTAGGTAGAAAGCCAAAGAAATTCTGCTCTTTTTGCTCACACTTTCGTCTTTTAAAAACGGTGGTTGGATTTTAAATGAGAGTTAAACCACTCCGGGACGTGTGTCATCATGTTGGTTCATGCACACTACACTTATGCTCAAACAACAGAAATGAGTTACTATGGAGGAAGCACTTCATTACAATACCTTGGCCTGATTTGGCTAGTTTTGCTTTTTGTAGGATGCTTTCAGGAAGCAATGTAAAATATGCCTTCAACATGCTCTTCTTCCTCTCTGACTTTACAAGTGTGATTGCAACAAAGTCCTTTGAAAGGGTTTCTGTTTAAGGGGACAAAATAACTTTTAAGGCCTAGGAGATAAAAGAAAACATTTACTCTAGCTGAGAATTTTTTTTAATCTCCAAATTTATTGCTTCCTTTTTCCCTGCTGTTTAAGGCGCATTTGATTTGATGGTCAACACAAATACAAATTACTGAATTCACTCTGCAGGATTTGGCATCTGACAGCTATGAATCACCAGCATTCAGAGAGCCACTAAATGTCAGGTTTAATCTTCCTAATCCTATAACAAGATCGGTTAGTTTGATCATTGTGGTGCTTGGTGTCAGTACAAGAGAAGGAGAGAGGGACCCTGGCTTGACTAGTGCAATGGCAAAGAATGACGATGGCATGTCTCGGCCTGGACCACTGTACAAGCAGAAGAAAACCAACCAATGCATCCTGACCTGTCACTTTTGGCAGATGACAGTTTTCAAGCAAGTTTAGACCTTGTGACAGACTTTCTTAGGGCTCATAGACCTGACAGACAGTCATTCTTCACAACTACAAATCTCACTAGATTCTTGCCTGCCGGCCTTCCCCGTTCCCCAAGGTCTGTTGGCTGCTAGTGGTGAACGCCACCTGTAAGGAAGAGAACGAGCACTGAAGACCGGTACAGAAAGAAAAGGCACTCTCAAGTTCGGCATGACGGCACTGAAAGGTCTTGGAGGGAGACAGTGAGCCTTAAAACGTCTGAATAATCTGCAAACGGATATTTGAACGTCTGAAACTGGTTCTATACTACTTCTTCCCACGCATGCTAACTATTAAAAAGATCCTGTAACGTGTCGAATGTTACGTGTTATAATTTGAGCCGCACAAATATTGATCAGCTTAGTGCTAGCTTGGAGTCCGGAGCCGTCACACCTAGCCCTAGAAACCTTCTCTGACTTTGCCCCACCTGCACCGTGGGACTTCCCGCTAGAGGCCTGGCGAGCAGGGAGGTCCCTTCCAGCCCTACTTCTCTATGCTTCTCTAAGCGTCGCCCATCCTTTGCAGCAGCATCCTAGACCTCTGGAAGGGGAGGAAGATGATGGGGGTCTCTCACTGGTGACACGTAGGGGGTGCATGCGGGTGCACATGCACCCCCTGAGATCGACTGTGCACCCCCTGGAAGCACCAGCTGCAAAACTGGAAGTGCATTCTGGTGTTGCCGCTGGCTCGGCGATCGGCCACTGAAGGACCACCCCCCGGTTGGCGATCTCTGCCCTCCCAGACTCAGGAGGCACCAGTTGCCCATGGGGTCTCTCAAGAGTGAGGCTGAGGGGTTTGTTGGGGGGCCGCAGGGGGAGGTCGCTGCCCTCCTGGCACCCACATGCTCCGGGTTCGATCTCACAAGCCTGGGCATTGTGGTGGCCACTGACCCATGCCCAGAATACAGGACACCCCTTTGGTGAGGGGGGACAACCACCCTCGTGCCCTCAGCCAATCACTGGTAAGGGGTGGAACCGCCACCCCCTCGGCCAGTCAGCAGCAAGGGGAGGGGCCACCACAAAAAGGCCACCTCCCTCCCTCCCTGGCTGGCTTGGAAACCTGCTCCTCTGGGCTGTGCACTGCCCTACCTCTAGGCACAGCCAATAGAATCGTTACGACAAATGATTGACATGCATTTCCACCAGTGAACTGAAAAACAGGACTTTTTGCAGTCCACTCCTCATTTAGAAAGAGATGGGGGACAAAGGGTTTAAAAACAGGCCAGTCTGGTATAAAACAGGACCAATGGCCACCCTACCGGACCTCTCTCCTGCCTGAGGGAGGCTCAGCTGCTCCCCTTCCTCTCCTCCCCCCTCGGCTCAGCCCCATATCCACCCTGCCTCCACCCCTCTGTGGTGCTCCCTGGCCCAGCAGGGTGCTGCTGGCGCTTGGGGCTTGCCACAATCTGGCCAGCTCTCCGGGGCACCGCTCTTCTCTGCTCCCCAGGGCTTGGCAGAGGAGGGGGGCAGGCATGGGGTCCAGCGGTGGCTGTCTGCCCAGACAGGCTCATGGCTGGTGAGGAAAGGTGCCCTGGGTTGCTTTTCCTGCACCAGGGGCTGGAGGCTGGGGGAAACAGAAAGGCTGCAGTACCAGTCCCTGGGCCGATGCACTAAGCAGCTGGTGGTGTGAGAGCCCACAGAACAGGAGGGTGGGGATGGGGCCACTGCAGCCGGGGATACTGGAGGACTCAACTTGAGTGGCACATCCATGGGGAGTGGCCACACCTTAATGGACTAGGAGCTGGGTTGCACAGATCAAGAGATAATCCTGCCTTGGGGTGGCGTAACTTTGAGCCACATAACGAGCACTTTAAGCCACTTAAAGGTGTTAACATGCAGACAATCCAGGGGTTAAGTTCCGGGAGCTGCCCCAAATTACCATCTAATAAGGGTTTGAGCTAATTTCTACCATCTACTGGCCACAGCCTGATTGGGAAAAAAACCCTACCCCTTCATATGTATGTCACAATGTTACCTTCTACTGTGCCAAAGCTCATTCCTTCCTCTTGACCTCAGAGTCTTTGGTCATCATCATCCTCATCAGGCGGCCCACTTTCTCTCTTGTTCCCTCTTATTTCTTTGTATTCGGTTGTGCAGCAAATCCAACACTAATGTGGACTCATTCACTTCAGTGCAAACGGGCTGATGTCCTGCATAACTACGGTTCCAATGTCAATGTAGGACCAAACAGAGCAGCTGGATCATTGCCAGTGGAGTGATTTGTTTCTAAAATACAAGCATACGTGAAGATTTTTCAAAACTGCAGGTCTCTGAAAATGCTGGGCAAGCACACTCTTTTTGGTATAATTTAATTTTCTCCCTCCACTTACCTCTATTGTGAAAGTCCATCTGAATTGAATAATACAATTTTTAAAGTACGAACACGGCAGCTGGAAGGGATTTTGTTTGGAGGAAAAGGGATCTCCGGCAAGGATTGGAGGACCTTGTGAGGTCCCGTCTAGCCTTTCTTCCATATGATCCTATGATCATTTACATAATAAAATGCCTGTAATGCAGTTTAACTATCTGCCTGCTTTGCAAGCTAATTCTTTTCCAAGCCATGCATAGATTCATGTTACAATTTAAAATCTTGAAAGTCTCCTGTCAGAATTCTTGAATGAAGTTGTTTAATTGTGCTACTATGCTAACCATACTTATCCTAAGTGATTCATCACCTTTCATCATTACAGACAGCTTTAAGATGCTTCCACATAAATTACAGTTTATACATTAGAGAAAAAAACCTACTAAGTTTTAGAAGAGTAAAACAGACAGATGGCATTTGATGACATCCAGCTAAGACGGTTGCTTTTCAGAACTAAAGCTCTTCAGATAGGAACCGTCTTTTTGTTACGTGTTTGCACTGCGTCTGGTACAAGGTGGCTACTGTAATACCGACTGGGCGCACACATGCTCCTGAGACAGGTTTGCACTTTAAGAGCCAGTTCTGCACAGTGCTGAATACCCACAACTTCCACTGAAGTGTGTGCTTATGACTTTGAGATCCCAGCATGCTGGAGTAAGTCTATGCATTGCCTCCAAAGCAAGCCCAGGTGCGATGCAGAGAAGCACAGCGTGTCCCCTTGCTGCTGCTTAGGACATGTGAAACCTAGAGGTTAATCAGAGTAGCCAGTGGAGCGCAGGTCTGTGCTCGTACTCCCGAGCCACTCTCAGCCTCAGACATGTTTGCGGGCATCCACACAGAGCTGCGCTAAACCAGCCTCACTTTGGGCCGTGCTGTGCGCTGAGTGGGGAAAAGGGATGCTCACGGGCTGCACATGGAGGCAGGTTAGATGCAGCGTTGGAGGCTGGTGGTTCACTGGCCTAGACAGAGACCAAACAAAGAGAAAGCCTTTGCTACATCCGTTCCCTTTCCTCTCTCAGCCATCAGAAAAATGCACTACAAGGAGTGGTGATAAATCATAGGTATCACTTTCCCCTCCAGATCAGTACTGACTATGATGCGGGATCTCTGTGCGGCTGGAGGTGAGCACTTTCACTTGAAATGCAGTCCCTGAAGGTCTCAAAGCATTTCTCATAAGACAAGGGTATTAATGCCCCCGCTGCTGGCCAAATTCCAGCTCCATTCATTTTCTTCTTCACACCTGCTCACCATGCCCCTCGCAGATTCAGTGGCTGTGGCGTGTTGCTTTGTTTCCAGTACGAAGCCATTAAGTATGGCCCATTCTTCACAGACCTGGTCAAAATTGAGAGCGGGGCTGGTCCTGTATTATCCAGTGATGTGTCCAGTGGATACAGACTGCCAATTATTCCCAGCTATGGGACTAGGAGTAAGGATCCCCTGCAAGTCTAAATCCAGCTCTCATGCCAAGTTCTGCTTTGGTGATGGACACGTTATGACCGGGGCCGGATTAACGCATAGGCAAACTAGGCACATGCCTAGAGCCCCAAGTGAAAAGGGGCCCAGTTGTGCTTATTTTACATATTATAATGATTGAGTGAAAAAAAAAGAAGAGGCCCACAAGTTTGTTTGCCTAGGGCCCACTAATGGGTTCATCAGGCCCTGGTTACAACTGATTATCTATCCTACAGTAGCCCTGAGAGGATTCAACTGGCACTGGAGCCCTGTTGCGCTACATGCTTTACAAACACTATCCAAACATTGGTGGACAAATTGGTGCACCCACATGCAGTAACCAAGAAACAGTCCCTGTCGCAGAAAACCTGCAGTGTAGACAGACAAGGCGGCAAAGGGCTGCAGACAGAAAACATTGTTTTCAATGCACAAGTGACAAATGGAGGCACTGGTCATTAAATGACTTGCCTAGGGTCACAGGAAGTCGGTAGCAGAGTTGGGAACTGAAGCTATTTCTTCCAAGTCCCAGTGCGGTATTTAATCATGAGACTACCCACGCTTCCTTCTCTTGCCTGCCTACTTCTGCAGAGTTGGATGAACCTCATCTGCTTCCCACAGAGGGTGAGATACCAAGGGCCTGTCTACATCACCGCTGTAGTGTGCCTAAACCCAGATGGATCTGTAGCCACCCAAAAGCAATGCTGGGCATGCTAATAAGGTATCTACGTTGCATCAGATGCACCATCCTTCACTGTGGCACTCCTTTGAATGGTCCAGGGACAGTGTAGACGTGGCCTTCAAGCTCTTCAAGGGAGAGCTTGAAGGCCACATCTATCCCTACATCCTAAGGGATAGCCAGCACGGGTTTGTTGTGG
>NW_017729000.1:7681417-7703537 GCF_001723915.1 Gavialis gangeticus | reverse complement strand
CCTTCCAGCCCTAATGTCTATGAAATCTGTGAAATCTTACAAAACATGTGGCATGTGGATAGCACGTAATGGATGTCTCAATGGGAAATTTAACCTCAGCATCCCAAACCACTCTCATGCACTGCTAATATCAGGTGGATGTTTGCTGAACATTGATTTCCCACAACAGCAATGACTCTCATCTAAAAAGGATATCATTTTTATCAAAGCCTAGAAAACACAAATTGTTGAATCTTTGCTGTTTCGGAGAATGATAGGTAGAAGTTGGTGAGCAGTCTGCTCGATATCTGAGAGCGCTTGTCACAACATACATAAATTAACCCCCCCTCCCCATAGTCAGAGAGTACATTAAGCCAAAAAAAAAAGAAAAAAGAAATTAGACTTTTTCTTTTACTATAGCCCACAGAGAATTATCTTCTTCGCAATGCTCCTTGTGATGTATTGCTGCTCAATCATGCATGCATCTTTGAAACAGCATCACAAGCTCTTCCTGACAGGGAGGAATGTGTTTCCCCTCCAAGGTTAC
Source organism: Gavialis gangeticus (assembly GCF_001723915.1). NCBI lineage: Eukaryota > Metazoa > Chordata > Crocodylia > Gavialidae > Gavialis > Gavialis gangeticus. The sequence goes on along the minus strand of NW_017729000.1, from coordinate 7,703,011 downwards.
CTTTGTTCAAAATATACAATAGAAAATAGATGCTAATGAGAAAATAAATGCATGGCACAATTGTTAGGAATAATACTGCAGAAGCCACTGCCTTGCCTCAGGCAATAAATTCCAAGCAGAAATAAGACCGTATATAAAAAAAATACGCTGCCTTGAGCAGATCAGCAACCACTGATTGTGTGTTTTTCTCTGAGTTATCTCCAATACCATAAATTTTTTTTTGCAAAGCATGTAATTTTCTTTTAGATTAAGGAAACATGAAGGGACCATTCGGGGGTGGCAAAAGAGGGGGCTCCCTGTGTGAAGAGGAGGAATGGAGGCCCCTGGTTGAGAGAGCTAGCTGTGACCCTGGGGAGGTTGACTCCGAGAGATTTTCGCAGGCATTTTTATCAGGACGAGGTGGCAGCCTGAATGTAGGGGAAGGATTTTGTCTGTTTTGTTTTACCGTACTCTGTTGTCAAAGCATTTGATCACTTCTGCTTTTTTTCTATCGTTTGTTCTTCCTTGTAATAAATGCTTTCCTGGTACTTTACCAAAGTGCCATGGTATATTGTGATTTCTGGGCAAATTAATAGGTTGGGCATACCCATTCAGTAGGGTGTGTGTGTGGGGGGGGGGGGGGATTGCAATTAGCTCACACAAACCCAGGGAGTACACTGGGAGCACTCGACACCCCAGGATTTTCACAGTGAATCATAGCAAGGTAGGGCTGGAAGGGACCTCTCTAGACGGCATCTGGTCTGACCCCTTCCCGAGGCAGGATCATCCTTATACAAACCATCTTCTGCAGATCCATCATCTAAATTATGCAAAATTGCTGTCAACCCTCACACAACACAGCACAACACAACACCCGCACCTGCCCCAGGTAAAGCAGGGGATCCACGGCAGCAAATGCTCTGCTCCTGTAAAAGGTTGTTAAATACACACTCAAGAGACCCCTGGAAGAGGTACCTATGCGTAATGCCCCAGTAACCCTGGCTGCTTTGCCCACTTTTCATCATCCAGTCCGCACGTGGCCAGAACTGCCACTAATTTCATAAAGTGTCAGAGCTGCCCAAGTTCCTGATGTACTGCCAACAACAGCAACAATGATCCTCCTTTGAACAATTGGTTTCAGTGGGAGACCGCAAATCAAACTCACGTCATGATAGGGATCACATCTAGAGGAGTATTTCAAGAGCCAAGGTCTCAGGCAAAAATACCGCTGAAGGAATGTGGGACTGAGATCCAAGGAAAAATCTTAGATTTCAAAAAGTTTCTGAGCAAAACCGATAGCTCAGTCCTTCACATGAGCCTGGATCTCCGGGTGCTGGCTTTAAGACCTAGCCTGAGATTACATTTGATGTTTCCCTTCTGCTCACACCATCCTAAAAAAGCCACCTCTTAAAAATTGCAGGTACTAGGCACAAACAGTCCAATGTCACAGGTATTCAACTAGGTGGCACATGTCAGAGCAGATGTCCATTAGAAAATTTCTGTCCAGACATTCAATAATCAAGGACAGGTCAAAGGGAGAGCATATAAATGGTCCTCCCTGGTCACTGCCTCTGGTCGATCCCTGGTCATTGCCTCTGACTCTGGAGATAAAAGCCATTGGGAAAGGGACTTGCATGCCATTTTCTCATGGTGGTGCACTGCAGGAAAAACTGGTTGTACAAGACGTCAGCTTAGCCTTACATGAGCTAATGTTTTTGCCTGGCCTTAAAAAGTGGGAATCTATCAATTTGGAAGCAATAGGGCAGAAACTTGGTAAAATATCTGACTAAAGGGACTCCTTTCATCCCTGGGAGAATTGGAACGAGTGGAGCTTTCTGGGATATGATGCATTACCATCTAGCCTACCTGCTTAACAACTTTTCTGGCACAAATTCTTCCGTCTTGCAGTCCACGGGTTTGCCCAAGACTGGGCAGGAAGTCTGCCTACCACCCCGCTGCCTCGACTGATTCCCCAGCTGTAATCACTGACCTTCCCCTTCCTGGCTACTGCCTTGGAAAAGCAAAACCAAGAATCAAAGACTGCTTCTGCGAAGGTCTATGGCATGTAGCCAGGAACATTTCTTACACTGCTGTAGAACGCTTCAACTGCAAAGCTGCAACTCTAAGCACAAGAGATAACTGAAATGCAGGATCCCCGATGAGAGAGCGATACATCTTTTCCTGCACAACTTTCCAGATAAATTTGTGGCTTCTTTTTAGTTGACCACTGCTGTAGTGATTGCTAAAACAGTTTTATCCCCGACTATCACTCTTACACATGCTGTGAACAGTCAACTAGTGTACAAAAAATAGGCGTAGCTTAATATGGATAACAGAATTATGTTTGTGGAAGAAGAGCTTTACAAAATCCAGGGAACATTAGCTACACATCAGGCACATTTTTAAATTTAAGATTGAGGGTAATTACTTTAATGTGAAACTTTCAATCACTGTTCACCCTACTGCGTTCCCCCATAGATTTGTGTTTGAGTAATGCAGTAATGACAGCCTTACAGCTTGTAATAGGAGGAATCATTACAGCATCATTATCAGGGAATTACTCTTGCAATTAGTAATAATTCCCACACTAACAGTCAAACAAGTAATGCTTTCCCCATTAATTTAATTTTCCCCTGTAAGGATACCAAGGAAGAGCTTGGTCGTGTCGCTCTGTGTTTGAATACACCTGCCTGCCTCTTGGTTGAAATAGTTCCTAATTCTCTGCTCTCCAAGAGCAATGTGTCTAGTCAGATAATTCACAAGAATTGAACTATATGATATGTCAGGTTCCCAGTCAGGGGAAAAAATGAATCCCTCACGTTTGACCTGTTTCTACCATGTAGTCTAAATGGAAATCATGCCCTTCAGATGAATTTACAACAGGAAACGAATGATAACTAGGGACAGCACAGAGATTAGCCTGACGAGTACTTCCCTAGTTGTTTGCTATGGATCCCGTCCTCATCTAGGTAGGTAGTTACTCATAGAAGTGATCCCACAGAAGTCAGTGGGACAAAGATTGTGAATAAGCATTCATCAACAGGGCCCAATATGGAGCTCACTGAAGGCAACGTGTAATATGTTCCCAAATCTGACACTACAGTTTTGTGGAAGATTTCTTTTCTTTGTTCCTCGGTGCATTACTCACCAGCGATCTCTGAGAGCCAAGGGAGAGGTGCGTCCACGATTCAGGAACGCATGCGTGGTAGGGATGTGCTTCTCTTCTCCTTGTTTCCAAGATAAGATTGGCCACGCTCCAAGAGCCCCATTTCACCGCCCATTCCATCACAATCTCCCTGCAGGGTTTTCATGCAACCGTTAAAATGGGGTTTCATGAAATCACTGGTGACTGAATGGTTTAAACTTGCCTATCAAGCCCGGAGTCCAGCAATTTGCTAGAAGTCGCTTTCTTATTCTCCGATTTCCCATAAAGATGCAAGTAGGACTTTTTGCACAAGTACACGCTGCTTCATAAAAATTAGTGTTACTGTATTTGGTCCTGAATACATGTGCGTATGTGCTCAGTAGGAAAACTAGCCATGCTTCTGTTTGCACGAAAATGGCTTTTCCTTAATTCCTCATCTCATGCAGCTTACTAGTCCAACCCAGCTACTTACTTAGGTTTTCATTCCTTCTTCTTACTTGATCTTTTTAATTCATCATTTGTATTGCAGCTGCACCGTTCAGCCCCATCCTGTTCCAAGATCCTACAGTGTTTACGCAGCACCTAATGAAGAAAAAGATAAATGCCTAATCTTGGTTTCTCATCCCATCCCTTTGTCAGAGATAGTCTCCTGCCTTACAACTGGACCGCACAGATCAACATCTCAGTTCATATTTGAGAGTTTGTTTCTTGATGCTAGGAGGTCAACCTTTTCCCCTGAACCATTTCCAGATGCCACAGTTGCTTCTGCACCCATGGAAATGATGGTGCCTCAGTGAGACAAATCATTACCAAGAGAGGTGTCCCTTTCCGCAGAGGTCACTGAACACAGGATGGGTTTGCGCACATCAAGGAGGTCAGCACAAAGACAGACAGACATTATTATTGCCTAATTAGAAAACTAGAAGGTTTTAGGGCCAGGTTTTTGAGACTCCAGCACCTACCGGTTCCAACTACGTACAATGGGCGCAGCGACTTTTGTAGCAGGAATTAGGGGTTTTGCCACCACCATCCCTGCTGATCCAGGCCCTAGTGTTTTGAAACCAGTTTCATTTTATTCTCTCCCAGTTTAACTTCATTTGTTCTTGTACCAGTGTTGCCCCTTCACTTAAATATCTCCTCTGCCTCTTTGGCATGTATTTATAGGCAGCACTCGGATCCCTTTCTCTGGGCCAAAAGGAATTGAGCGCTTGTGAGTAAAGCGGGTGCATTACAAGCACACAGCAGTCATCACGAATGGAGCTTGCCTCGGTGGCTACGTCCATGCAATGGCAGCAGAGGGCTCGGTCACAATGAGGAAATAAGCCCCATCCACTCACTCCCATGGGCATGTTAACCCCCGAACGGAGCGGCAAAGAGAACCAGAAGGTGCCCCAAGCTGCTGCACTTGAACCCAGGAACCCAGGTCTTCAGCACAGGGCTTTGGGTGCCCCCAGGATGTCTTCACTGCTTCCTTTCCAGGGAAGACATGTACAGAGAGTGGACATGGGCGGACAGGCATGCAAGAGAAGGGTCTCTTTCTTGGTGGAAAGGAGAACTTCCTGCATGCTGTCAAGTGTTACCACCCACTTCCCATTTGGACAATTTTACATTAACAATTCCAAGACCAGTAAAAGAAACCTCTTGTTGAGGCTGAGCGATGGCTTCCATTGTTTGCTCCCTGTCATTTTACCTAGCCCCCCTTCCCATTATTCATAATTACAGATCAACTTCTTGCCCTTCTCACTGAGCAAACAACAGCTTCCAGCCTAAAGAGGTTGATGGGAAGTAATAGTGAAGGGCATGCCAGGAAAATGATTAATGCTGCACCTAGTAATTTTTGTCCCCAAATTATGCACAGAAATGAATATGTAGTTTGCTTGCTAGGAATGTCTAGGATGATGCTAACTCATCGTGCTCTGTGCAGCCCTGAGGTCAGGTAAGTTTGCTGCTCTGATTGAATGAAAATGCTTGGCATTCAGCCAATCATAGGACAATAAAATACAAAAATACCACTCGGAGCTGGCAGCGAATGTTTGCTCTGGCAGAGGGTTCGTGCAGACCGTGGCAAGCTGAGGACCTGGTCCAGAAATGAGACCCTCGTAATCAGAGTCTTGCACATGTGCAGAGCCCAACTGACTTGGGGTAGGACTCTGCACATGGAGATGCAGTGTAGGATCAGCACCCCAACCTCCTACCGCTGTCTTAGAGTTACAGGAAGAAGCACCGTTTTCAGAGGGGTCTCTCTGCACAGAAGGACAGAGCACACGGGGGAGACTGAGGCCGATGTCATTGTGCATGGATCAGGCTCCCCTTCTCAAAAAAAAGAAATCACTTTAGCATATGGAAGACAGAGCCATGCAAAGATACCTGAGTTTGCTCCAGAACCAGAAGTGGTACATCTGCATAGCACTGCCTTGCACCATGGAGATGCTCTCAGATTACTTAGACCCCAGTCCCTGCAACAGCTTACAGACATGATGCAGTCATTAATCCCCCAAATTCAAGTGTGACTACTCATAATGCATCAATCTAAGCATGTATTGGAACAGGTTGGGGCTTCTGACTATAAGCTTTGGTTGATGGACCATCTTTGTACTGAGCCTAGCACCACAGGCCTTGGGGATCTCAGCCGTATCCCAGAAGAACAGACAACGGGAGCACTCAGGGTGCAGAACAATGGCCATAAAATCAATTTGTCTTTAATTAGAAACAAACGGAGAACAAAATTCCCTTCCACTCTTCCCTTCGTGGCATAGGAGGGCGACTTACAAAAATGTCAAAACAGCTGAACGTTTAAGAAGACGACAGACCGACCTTTGAGAACTGAACTGTGCAAATGCTCGTTAGGATGCTGTGTTAAGCAGCGCCATTCAAATCACATCTAATTTCCCCCTTTGCCCTTCTCTCTCTCTACCCAGAACGAGGACGTGCATTTCCCTTGTCCTTCAGAGTGGGCCAGCATGAATTATCCACAGAGAGCATGATCAAAATGAAGCCACGTTAATTAGACAACTGGAAGAACGTCACTTCATGCCGAAAGTCTGAAATCAAGTCTGGAGTAACTCGGGGCCATAGCACGGTCAGGTAACAACACAACCCAGGCCTCAACATACGTCATCGTGGAACATGGAAGTATCTGGCATCCTCCATCTCTCTTACGCTGTCAAAACCTTTGCCTGTTGCTTAGCACTGAAGTATTTCAGAGACCCACCTCCGACTCAAGTGCCCAGTGCTGTCAGCAATTCCCTTCCCTCTGTCTCCTGGTTTATATTCCTGACATTCTTGGAAGGCAAAGGGTCAGATATAAAGCCTCACTATAGCTGTAATGTATTACCAAGGCAGCAGAAAGCCAAGGTGGCTGGGCAGAGGAGGACCCTGCCAGTGCAGAACAATCCTGGTGGTACGGCGTTGCCGTAAGGACTGTTATGCCACCCTCACCCTCCGAGACAGGAAGGTCACTCGAGTGGATGGAGCACTGCTTTGGGACACCATCAAATTCCCAACTCAGTCAGAGGCTTTGGGCAGGTCACTTGGTCTCATCTGTGCAATAGAGGACGGTGCTTCCCCGTCGCCGGGGTCAAGCAACCAGGTGCCTAATTCCCGCTGATACCAATGGGGGCCTATACACATGCAGCAAGGCTGCTCCGACATGCTGTAATTACAGTGCATCAGAGCAGACCCGATTAATCAAGTCTGCTGGAGCATGGTAATTACCATGCTCCAGCAGACTCCAGTGCGCTGAAAAAATGGCAACCCTGCGCTGAAAAAAATGGCAGCGGGGGCGCTTTAACTAAAATTCATTTGACGAGCTTTCGTTAAATCACCCCTACTGCTATGGTTCAACACAGGGACGCCGATACACGTGACACTCTGGGTGCTTTAATTACAGCGCCTCTCAGAGCCACGTTAATTAAAGTGCCTCCCCACCCCACTCCTGGAGCAAGTATAAGAACGCCCTTTGTGATCTGGGCCCCAGTTCTCTTCGTGCTAAGGGTTTAGAAGGAGATAGGTTGGGGAAGTCTTGCAGGCATACATATGATCATGGATTAGCCTAACTAGGAACATAATAAACATGAAGGGGCATGATAAAGGAAGGCCTCCTCCTTCAGTTCCTAAATGCATTCTCCAAATGGACTGCAATGGGACGGAGGGTCTCCAGGCCCTGAACGGAGGGAGAGGACAGTGCCATATAAAACCTGTTTCCTAGAAACACACATTACAGCTCATGGCAGAAAGGTCCTGTGCCCTCTGATGTGTCTGCAAGTCTAAAAGCCTTCTTGGCATTTCACTCTGCTTTTCTGTGCCAGCTTCATGCCCTCACGCATGCCCAGAGCTGCAGGAGCCTATAAATATAATCAGTCTGGATTGATGCACACACACAACCGTTCTATTTTAAGTATTGCATTTACTGGGGCTGTGAGCCAAGCTCCAGGACACGAGGGCTGAAACGTCTTGTGTCAAACCTGGAAGACAGAGGCAGCTGCACAGCAGTAATTCCTGGTGAAGCTGGACTCCTCGCTGGAGAAATTCCAGCGTTTTTTTAAATGCAAAAATGAGACGGTGGCTGGAATATGCAATCCTTAAACACAAGACACGGTTTAATGAGAGAGCAAGGTACACGCAGATTCATTCTCCCCACCTGCGCCTGGAGAGATGCCTTGTAAACATGTTGTGTTTCTATGGTAATTGGAAGATAATTTGGCTATACAATGCACGTGTGAGGGACTGAAGCAGGTATTAGGGTCCAAGATGCTCAGGTGCTGATTTTATACGAGTGAATAACAGGCTAGCTACCTGCTCAGCAGATCAGAGGCGGCAGACCACACACGCACACACATGCAGCCCCTGAGATATTTAAATAACATGCTTTCTTCCAGGAAGAACTGCACTATGCCATGAATCAAAAAGCTACAATCATGCCCTGCAAACATGAAAGGTCCTGATTTTGAGGGACCATCTATTTAATCCTAGTGAGGAAGAATTGGTAGGTGGCATAGAGCAGGCCTAGGGACTTAGTGGTGCTTCAGCCTGGTAGGACCAGCCCTCACTCAGCAGTGGGGGAATGGCTGGGATCAAGAGTCTGATCCAGGAAAGTTCAGGCCTGCATCCAGGCTCTAGGACTTGGGCCCGTCTCTGTTAGTACTCTCGAAATCAACAGTTGCTATTGAAAAGTTTGAACGAGTTGAGCATCTGCGCTATTAGCTTAGTTGTGATCTCGCCGCACAACAATCGGAGACAACTCCATTATGTCAATGCGTGTTGCTTGCCCTGCAAAGAGCCGTCGGGCTGCTGCTCTGAAAGACCGGGAGATCACTGACAGATGTCTGGTCGCTGAGCTGATGGCATGAGTCGTGATTTCTCACTTAACTGAGCGGGCACGTGAAGGCTGCCACCTCCCACCCCCATTATGGCAAGCACGGTAGTGAAGAAGACTGCATGATACCTGCTTCAAAACTACAAACCACCACCCTTGCTTCTTGAAACTACGAATCAGTTTGATGGGATCTGTAAAAGATGGAAAAGCATTTTACAGGCTTGAATTCAGAGTCCTCAAATGGTAGCTGTGTTACAGTAGAAGTAATGGAGCAGAAAAGTGCAGGACTTGATATACCCAGCAGTGGACTCAGAGCGGTTTCACGTGCTGCTCAGTTCACCTCCAGCAGGAAGCTGGAGGACTTCTTTTTCTTTCTGCCGGTCGCACCTTTGACAGACGGGCACTGTGCCTATCACAACTGGCATACATCAGATAGCGTCCAGGCCAACAAAGCGAGGCCCCTTTGCACCAGGTAAGCATGTGACATTTTTGCCCCGAGCAGTGAGCCAAAATCCAGGCTCTTGCAGATTATTCCAACAAGGAGGAAAAACTGGAGACAAAGTCTAGCGTCTCAAACAAGGGAAGAAGTCTCCAGCCAACGGAGTACCAACAACAGGAACAGTCCCTTTGCTCACCCCTCCGAGCCCCTTTCTAGCAAAGGAAAGATGCTCATTTCTCGCAAGGCCACTCTCCCCAGGCTTGTGTGGCTATGTCTGATGGGCTGTTTTCTCCTTTGACATATCTGAGCTTTCAGCCTCTCTTTTACAGGGAGATACATCTTCCCAACGCAAAATCCCTCCACCCACATGTATTTTATTGCGGCGGGAGGCTGCTCTTCTTCCAGGCACCTGGGTTCAGAAAGAAGATTAACTGACTTACATTTCTCCCCCATGAAGGGCAGCTGCTGCACCCACCATCATTGCTGAGACTTAATGCAACTCCTAACAAGATTTTTTTTTCTGTTTCTGGTCTTAACAAGCAATGTTTTTCCGATACAGAAATCCAGAGAGGCAGCTACGGCCTGCAGCCCCACGGTCTCTGGATCATTACAGGATCCGACGTGTTACCCTGACACCAACACGTTGTTTCCATGGCCTGAAACTCCCAACACTGCCCATCCCCAGTCTTTGCAGTAATTATTTTTCCTGCGTATCCCTCCCATTCATCAGACTCTCCAGCTCAGGGGGTCTTGGCACATGTCTCCCGCAGGCATCATGCAGGGAATTTCATTGCCGGCCTTTCAGCTGAAAGGCTAGTATTTTGTCACTGTAACTGTCTGACTGCGGCTTTCGATATATGCATAGATTTAAGGCATCCATCTAATGCAGGCTCAGCAAAGCGCTGCGGGTCATGGGCCCCTTCTTTGTTTAACTACATTGCTCTCTCCGAGTGCCGTTCCCAAAGAAAACGGTACGCCCGAAGCCTTGTTGCTAACTTTATTTTCTATTCTCCTTGTGCATCTCTGATACATCTTCGGTTCTGGTTTTAAGCCACATGCTGAGGCAGCATCCCACTGCCTTGCTTTTTGTTCACAGGCTAAAAATTGTATCTTGGTGCACGCACACACACACACGCGCGCGCGCACCAGTGCTGCACGAATATACCTTCCCCCTTTGGGGTTTTGTATTTCCAACTCTTTCTCCCCTCTCCCTTATTGTCCTTTCACATGGGGAACATTTGCATCCAGACAAAACTCTTCAAAATTCCCTTTCCGTTTGTTAGAGGAGTTTTCCTTGGCAACGCCGTGTAAATCAATGCTGCGTGGGTAGCCATTATTGATTCTTCTCCAAAGTTTATTTGCAGTATGGCTGAACGCCCGAATATTGGGAGACAACACATTGAGTGATCTTGAAGCTCAGCATCAATTAGGAGACAGTGCTTCCCTACTGGAGGTGGGACGTCTCCTCCACAGTGGGTTGCTTTGCAGCCAGGACTAGGTATTAAGCAAAGCACTGGGGGGTATCGTAGAGCTAGGAACGGGAGAAGTTCACCCCTTAGGAGCCTTAAAAGAGGAGGCCGCTGTACACCTACGCTGCACCATGCCATGCACACCTGGGATCACAATGCTGTTTACTTAATCCTGGGAAGAAAGTTTAAGCAAATGTCTCGCTGTTTGGTAGGCTGGACTTGTCCTATTGACAGACAATTCCTCTGGGATGTGAAAGGAGAGAGCAGAAGCTCCAGGATCAGTCTGGGGCAAGGCAGCACCCCATTTCTGAACTGAAGCAGCAGCATTGGCAGGGGCTGATGCATGTTATGCCACACAGATGTGGGCTTTAGGCGGTTACTTCAGCCAATTAATTCCCATTGAGTTTTGCAGTTTCCTCTCCTGCCCCTGGGCCCTGTGGCCATCCGTCAGTGGTGCCTTGGCCAAGTGCAATTTTTAGGAACCCAATGAGGCATGTGACAAGCTTTCCAGTTCCATGCAAGGGCTCACAGTCGCACGGAGGCACCGTTAAGCACCTCGAGTTCAACGGCTCCAGGACTCTGGCTCCACGTACTGAACGCAACCTCCCTTTCTGGAGGAAAGTTCATGGAGGGCACGGTCCAACAAAGGGGAGGATGAATAGGCAGGAAGGGATTAGAAACTTAAATCACGGAGAGATGATGCAAACACGCCGGGAGCAAATTGCGAGCCTCCGAAAACAGACGGACTCCTTGCTCCTGCTAAGCAGTTGGCCCCAGCTCACAAACTGTGCTTCTTACTTGTTACTAGGAAGGAGTTGGGTGGCGCACCATATTGTACTTGGCGCTTTATCAACAGATACAGTCTCTGCCTTAAAGAGCTCGAGGCTTGAAGAGACAAGACAGGCAATGAGAGGGGACTCCCAGGTACCTGGAGGGAGGACCTTTCCCAAAGGCACACGGGAGGTCACTGCCAGCACGGTCTCCTGATTGCCAGCCCGCTCCCCACTCACCAGATCACACCACTTCCCCTGTACATTTTGGGCTCCCAAAAGGGCCTGTGGGAGTTGGGGAGAGCTCAGCAAGCCTCAATACGAGTAGGGACTTACCCAAATTGCAGTATCATGGATCTTACGGAAACTGCACAAAACAGCGCAGTCCACGATCGCTGCAAGCACCAGGAAATCCGGCATCGGCCACGATTTCCTGCAACATCAACCAAAACCAAAAACAAAGTGGCAGTGACGTGGCCTGAGGGCAGGCACCCTCCACTGATCAGTAGCGAGGGGCAGGGCTGCCGGGGCCCCCCCGCTGGTCAGCGGCGAGGAGCAGAGCCACTGCAAAATGGCTCTGTGCGCTGCCAGGTGGCCCTGAAAAACCCTTTGGCTCACCGCGGCTTAGGTAGGTCCCTAAATATGAGCAACTTAGAAAACTCTCCCACATCGGTGGCTTTGTACGGCTCAGAGATTCCCTGCCCCAGTAGCTCAAGATGAAAGGGGTCTCCAAGCACCTTCCAGAGAAATGGGTGGAAGCTTTTTACCAATGTACATCCAAGCAGCTTCTTGTCCAGCAACCTCACCCCTGATGCCAAGGCCCTTCCCACTCAGGGATGACAACCTGTCTGCTACACACTCCTTCAACGCAGGAGACATGGACTGCACTGGAAGAAGCAAACACGTCTCCGTACCCTTCTGACATTACCATGCCCAGGGGCTATCATATAATAATATGTAAGCTAGGTACATCCTCTCAATTTTCACGGCAAGTGCCCAGAGAGCAAGTGGAGCCATTCACTCTTATTCCTACTTAAACTGATGCTTTCTTGCCAAGATTCCCACTCGCTTTCCCTGCTGCATCCCACTCTTGCAGCCCCTCAGCGTGTAAAAATTCACCAGCTCAGATGCACTGAATCAGCCCTGCAGAGATGCCTGAAGAAGTGCAATTGTAGCTCAGTGCATGGGTATGAATCAAAGAGAGTCTAACTTGGTGCAACCTGTGTACCGATGGGACCAGGCAAAGGTACATATTGTACCAGTTTGGGTTTGGCTCTGACCATCTTCAGCAGTTGGTCACAACTCTGTCGGATTCCTTGGATTTCAGTATTACCAACTAGACAACAGGATCTGAAGGAACAACAAAGTGGTGTGTGATCCCATGCTGCCTTTTACTTTGGGCAATCCCATACACGGTGTGGTGACAAAACCATATTCTTCCCTCACTTCCTCCAGGGAAAACCCCACCGCAAGATCAAAGGTAACGATCGAGCCCCTCTGTACAGGGGGTGGTCTAAGACTGTGGAATAAACTGAAATCCCCCGGGAACTCTGGAGCATCACAAAGCTCCCCGATTTTGCTCCACGCACTAGGTGCGTATCTCCAACCTGCCTTCTGCAACAGTCATCGCACAGATGCTTAAAGCCAAAAGAAAACCCTACCACAGCAAAACTCTCCATATTGCACACAAAGCTTCTCCAAAAGAGACAGAGAGAGAACGAACCACACCAGACAAGTGTTAGATATTTTACTTTTAGCGCACTTGGTATGTGGCTTAGGTAGGACCGAAAGGGCAGTACAAGAACATATGTGGAACAGAAGAGAAAAGAGGAAAGCAGAAGAGAGTCAGCAGCACTGTCCTTTGAAATAAAGCAGTCACTTCTTGCTGCTGTTCCTGTTTTAATTTGGCATAAAATCAATTTGTTCCAGTGAATAAGTTTCCAGCACTTTGTCTATAGAATGGAATTGAAAGGCCAAGGGAGGGCAGCCAGCATGTTTCGGGACCTTTGCCTTTTCAGATGCAACTATTTTCCAAATCAGATCCAGCCCATCTGGAAGTGTGTGTCCCTAGAGCAAGCAGGCTGGAAGACACAGAGAGAAGTCTCCAAACAATATGGGGAATTGGCTGGAGAGGGAAGGTGGATGTGTCCTGGGTTGTCAAAATCAAGATTTTCCATGGATGACTAGATAAGCACGTAGGGAAAATGCCGGACGTCATTTGAAAGAGAAAGTATCTCCCTGACATTGGGTTAGTAAGAAATGGGGTTGAAGTCTTCACTGCCAAACTTCACCTGAAACACTGGAATACTGGATATGCAGGAGACACTCGTAGGCGGTGGAGTTTAGCTAGTGCTCCTAACGGATAAAAGCAAGAGGATGCCCCAAGTTGTGTGAAATAGGATGACTAATAATCCTAAAAGACAGGCTGTAAGCCCTGCTGTGCTGTGCTGTGCTGTGCTGTGCTGTGCATCCATTTTAAGACTGTTTTAATTTTCATTTACAGGCCATCAGGCATGTTCAGCAGGTTGGATTTTTGCTACGAATCCCTGGAACGAGGGAAACGTAAAATAACTAAATGGAACAAATGAAATGTGTTGGGCCAGATTCTGCTCTCATTTAAATCACTAGAAGAGCTTGATGCAACTCCAACTGACATCAAATGCCAGACTGTCACTAGCTTCAGTGGAAGCTGGATAAGGCTGTATGGCATCAATGCAGAAAGGATGCCTATTAAGGACAGTGCCTAGGCATATGCATAGCTCGAAACACCAGGCTTGAAGTCCACTGAAGTCAACGGGATGGAAGCACATGCTTAAAACTAAGCACATGCTGTACTCAAGTGCTGCCCATAAAAATGAACACCACTGGAGCTGCGTCAGAGAGGAGAAGGTGGCTTTCCATCTCAGGGGACTGCACCAGCAGAGTCACTTTTCCAGGGCAACATTAGGCTTGTCTGGTTCTGTCTGATTTTTATTTATCTTTTTCCATTCTGTGGGTGAGGTTTGTCAGATTTCCAGCTGCTCAGAGCCTCACTTCTCACACTGAAATGGCCACAAAATAACGAAGAAAGTGTTTGCAATAAAATAAAACAGTCACTTACCCCTCAGCAAATCATTTATCTCAGGCCGGAACGCTAGGGTAATAACTGAGATTAAAGATAAAGCAGTCAAGATAAAATAAAGGTAAATCAATCACTATATTAGGGTATTTGAACAATCATTTGCATACACTTAAAAAGTATCATATTTGCTATTAAGCCCAGCTGCAGCTCCGAGTCCTGAAATCATAAATATTCATCAAATAACCTTTTAGCAAAACTCAGCGGCTGTGATGGTAGCCAGCTACTGACTTCAATCTAATTGAAAACCTGAGAAATAATGAAACTATTGTAGGTCTGTCTCTTCATTAAATCAATGTGTAAATTTGCATAGATTAATTTGTGTCAAATGAATCATTTCACTCTTGGCTCAGACCCAACTGGAGCTGTGATCAATAGCCTGTTTTAATTCCAGTCTGGAGTTTGTTCTTCCACACTGGTCGGCATCTTAAGTTATTTGAGGAATAAGCAACCCAAGCTAAAGACGATGTTGTATATTCCAAGTTCGCGTCACAAGAAACGCTACGTGCGATTTAAAAACATGAATCAAGCCGTCTCATAGGCCTGGAGAACCACGGCCTGATTTATACCTGGGGCGTCTACACATGATGCTACAACACCGTAGCAGTGCACTATGGCGATGTAGCATCCACACATGTCTACGCGTGAGTAGCAGCTACTTTCTGTAGTAGAGCACTCCCCCGCTATAGTGCGATGCTATGGCAAAGTAGTTGCTAAAAATAACCGTGCATACCACGCACAGCATAGTACAAGCTGTTACTGTGCCGTGTTTTAGTACTTCCAAAAGTACGTACTAAATCATGACACCGTAACAAAAGCGCCATAGAGACACATGTCGATGTGCCCCTTTACAAGTGAAATTGTGTTTTAAGCTCAAAATCCTCAGTGGTGTCAAGCTCAGCAAGAGAAGTGGGTGAGCAAACTACTTTGCCAACTCCCTCAGGATCAGAACTTCTGGGGTTGAAATAGCCTAGGCGATAGTCTGAGTGATGCTGGCTATAGCCGTCCCTTGGGCTAGGGACAGAAATTACACACAAACTGGTATATGTGATTAGAAACCGGCTCAAATCAGACCGGAAACCCAACAGAAGTTCAGTGCACATAAACCACTTTCAAAATGGCTGAACTGGTTCAAGATAAACCTGGATGGATGTATTTTCAGACTTAACTGATTTACGTTAAATAGGTTTATTAAACTTCTGTCCTAGATCCCCTCCAGACTCATAGATTTCACAGACAGTAGGGCTGGAAGGGACCTAGAAGATCACTGAGTCCAGCCCCCTGCCCAAAGGGCAGGAAATCAGCTGGGGTCATAGGATCCCAGCAAGATAAGCATCCAATTTGCTCTTGAACATGTTGAATGTAGGTGCTTGAACCACCTCTGATGGCAGGCTGTTCCAGACCTCGGGGGCTCAGACAGTAAAGAAATTCTTCCTTATGTCCAGCCTGAAACGGTCTTGTAGCAGTTTATGACCATTCGACCTCGTCATCCCTTGGGGCGCTCTGGTGAACAAACGTTCCCTCAGATCCTGGTGGTCACCCCTGAGAAACTTGTAGGTGGGCACCAGGTTGCCCCTGAGCCTGCGCTTTGCCAGGCTAAAGAGCCCCATGGCTCAAGTTAACTCACAGTCCCCCAGCATCCCAGGATGCTTTGAACCTCCCTAGCAAGCCCCCCCCTTGCAAGGTGGGCAGGCTAGCCTTGGCCCAAGCTGTCTGCTACAGCCCAGCAGGAAGGTGTGCTCTAATGCCCCCTCCAGTTTCTGGCCTTGACCACTGCAGGCATGCGGCTGCATTTCCAGAATCAAAAGTGAATGTCTGTTCACTTGCCTATCGGTTCAATCTACACATTTTAGACTAATCTGCAAAGACTGAAGCAATTCAGCCTTAGGCTTTTTGACCGTCTGTCTTTAGCCCTAAAGACCTCTCCATTTGTTAGAGAGTGAGTGGAGTCAGTGTACTGTGATCCTACCTTTCCTCTCCTTGGACATGCCCCAGCCCATCATGTCCCTGCTGAGCCCATCGTGCCCCGCTTGCATAGGATATAAGTCAAAGTGGAAAGGTGACTGAGACGCCTCCATCCCACATGAGGAAAAAGCCATCTCTGCCTATAGAGCAATTTTCCAGGTCCTTTTTGCTGTCTGAAGTGCCAAACTAGGACAGACTTTAGCTCTGAATCTGAGTCTGTTCTGAAGACTGGATTCAGAGCTCAGCTGCACTGCTGCAAATCCAGGAACATATACTTAGCAGGAGGGCTGAAACCATACCTATTCTCCATCATGCACTGCATTTCCGCCAACATATCTAATTCTGACAATATTGCAAAAAAATTAATATACATGAATCCAAATTGTCTCTTCAGTTACAGCAGGGCTGTCCCATTGCCCTTCCAGAGAATGCACAGGTGCAAGAGAAGAGTATGTGTCCCAGGACAGTCTAAAAATTAAGGGAAAATAAGAGATTTCTCATCAAAGGGTTTATAATACCCTAAGTGCCTTTCTAAGAGTCCAGCCGGCTGGCTATTTGTCAGGGCAGCAATCAATCTTTCAACTTTTGGTTATCTTAGATTAACAAAAGGAGGGGAACAGGGAGACCATTTAAATTTGAACCTGGTTTTATTTAATTTAACCTATGTTTTTGCATTTAGGTTTTAATTCAGGCCATTTGACTAATCAAACAAAGACCATCTGCTACTGTTCTGTCTCCTACTGATCTGCATTGCCTGAAGCTAGCTTCTAGGCTGAAGTCTCACACCGTCTCTTCCTCCGTCAGCTGACCCACTTCAAATCTGTTCTTTTTACCCAAAGTACAGTAGCAGGACATTATTTAATGTGTGACCAAGTGACATCAGGATAGCTACAGCACTGGAAAGCGTGTATCAATAAACACGGCACGTACAACAGTCAATTACACATTGAACATTTGCATAAAAACACAATTTAGCTTTTAAAAAAATCTAACTCTTCAATGAGGCAATTGAAATACTTCCAGGAGTGAAAAGCAATTTTAGCTTCTTTGCTCTTAATTTACGCTTTGTAGTAATGATGGGAATTCTGCAATTATGTAGTCTGGGAATCGCATTTTAATTTTCACATTCTGCAATGGGCCCAAAATTAAGAGGTGACTCAACATGGTGGGCCAAACTGACTTCCGTGGTGCTATGCCAATTTAACAGGAGCTGAGAGTTTGTCCTCCATGGAGTTAGTTAAGGACAGGGGCTTTCTAGTTTGTGTTAAATGACCTAAATGGCTTGTTGTAATTAAAAATAAGATTCACCCTTTGGCAAAGGGCCTAATCACTATTTCTCAAGCCCTGTCTTTAAGTGGCATGTCAATGAGCCTTCTGCAAAGGATAAATTTCATCCAAGCAAGACTACATACCGGATCCCATAGACATTGCGTGGGACTGGGCCTCAGAACCAGAAGTTTCAAGAAATCTTTACTCTGGCACCAATTTAAGTATCCGGATTTCCAAAACAGGTCAGTGTGCTGGATGTGAAATCTTTCTTAAAAACCTGGGTTTTTAGCAAGAAATGTTGCTGGGAACTGAGCATTTTGCACATCTGGTCCAGGAAGAACAAAGGAAATATCATAGATGTGACAAGATCACCAAGACCAGGAATTACCATCATGAATAGAAAGCAAATGTAAGAGTAGAAAAAAAAAATATTGCAGGAATAGTTGACTTGGTCCGGTTATTTATCGCCAACCCTCTTTTTGAATACATTGGAACAGGGGAAATTATGTCTGCTGCTACCATTGCAGGGCATGGCTTGTAATCTGAAATGCATGCAAGTACAATCCAGATTTTAGGTGTGTTGAATTGTGTGGGGAGTGTTGGATAAGAGTGCGGGCCCTGTTCAGATGGCACAATAATATCCCCCGGTTGTGCGTGAGGGTGACTAGTCTCAGACCATTAAATGGGCTGGACCCCCATGGGAGACACTCGCCTCACAGGTGTTCAAGGCCAACACCAGATTTATGGGGCACTCAGATCCTACTTCCATCTTTTAGAATAGCTTATGTGCTGCCTTCCTGTGCGAGAAGGAAGTAAGACTACCTGAATACTCCCGGCATCAGCCAAGAACTGAAATGAGAGAGAGAGCAAGTAAGATCTGGAATTAAAAGCAAGGGTGGAACACCTCTAAAGAAGCCAATTAAAAACCTCTGAGACAATTACTGCTATTTTTGTTACAGCACATGCAATGGGCCCCAGTGTGCTAGGTGCTGCACACGCAACATGAAATGGTCCCTGCCTTAAAGAGGAGAAATAGTGACACAGGAAGACTAGGAAAGGATACAGAGCAGAGGAAGGAAGAGATCTGGGTGCCCTGAATCATTGACAAATGCCTTAGCCATTGAACCCATCTCTTGAAAAGCAGACTCGGAGGTCTCCACAAAGAGGGCTATGACTTAGTGACAAAAAGGGCCTTTGGGTTTGGCTCCATAGCAGGGATGTCAGTGAGAGAGGTGCTCTCGGGACTGTTGGCTTAAGTCTTCCACGATGGAGTTCTCTCATGGTTTTGTCTGTACTGAAACCTGCACGGTTTTGGATGCAATGACATAGGGTACGATGACCCCCTGGCTCTGCCGGCCATGAAGGATGACAGTCGAAGTACAGGAAAGGCGCATTCGTTTGAAACGTGACAGCAATGAAAACTCAAGGGAAAAGAAGAGATGGACCCGTTTCCTGCAATTGCCTGGTTCTCATGACAAACACCCAGTCAAACAAGGCCCCGAGCCGCGATGAGTTACACACAGGTTGGCGTGTCCCAGCTCCTGATCAGATCTCTACTGGTTCCAATGGAGCTTCACAGAAATGCAGAGATCGGCCCACACGCTGCTCATAGCAGGACCAGGACCAAAGCCTCCGAGTGTCCTGGATGACAAGCATCTTCCAGTTATAAATGCCAGGACAATAAAGCCGAATGTCATTTTAGCACATGAAAATTTAATACACGACAGTGCAAACGACATGTTGGATCAGCAAGATTCCAATTTTATTGGATCAACTTGGCCAACAAGACAGCTTAAAAAATGAGGCCTTTATTAAGAGAGCAACACAGACACTGCATTTCAAACAGGCTGGACTACCGACCATTTCACTGCAGCTCTGCTACCGGAGCCTGTTCTCAACCAGGCAAGATTATATCAGTGGAGACATGTTTTCCCTTTAGGGGACATGTTCTCTTCCCTGTAATATGAACGTTGAAAAAATCTGACAGACCCCTGCTAGGCTCAGAAAAGAGACTTTTTAATGCCCCAACAAAATGGAGCTTAGAGTAACAAGACAACAGAAATTGTAGGATGCAAGTCCCTCACAGACACTAAATATATCCTGGGGTAAAGAAGGATTATCACCTCATTTTACAGATGAAGAACTGAAACAGAGATGAGGAGACCTGCCCAAGGTCAGACAACCAAACTTCAGAAGAGCTGGGAAATGAACCCAGATCTCACATCCCCGTCCAGTGGCAACACCTTCCTCGTGCGCCTTTATCCCCTGCTACCTCGCCCACTCTTCCCCTTCCCTTACTGTTTTTCTACATGTAACTCCTATCCCTGTCTTTCCTGACAAGTGTTTTTAACAAGGCATTGGTTATGTTTAAGATATGCCATAAAATATACATGGAAGATCGATGACCTTTTCTGAGCTTATTATCTATTAAATTGAAGATTGTCGAGTCCAACTTCCTGCCTAGCACAGGCCACCGGACGTCACCAACTCACTCCTGCACTGAGTCTATAACTTTTGTTGAGCTCGGAAATATTTTTGTAGGAAGACATCCAGTCTCGGAGACAGCAAGCGGCAGCAAATCCACTCCCTCTTTAGCTCTGAAGCTGTTGTGGCTTTAACGTTTCCTAATTAATTGCCATTGCACAGATTTAAATGTTGAATTAACAGTTTGCAATGTTTCCTTTGCTTTTTTTTTGTTACCTGTGTTTACTAGAAGTCAGATTTCAGTAAGCTCCTCAGTAAAGTGACTGCAGAAGGCAGAGTTCTCACTTGTGCAATTGCTATTGTTCGCTTGGAGATGATTTTCACCCCAAGGCTAGTTGTGAGCACCTGGAATCAGGCTGTGATAATGGAAACTGTTCTCCCACCTCAACTGTCACTTCTGCTTTTAGTGGAAGCTATAATGCTGTAACTGTGCAACAGCTCAATGGTTGGTAATATGGCATACAGTCATTTTCCATTACAAAAAGGCATAGTAATAGCAAGCAGCACTGCAAGACATTTATAATGTATTGAAACAGGGATTACTTTATTGGGACTGGCTCTTATTAAGGGGTAATACGATTCCTTCTTGCACTACACGAGTGTCTAATAATTGGAAACATAATAGACAAGACGGTAATTGGGCTGTTTATTTTCTTACTTATGCTAGTGTAAATCGTAAGTCAGTAAACTTGCTCTCATGTAAGTGAGATCAGGCCACATGGAAGGCCTAATAAGCCACACTTTGAAGGTGCAACAAATGCCTCAATTTATACTGTTTGGCTGCTTCTTCAGCAGAGATATTTTGACCCTACTGATATTTTGACATTTCAATGTTTAACCAGTCTAATGGCTGCGTAGAGGCACGGTATTTTTAGAACACTATACAAAATGCCTGGCGCTGTACAAACGCTAATTCCAACTTGTTCTGTGACTGGGACACAGCCCCCAGTGGAGGAATCAGACCAGGACTATACAGATCAAGACCAGGCCTGCTACTCGTGTGTGAAGTTGCACGAGTTCACGTCATTGCTTTGGCCTGCTTTGCGCCACCGCTGTGGAATGAGTATGCTAATGAGGAAGTCATTATTCCTCCTGCCTCTTCGTATGGGGGTAAATGGTTCATGTGCAGAGTATTGCCCCTACAGCTCTGCAAGGAAGAGACCTGTTGAGAGAGTGTTAGACAGGGTATCTTTCTGGCTGTCATATCACTGGAGCTCCTGACAGCAGAGAAAAACCTCTGCTCAGCGAGACTGAGCCCTGTTCTCAACTCTAGACACAGCGCTGGGAAAAGGATCGTCTAAGAGGGACCTGGGTGTACAGACTTAGTTTAGCCACTATCCTGGGTTGTTCGAGAACTGGATTGAAGCAATTTCCTGGGGCAAATAAAACACACCACGCCACACTGAGCGCGGGGAGAAGTTTTCTCCTCCTCGCTCATCTCCTTCCCCTCCCACAACACCCAGGCTAGGGACAGAATTTAAACATAAACCAGTATAAGTGATTGGGAACTGGTTCAAATCTATGACACCACAGAAGTTCAGTGCACATAAACCACTTTCAAAATGGCCAAACCAGGTTTAAGATAAACCTGAATGATGTAGTATCAGACTGAACTGATTTAGGTTAAATCAGTTTATTGAAC
>NW_017729000.1:7663609-7681236 GCF_001723915.1 Gavialis gangeticus | reverse complement strand
CTTCTGACCTGGACCACTGCAGGCATGTGGCTGCATTTCTAGAATCAAAAGTGAATGTCTGTTCACTGACTTATCAGTTCAATCTGCACAGTTTAGACTGACCTGTGAAGACTGAATCAATTCAACCTAGGCTTTTTGAGTGTTTGCACTTGGCCCCAAAGTCCAGGCGCTATGGCCTAGTCCTCTTCTGACATCAGTGTAAGTCACGAGTAGCTCCAGGGGAGCCAAATCAAGGTAAAAGACGCTTTGTAAGATATGGATGAGGGCTCAGCAGCTAGGGTTAGAGATTTAATTTAATTTAGGATTATTGAAAAAGAGGCCAAGAGATTGGCCTTCATACATCTTCCAATCTAAGGTATAAAGTATCCCCTTTTTAAAAAGTGATACCCCACCCCTTACAGGCAATGACAGGCTAAAATACTACAGGAATAAGGAGGCAGAGTCTAAGAGTCATTTGTCTTTCACACCCCTGAGTGTCTTCCCCTACACAGTATCTCCTTCAGAAGAGCTCAGTACCCTAGATGCCAGACCCTTTGGAGAATCTGGGCACGTACATCCCACTTGGAGTTGCTGGGCTAGTATTGCAAAAAGTGCTGAGCACCCAGCAAGTGCAACAGAAAACTCACAGGAGGAACAACCCCAAGATCAGGCTAATTTTTCTTCTTTCTAGCCTGCTGACACAATATATAATTTGTCTGGGTAATTAACCTAGGTAGGAAGAGTGGAAAGTATTTTCCAGGAGTAAATTCAATTAGCCTCACTATTTATCCCCAAGCCTCTTTCGACATGCATTAAAACAAGAGAAACTCTTTTGGCTGCCACTATCATAGAACGCAGTATGTAATCATAAATACATGCTAATTGAACTCAGATCGTATATCGTAACATTCTGTGAAGAGTTTGGGACAAAAGTTCAAGCCTTGCTCAGACAACATGATATCTTCCCTTGATTGTACTCAAGGGCTACATCTGAAATAATAAAAAGGCTGAGCCTCCATCTTGAGACACTTCTTTCTTCATTCCCTATGCTCCAAGGGTGCAATTCATCTTGGCTAAGGACAGAAGTTACACATAAACCAGTTTAAATGATCAGAAACTGGTTTAACCTGTAACAGGATAGAAGGTCAGTGCACATAAACCAGTTTCAAAATGGTTGAACCTAGTTTAAGATAAACCTGGTCGAATGTAGTATCAGACTGAACTGATTTAGGTCAAACTGGTTTATGAAACTACTGTCCCAGACCCCTTCCTGGTTTAAGTTAAATCAGAGTCCCCCAGCATCCCAGCATGCGGGCTGTGCCGTCTGCTCCAGAGAGCAGGGCTGGCCCTGCCCCTCTGCTCTCTAGTTGGAGAAGTGAGAGCTAGGGCTGGCTCACTAGTCTCACTGCCTGGCTCACTCCCCCCCACCTTACCCCCCTCCCAGCAAACCCCTGCTGGGGTCTGGGGATAAGGAGAGGGTAAAGCTTCTCTTCCCCCAAGTACGGAGATGCCCTGCCCTGCTCGCTTAGTGATGGCTGCGACTGTGGACTGCAAATCCCAGAGGCACCTGGAAGCAGGAAGAGGAAGTGATGAGCAACCCTGCAGAGTCCTGATGCTGTGACTCTGGACTGCAAATCCCAGAGACTTCAGGGGCAGCAGGAAGAGGAAGCAAACACACAACCCATGTTGGCTACATGCCAGAGAGCCGTGCTGTAGCACCTTCCAGCTGCAGGCATGTAGCTGCATCTCCTGAATCAAAAATGAACTTCTGTTCATTTGCTTATTGGTTCAATCTTTGCAGCTTAGACTAACCTGCAGAGACTGAATCAATTTGAGCTTTTTGACTGTCTGTCCTGTCTGTCTGACTGTCTGTACTTAGCCCATAAGCAGAGAGCCAACAAAAGACCAACGCAGCTTGAATTCCCAGCATTGGCAGGAAGAGGGTACCCCAATAGAGTACTCCCCTGTGTCCTAGAGCAACCTGAGTGCAAATAACCCACTTTTGCCTCATCTCCTGCCCAACCTACTTTGAAACAAAACATTGGCAATGGGAACATTCAGCATTAACTTAACCGACAGGTCACTTTTTACCTGAGAGCTAAGAAATATTCAGGTTGCAGTGGAGCATCATAAAAGCCTAAAACAACATCATCACAGAAGAGGGGAAAAACCAAACAAGCACTGAACAAGATGCTTTCCCCTTGTTTTATGGATGCCTATTGCACATTATATAGCATCCTCTGGGAGGTCATGAGCAAAAGGATGAAGAACAGGGAGAGAAACAGAGTAGCTGACAGTGGTGCTGGACTATTAATCAGGTGACAGAGTGTCACGCCTTACTGAGTGCTGCTGTCAGAGGAGACTGAGCAGTGTCAGCCTAAAAGACTGGCTGGGTACGTTTAAGAGCTATAAGGAGGAGCCAAGCGTGGTCACATTTAGCTCTAGAAATCTGGAGCCGAGGGTCCAATGCCAGTGGCAAACCTCTTCGAAACGTCGGGTGCATCTTGCTGTGCTATGGAGCAATTAGCCTGGCTAAAATTGAGACAGCAGATGACTTGGTTTCCAACACCACACTGATCCTCACTATTTTTTCAACAGCGACACATTCGCTGGAGCTGCAGGGCAGCGCACACATGCAGAATTGAAGCGCAAGCACGACAGCAAC
Source organism: Gavialis gangeticus (assembly GCF_001723915.1). Taxonomy (NCBI): domain Eukaryota; kingdom Metazoa; phylum Chordata; order Crocodylia; family Gavialidae; genus Gavialis; species Gavialis gangeticus. The sequence goes on along the minus strand of NW_017729000.1, from coordinate 7,678,592 downwards.
CACGGTCCTCTGGGAGGTTTTCTTTCAACCTCAGTAAGAAAAATGAAACACGAACAAAAGACTCCCTCCGATAACTGTGAATGCTGGATTCCTGGAAACACAAGGCAGGTCTCTCCAGGGGAGATTTCTATTTTCAAGTGGCATTTAAAGACCACCTTTGTCTTTCAGATACAGGAGCCACACAGTAATATGAATGATTGGAGCCTATGCGGCACCTTCCACTGAGAATCCTAATGTGCCCAGCAAACATTCAAGGGGAGGGGGGTTTCTAAAGTGTCTCCAGGAGCTTAGGCACACAGGTCACTCTGGACATCTTCTCTGCTTTTGGACCAATCTGGTCCTTAATTGGACTTGCAAGAGTACCACACGGGCAAGGACGGCATTGTCCTCAGTGTATGGACGGGGAAGCAGAGGCCTAGAGTGTTTTCAAACACAATAAGGCCTCCAAAACCACTTTTAGTTACTTAAATAAAGCTCTCTTGCTCTTCAAAGGGGCTCCCATAGAAATCCCTCTTATTTGATTCCTATTTATCTGGGATTTATCCCTATTTATAGCTTTTATTACAATGAAGTTCATCTCCTGCCCCTTAGGAACAAGAGCGATCTTTAGCAGGCAGTCATAAAAAGAAACATCCCTAACTGTGCCCCCCATGACAAACATATAGTAGCGTTACTATGTTGAATAAAACATGTCCATCGCCCGACTCAGCTTCATCCCAGGGCAGCCACGTGCTCAATGAAAACCAGCCTCCCCACAAGCTTACAGTCAGGCACTGTTTTGGAGAGCTGGTCAGGTAGATGCCCCATCTATATTGTGGAGCACAATCTAGGGTAAATTACTCTGTAGTCATCATGTTGATGCACCCCTGGAGACCCAGGTCTTAGTCTCCTTCTCCTTGCACAAACACAAACATTATATATATATGTATACACACATGCACACACACACATATTATATATTATATACATAGATACACACACACACACACATATACTATATACGCATACATATACACATGTGTATATACCACAAACTTTCATGAGCGGACTCTCACTTCATCACCTCATGCTGTGCAAGGACGTGCTCTGTAAGGAGCAGGCACAAATTAATGCTAAGTTATAATTGAATTTAGACACAGTTACTTACTGGATTCCCCAAAGAGCTCAGCGCAAAGGCTGCAGTTACAATATTTGCTAGAAGAATAATGATTTGCTACATCCTACAGAAGGCTGATCCAGTAACTTTGTTAGGCAAGACTGGAGCACTGCATTGTGCTGTGAGCAACGTGTGGTTCCAGGCTGGCACAGGACTAATTATATATTTTGTCAGCAGGCTAGAAAGGAGCCTTGGGATGTATTTTTTTGGCCCATGCATCAAAACAGCATGCTTGTTATTCTGATCCGAGCAGTTAGATCCTAAGACTTTCTTTATCTGCTTCCATATTTTATATTGTAAAAAAACCCAGCATTTCCATGCAAATTACTGTGATAAGAGAAAAATTAGGGAAATCTCAGATAATGGGGGAACATGGTGCTTCTAGCGCAATTTAGAGTACATGCATCGTTAACATATCTAAATGAATCAATAGAGAACAAACGTCCTGCATGCTGACGCCTGCTGTGATCGATAACAGAATATGTATTACGATAAATACATTTTAAAAAGTCCTTATAGATTGTAGTGTCAGCCCAGTTCATCGACATTGGTCTCATAATTAACTCTCGAGAATATGAATCAATCTCTTCCTCCAATACTTGTTTATCCTGAAAAATTGTAGCCAAGGAAAGAGCTGTCAGATTAGTAAGACCTAAAACGATCCCTCAGCTTCTGAAGTCCGCTCAAGTAAACGGGTCTCTTCTCTTCCCCGAAGTCTAACAGAGTCTAGATCACGCCATCAGAGCCGACTGCTCCTCTGGGAGCGCTGTAAGGAAGCTCTATGAATCAAGGACCTTTCTTCACGTCACCTCCCCTAGGCAGGCTGTATGGGCCTGATCCATAAGACCTTGCAAATCAGTGGGAAAAGACCCCCTGACTTCATTGGGCTTTGGTTAGATTCTGGTTAAGACAAACAGGGACTGTCCTGATGAACCCTCAATTTGCCAGAGCTCCTTTTAACTGAGTTTGCTCTAAATAATTAACTGCACAACAGAAATGTCCCGCCTTCAGCAGCAGCGAGCCCCGTGCATTTCACCAGGACACATCCTCTCATGCAGCAGCAGGACTAGAGGTGCACGAGTGGGGAACCAGCCCCCTGCACCAACTCAGGAGGGATGCAAGAGTCTGTGCAGAGGTAGCAAAATTAGCTCCCCAGCATTGCTCTTGCAGCAGCAGCCGGCTTCACAGACCCCCTGATGCTGTAAAAGTGACACCTGGGTCGGGCAGACCACCCGACAGCGGCACCAGCAGCAGGAGCAGCAGCCAGGGACTGCTTTTGTGTCACCAGCACAGGTAAGACTCCTGCGGCGCCTCCCTCCTGCTCAGGACCCGCACCCCTTTGGTGCTCTCTCCACCTATGCCCTCTCCCCCCCTTGCTTTCCTGAAAGGTTTGTTCAGGCCTCTCCTCTCAAGTCTCCAGGGACAGGCTTGTAAAACAAAAAAACCACATCTTTCCCCCTTAGGCAGACAAGGTTCTTTGGGTGAATCTGATATCTTTTATTAGACCAACTTAAATAGTTGGAAAAAAATGTTTAGCAAGCTCTCGGGTTTGAAAACCCTTCATCAGGCTGAGGAAGCCTCTGCAGTTGTTCTTCCTGGAGGGAATGAATGGTAAAGACGCCGGAGGCTGGGCTGGTGCGCATGCATCTTTCCTCCTTAGAAAGTTAAGGATGGGATTTTCTAGAAAGCCTCCAGGAATTACATGCCCAGTTCCCAACGGAGTTCAACAGGACTTAGGCAACCATATCTCCTTACCTCAATAGAAAATCCTAAAATAAAAAAATCCTGCCATTTTCTAATGAATAACAGCAATGGACAAGAAGAGGAGAAGCGGGAAGCAGAGCTGTCCCCAGTAGACTTTAGCTGTGCATCAACCATCCGTCGCAAAACAGGGGATGAATACAGCATGAAGGGCTTTTGTATTTCAAGTAAATTCAGAGCCCTCATCAGTTCGGATGTGGGGTGAGATCCTTATGTCTGGACCAGCACCCAGATAATCCCCTTAATCCAATTTGGGAAAGATTCTCCTAACACGGGTGCCACCAAGGACAGTGATGAGTCTCTCTTCCAGCACTGCTGGGTAAGCTCTGACGCAGGAAGCGTGCTGGGAACAGTGCTGGGATAGGAAGGACGTAGCCCAACCCCAGTACGGTAAAGGGAAGCGGGCAGCCCTTCCATAGAGAAGCTCAAGGAGGCTGCAGTAAATTAAAGAGGCCCTTGGGGCTCTCCAATCTATGCCTGGCTAGCTCCCTGAGAGAGAGGAAAGATGCTTCAAGTCACTACAGTCCCTACCCTCCCTGGCTCCAAGTTCTGTGCTGTACATCTTAGACCCCACCACAGACCCTTACCTGGAATACCTGCAACAGGAACACCTTATCTGAGACTGAAAACCCTCTGCCAGTTCCTGTTCCTTCCACAAACAACTCCCAAGGCTTGTCCCGCAGTCAATGTCTTTCATCCTGGCTGTCTATTCTTCCCTCCTTTTCCTGGACCCCAAAACCTTTTCCTGGACCCAATGGAAAGATGTCCATTGACCTCAATGGGCTTTGGATCAGCCCATCATTCAGCTTTTTCTAACCAGAGCTGTACTCTCCAGTAAGGCTCACGGGGGGCAGCCCTGGGCTGGTTTACGTGCTAGAGCATCAGCGAAAGCAGACATTTTTTCCATGCTCCTTTGCACCAATTACCTACGTCATGGATAGCAACAATGGAGGGAAGAAAGCACTGCAGGGTTTCCACACCCGGACACGTAGGGTTGTAGCCAAATGGTTGTTCTTGCAACAGACCCAGTGGCTCTTCCACCAGCTCTAGAGGCTTAAGGAGAACGGGAGCAAAAACTGGTTTGTCCATATTATGTTGGCCCTCCTGTGCTACCCTTTGCTCCTCGCAGATGGCAAGTCACATTTTAGCCTTAGGCAATTAGCGTTCTCTAAGTTTTCGAAAGATCTTACCATGTCAGTACTGGGTCTTTAAAGTAAGAGAAATGTGAAGCACAGGAAGCAGTGTGGTTTTGATGGCACTAGCCATAATGGTCCTTCAGACATGGCAATAAAAGTCTAATGAACATTGCTCTTGTTAGGTCTCGGTCTCTGTTGTAGCTACCAAGCAACACAGTTTTTGCTCTGACAAGGACCCTCCTGTTGACTCTCAGTTGTAGTTTCATGCGTATCCGAATACTGCACTATTCTGGGAAGTAATAACCCAACCATACCAGAATGGGAAGCTGGGGAACAATACTGGCGTACCTCGTGGGAGCCATCACAAACATCTAAGTGTATGGAGACGGCTGTTTCCTAGGTCTTACTGTAAATGTGGCACTAATTCAGCATCAAATGCTTATCACTATCTGTGGAGCCCTCCATTTGTGGCTTTCCACAGTTCTGTGAGAATCATTGTAAGTATAATAAATCCCATCTTATTGGGTATTACCACAGTGCGCTGCTAATGATTTCATTCGCCAGGTGAAACGTTCGATTGGACTTCCGTGGAAGAGAGCATCTTTGTCGTGAGCGCGGTGTACAAATGTTTTTGTTCTGCACCTTCACAAATTTAATTTGGCTACAAAAGACACTTTCTCCCTGATGAACGTACACTGCTAACGTTTTCCCGTGGCAGCTTTCTCCTGTTGTTCATTTAATTTTGTTTCAGAGACGACAAAAATACTCATATCTGTATTCACATTGCACCCCACATCTGTATGCGTGAAGGGTCCCCTATTCGTATGCACCAGCAGCTGTTCCACCCCCCATCCACACTTTGGTTGCCTGAAGGCCATGATGATAGCTTCCCAGAAGCCTGCCAGCTGTAACTATTTTTGGTTTTATGAAAGTGGAGGGGACTGTGGTCATGATGCTCTTGCCCATCACGGTTTAGCCTGCACCAAGGAATTGTCCCAATGTGCCATCCTCCACATTGGCACAAGAAGCTCCAGGTGGGCCGTGACATGCTGGGAACGGCAGCCTCCACGGCAGCTTGTATTCTAGAGAAAAAGTGGGAGGTATCTTAGAGTTTCATGGATTGCATTTGATTTGTACGTTGGATGCCTGTGTTTTCTCTCAGCAGGTATATTCTAAATGGGTTTCACAGTATTGAGAGGATAAATCTTCCCTTTATGTTTCCATAAGTACAGGAGTGTGATGAATGCGAAGTGCCGGAAAATAAACGTGGCTTCTCTGTTTACAGCAGCTCTTGAAGTTTCCAAAGAGGATTAAATAAAATAAGAAAGTGGCACTTAATCACGGGGAGATCTAGGAGCGGAATTGATTTTTGGATTTAAGGATGTTAATTTTGTTTGGGAAGCTCCCCAACAGAGGGCTGTTGAAAGCCAAATAAATGGCTCCATTATTTATAGCAGGCAATTTTCAGAAGCACAAAGAAGCTCTCCAGCTTGGTTCTTGACTATGCTGTGCCATTGTGATGGGGCAGCTTTTACACCCAACATTGGATGGGCTTAAATGGCTACAAATGGTACCTGATTTTACCGTTAAATCGGCAAACTTTTAGCACAGGTATTTTTAAGGATGCATTTGATACACAAAGGCATGGTGCTCTAAATGAGGAAGGGAAGCAGACACGAGAAGAAAGCAGATACAATGGCCCGTGCGACAGATATGAGCTTCTCGGACTGTGAAACAAGAAAACAAACAGGAAGGGAAATATCTGTTCACAAAACACTAGCAGCTTTAAGAGACATGATCTTTTCTATACTTGTCTCATGCCATCTATTTTAACTTCCCTTATGCCCACAAACAGGTCTTCCAAACATCTGGGTAACACTGGAGGTTCAACCTTGATATCTAGCTAAGTTGGTCTTGGAAATGGGCACCATGGTTAGATAAGCAATGACACAATGAAATGACAGCCAAAGGTTTCCATGAAAACAGCCTGGTATGATGTGTCTCATGAGCTGATACCTTCTCCCAAAGGTGCTTAGCAAGGCTGTCTGCTTACCTCCATGAGGGGACACAATTACAGAACTTTAGCTATGTCCAAAGGTCCCACAATTATGTTTGTGCTTAGCCAACAAAGGGCATTTCAGGCCCATCTCCAAAGCACTTTAAATGGAGAATTTAAGATTAAAAAGTACCAGTGTCCTGGTACTGGAGTCTTTTGACCCTAGTCCTTTTCCAGTGCTGAAGAAACCGTCTTCCAATGTACTGCTCAGTAGCGCTACTGCAGGGGGTGGTCAAGCAGGACACCAGCCCTGGGTGCGAACTTAGTAGGGGCACCAGAACTCCCCCCTGCCCTGCAGAGTCCATGCCCCCACAGCAAAAGGAGCCCCAGGGCGTTGCTCTTGCAGCAGCAGCGAGGTCCGAAGACAGCATGCCGCTGCTGTGAGAGCAACACCTGGGGTGGGCATACCATGCTGCGGCTGTGGCAGCAGCAGCCAGGGACTATTTTTGATTCCCTGGCATAGGTAAAACTCCTGCCTCCCCCCTTTTCCCACCCCCTCACACTTTCAGGACCCCCAGCTCTCCTGTGCTCAATGGCACCTCCCTCTACTCTCTCCCACGGGATTTGCCCAGGGCATAAACCCCACTCATTATGGCTCTGATACTGTTAATAGCAGTTCAGGAAGACCCTCAGGAGGGTCATTTTAAGTCAAGCGATGAAAAACCTTCCAGAAAATTATTTGTACTGATGAACATTGATGCACAGGGAAGGAAACAGGAAGCAGAGCAGCAGATCAGGCAGGGAGCACAGAGCTGGGAGCAGAAAGTAGAGCAGCAGATCCGGCAGGGGAAGGGGATTGGCAGGGTGTAGGGCTAATTTGTGGCATAGTGGGGATCAACCATCTTGGCAGGTGAGTTAGAGGGTTGCAGATATACAGCCTCAACTTTAGGGACTGAAAGTGGGTGGTTGATTATTTTAAAAAGTTAAGTTAATCAGCTGAATAAAAAAATACATTAAAACCATTCATACAACAGACTAGTTCTTCATGACTGGCAAAAATAAAAGAAGCCATTTTATATTCGGTAAGGAAAGCACAGGTTTGAGAAACCTGTTTCAAAATCTTAGCAGGATATATCAGAACACCGTTGCCTGTATATCGCCTGCACATGTGCACACACACAAGCACACCCACGCACACATACTAATTAGAATTGAATTGTTACGGAAAGATGTGTGACAGTCACGGGTGGCATTTTGGGACCAGGAGCCATGAGAGTGAAAGATTGAATTCCCATGCACTGACACTGTGTTTTCCTGGAGTATGTTCTTCACCTACTCCAGTGAGCTTCCCCACACAGCGTGATCCTACACCATGCTGGTTTGCATTAACATCAATAGTGGAAATTAATTGCAGCCAGCTCTTCATAAGGCACAGAATAGGCTATTTTCTTTGATTGTGTTTTATCTCTTTGCTACATCCCAATGAACCGCAAGGATAACAGCAATGTTGAGGACCACTTATCATTCCATCTCTTAAAAGCAGCCTATATGCTTTCTGTACATGCTCGACACAGTGACCAACCCCACCCATTCATCTGCCTTCTCAAGTATCCTATTACCATAATCACTCACACTGACACTTCAATGTCTTCTTCTCATTAGGTTGTTATTTCCTCCTCAAATTTCTACTTTCCAGTAATTCTGGATCTACTTTTAATAACCTATCGGATACAGATTATTGGCTCTATACATATTATTTTGGATGAACTAAATAAATGCCTTACTTTTTTTTCAAAAGGATCTAAAATTAAACTGAATACCCTTCAAGTCTTTAAATGTATCAATAAATTCCTTACATGTTGTGCTCTCTCCAAGTAATGGAGAATCTAATTTCCATATAACCATGCAAAGCTTTGCAATAAAACTAGTGTCATTTTCAACACATTCAGAAATTTGAGTGGGTAGAAAAAAACCCAGACGAATGACGGCTAAACAAATCACTACACAAATAAAATAGCTCGAGTGTACAATATGTTCAGCTTTCACAGCCTCCCTGTATATGATAGATGTCTTTCAATTTATGTTTTTTTACTCTGTTCATACAGCATATGATTTTTAGAAAGATTTTGCAAGCCTCAGTTTTTGGGTACTCAACTTGGCATAAAGATACCCAATGTTCAGAGTCTTGCATAATATTTCTGATCCTGCAAAGAGACTTTTGTACATACCTAACCCAATGCATTGAGTTGTCCCATTGGTTTCAAGTACATACAAATGTTTCTGCAGGATTGGAAACTTAAGTATTTTGAGCCATTTCTTTTGCCCAGCTAGTAAATCATGCTAAACAATCTTAAAGAGGGGGAAAAAAGCCACATTGGATAATATGTTACTGGAGGCATGTTTTCCTTTTCAGATACTGTTGGGAATACCGACGTATTAAACTAGTCTGACTTTGTCACAAACATACCATTAGTTAGTATATCCAATACTGGATGGTATTGGGATCTTAATTGTTTTAATTATCCAGGAACTGAACACACATGCAGCATTTCTGTCAGAAGAGATCACTGTTACAGGCCCCTGTTTTTACATACATACGAGATTTATAGTCCTTATCTTTTGTAAAGTATAATTAAACATTGGTCATCTAAAACAAGGTTCACAGTAGGCAAAATGGAAAAGTCTCAGTGTCAATTAAAACAAAAATCCTCCAGTAATTTCCCTAAAACTACCAGGAGCCTGTTATTGCCCCACTGTCAATGCAACTGAGGACTGACTTGCTCTTGAAGGAAGGACAGCTGAACCGTTTCAGTTTTTCTATTTTTTAGGGTCCACAGTAGACTTGTGACAGGTTTCTCTGATCAGATGTTTAAATTTGGTATTGCACATTGTCGCAAGAGAAAGAAGCACAGCTGTTACTAAATACAGGATATTCCTTTAACGATCACTCGTCTAAGGAGGAGTCGTACGTACTAGTAACATTCACTTTTAAGGAACTCCTTGGATGCTAATTTACAGCACTGTACTTGCAAGTCGTCACCTACAGTGATATCAACCATGTGCATTATTGCATTGCCTCTTGCCAAAGCATTTCTACAGTTTCAAAATGCACAACAATTAGCAGGGGTTAAATCCTTTGTTACAGCCACTCCACACAACACGTGGTGGTTCAGCCATTTCAATATGACTTGACCCTACAAACATTTGAAAATTACCTATATGCTTTCTTATTTAAAACAGCCTGGTTTTCCTCGGGTCCCATCCCCTGCAAAAACCATATCCAGAGTTTTCAGGAAGGACAAATGAAAACTCATAGACAGTAAGTGCTCTAGCTAATCTATTGTTGTGTTAGACAAGTTTACATATTGGCTCGCTAAATAATAAAGTACAATAAATTAGTTCCCATAAAAGTGCTTCCTGAATGCTTTTCAGCAGGAGCTTATTATTATTTATTCATCCGTTGGATTGCATTTGTAAAAGCCTGCAGTGCCACGGTGACTGGGTATGATGAGAATTATCTAAATGGGAGAACCATAAATCAGGAAAGAAATCAGCAGAGCCTTAATTAAGGAATGAGCTTGCTTTTGGGGCTAAGCACCAAGCAAACATAGCATCACCCAAGAATACCAACCATACAGGTGTCAATCCTTGTACCAAGCACACAGTGTCAACCCACTGTCACACGGGGGGCTGCTGCGTGTGACAGTGGCTGGGATGGAGGCCTTTGAGCCAGGGGATCTGGTTTCTATTCTCAGCTCTGTCACAGACTTTGGACAACGCCTTCTTGGAGGTCAGTATTCACCCTCCCTGCAAACTGCAAAATGAAGCTAATGCTCTTCAGTCGCACGTGCATGCATGCTATTACTTACAAACCCAGCAAGTCCCATGGAGATCCCCAGGTACGAATGCAAGAATGAGAGGGACCACCTGAATAAAAAATCCAGCCTCCGCTATCATGGGCAACTGTGTCATGTAATCCCATTTACAGATCGTATGTGCTAAAGCAGTGGTTTCTTTCTGCTTTTTACCTGAGGCCGTTTCCCTTCCAAGACTCTAGGCTATAAGAAGTTCTGTGTACGTAAGTCTGTACCGAGTCTGCATCTCCAGCAGCGTATCAATACACATCTTTACAGCTCTTATCATCTCACGACTAGAAATGTTGGGGCAGAAACTGGGAGAATGAAATGACATAGCAGGCATACTTTAAAACATAGAAATGTTCAGGTCCCCTGCCCCTTAGTTCACCACATGTCTTTTTTGCATGTCTCGAAAGAGGAGTCCAGATCTCCAAGGATACTCAATGGGGTTTCGGAGTACGGAGATCTGCCTCGGGCTTCCTCTTTTCATACTCGTAACCCTTTTGATAGCCATCAGAGTGCAGCATTTAATAGCTCAATGCGGAGACGCATGCATTTTAAATATATTTAAACTTTAAATATCACACTGGGTATTTAAAGTCACTTGGCCAATTTGTCTTTATAAAATGATGAAGCGAAAGATTCAGCAAGTGCAGCAGCTGCTCAAACAAACGAAAAGCATTTCCCCCCCCGCCCCCTTTTATTTACCCTGGACCGCTAAGGTTAGTCGCAGTACATGTTTTCTGCTAGGGCTTTTCTTGTAACCCAGCTTCCAGCTGGAATAACTGAGGTTCAGTGAAATCCATTAACCTTTCCCAAAGTCCTCTAGTGACGCCACCCAAAAGAGAACAAAGTACCTTAGCTGGACGGCTTTCACTCTAATCCCTGCACCAAATCAGCACCCAAGATCATTTCTGGACTTCAATCTTCTGACAAAAGTCTCTCTTTAAGGGGCTCTCTCATCCCACGCACTGTTTACATTTGGGGGCTCTTTAGATGATAAATCAAGTTAACCTTCAATGCAGCCCACTGTGCAATAAGTAGCAAGACAAAGAACCGTTATTTCTGTACGTCTTGAGACAGGAACTGGAAAGGTTTTAAGCTAGCAACAGCAACGAAAGACCACATTTCAAGAATGAAGTCCTTCTTGCTTCTGGAAGTGCATGAAACAGGTTGGGAACGCCCAGTGACTTCACCTACTGGGGTAATCCAAGCTGGGAGCAGCGAGAATGGTTTTGATGTTGGGGGAGGACCTGGCAGGGAACTTCACACAGCTGCAATAATCCTTTTACAGTTGAAACAATGTTAAAATGTCAACGTTGCATAGAAATGAGAGACCATGCTGCAAGGCTCTCCCTAATCAAAGACTCCTGTTTAAACTGAGGCAGATTGGGCTGGAATGGCATTATCAGATCTGAGCGCTGAACTTCCCATCACACGTAAACGACTGGCTCTGGACGAACTCTGGAATACAACAACTCTGGGGACATGAACCGCTCAGTTAAGTCAAAAGAGGAGCTCCAGACACATTACTCTATGCAATAACTATTGTAAGTCCCTAAGGCGAGCACGCTCTCTCTATCACTAAGTATAAATCATACTGCTGCTGCCATTCACGTACTTCCAGTGGATTGTAGTCATCTTTCGCGGACCTCTTTGACAGTCTGTGGACCCCCACGGGTCCATGGACCACAGGTTGAAGCCACTGCAGTACGCATCCAGTCAAGGGGCAAGGCAAGTCTAGGCTGCCCGTCACACAAGCATTCAAATGTGTCTATTTTAAGTCTGATCTAAGAGCCAGCAACATCTTTGCCCTTTCAGTGACAGCGAAGGGTTACTCCTTCTCCCTCTGCTAGCAAAAGCCTAAGAAAAGTATTTATTCTGAAAATAGATTTTTTACATTGTCTAGCCAAGGAAGGCTGCAGTATACAGGGAAAGCGTTTGTGCAGTAAACTATGATGTGGGCCATGAATACTGTCAGTATTGCAAAGGTCTGGGCTCCGAGCCATCCTCCTGGCTTCGTTCTGATATTCCTATTGATCTTAGACAGAGTGAGATGATCACAGGAGATGCTGCTTACATTATTTATCTCGCCTTTTTAGAGTTTCTTCTTGTCTTCTTTCTTTCACCCTTCACTTTTTTCTTTGTTTCTGGCTATTAGCACTGCAAGAGACTGTTAACTAGGTCCGTAGGCAAGTACCTCTCGCCTCGAGTGATACAATATCAATCACCGAAAAGGGAACGTGGAACTGGGCAGTTCTGACCAAAACCACAGTGGTCATAACGAATTCAAAACAACAGGCTGACTCAAGCCCATGAACATGCCAAGTACAATGATGCATTGCATTCCAGCTTGGCACTTTTAAGACAAGATATTAATGATGTTCCCAGTCAAAATAGATGCAGGCACTCAGTGCCTGTTGCTTTCACACATATTTCCTTTGAAAAGCAGAGCAAGGGAATTACCTTGTCTGCGCTATGACCCGTGATGCGATGCTGGCCTGTTAGGAACTAGACCACCAATTACTTTCAGTTAAGCCACGGTGTCATCACCAAACAATAACCCTACGGGCTGAGCATCATAGAAGAACAGGAATAGAAGGGACCCCAAAGGTGTCCTCTAGTCCAGCTCTCTGCTCAAGGCAGGATTATCATCATGCCCCCTGCTAACGAGGTCATTTAGTGCACCAGAAACTAGGAATACTAACTAAAGACACTGCCTTGTGCTTGATTGAATGGTTATGCCCATTTTCTGCACGGTGCACCATCCAGGCTCTAAGAGCTCTGCTATGTAAAGAAAAGCATTCATCTAAGAGGCAGAGGAGTTGCCACCTGTCGTTTAGACTGGGACCGGTTGCCCACAGGATTAAACCGCAGCCCACAGGACTGCCCTCCCCCGTGTACCACTTTGCCCACTACTGAATTTGGCGTCTCTAGTTGTTGCTGGCAGCTCAAATTGGCAGCAGAGGAAAAGGGCTCCAGAGCCATGTCAATGCAGCAGCTCCACCAGCCACACCAAGACATTGCCCCGTTGCTGGAGATGGGTCCCTTGGCCTGTGAGAAGCCCCATGGTTCAGGTCCAGGCCACAGGGCCAAGTAAGTTGGGCAGCCCTGCTCTAGTGTGTAAGTCTCTGAGCCAAAGACTACCTTCTCTTTGTGTGTACGGGGTGCCTAGCACAGTGTGGTCTGGATCCCGTAGGCGCTCCCGCAGGACAAACAATGTGGAAAGGCTCCTTCTTTTGCTGTGGTTTCTCTTTATCTAAATGAGAAGCGGCTCAGTATGAAAACTTCTCTTTGCTCTTTGTCCGTGGAAGAGCGGAGCATTTACCTGCACTGCGATACACCCCTTCTCGCACATCAAAAAACGTTGAGTTCATCTACAGGGATTGTCAGAACTAGTTTACCACGTTAGCCTGAGCGCTTGAGAACACAAGTGCTCACGCGAAACAGGAGATGTCAGTCCGTCGCCTTTGCTGATAGACAGGGGTGTCTCTTCCTTAGATGCCTGCAATTAACAGTGTTTTCTACACTGGACATGAACATTGAGACACCCGGGAACTATTTCTGGAGCTCTGCCTCCTTTTTCTTCTTGCTGCTCTTTTCCTTTAGTTACAGAAAATTAGACACATCACCCATGCCTATCCCCAAAGAATGCTCCAGATGAGACTTAACTGCCCAGCAGCTAAGAAAACCGATATCAAGGCTGCATTTCTCATGCTTCAGCATTTGTACATCAGTAGCCCGTGCAGCACCCTTCCTCTCTCAGGCACTGGCACTGCTCTCCACCTCCAGCCCAGACGTACCTGCTATCACGCAGTACTACGACACCTTTTGAGCGTGCATCGCACCAAGCATCGCACTGACAGAGGCACTGATCCTGGCCTGGCGTTAGGCTGCTAGATGGCGACCCCACAATGGATCTCCTAAAATCCCCCCTGTAGGTCTTTTGTCTTGTTCCCACCACATCTGTGCATCTACCAAGTCGGCAACTTTTACCAGCCCGTTCAGAACGCAAGCACATCTTTTGCACCCATGTTATAGTGGGGCATTTTGATCCAGGACACAGAATTAAACACTTGGCTCCACATCTTAGTTTTATGCTCATGTTGCTAAGATGTAAATCTAATTTATATTAACACAGTGATGGACTTATCCTCAAGAGGTGCGGGTAAGAACAATAAACCTTCGCTTCATGTCATGTGTCATCATTTAAATGGTCTGAAGTTCAAAGTCAATCAAAGAAAGATTTCATCTTTGCTATGAAGAGCTGAGCAGCGAAGTGAGCATGATCCTCTCCCTCCTCCAAACCATCACAAGCAGTACTCTGCAGAAATCTGAGCAAGAACTAGGCCAAAGATAGGGAAAAACCAAAGCAGAGGCTATTTAAAACTTACATTTGAACCGTTTCAGCCCAAATAGTTACTGACAACAGCAGAAGGAAATGATCCTCTGCTTTATAATGCATATGTGGGTCCTTTAATAGCACAGGCAGCTGTAGTGTTAACTTTGAAAGAGAAAGGAGACACATATATTGCGGAATCCACTGTAAAACCTTTATATGTATTTATATTTCCATTGTTTAACCTACATTTCCTCAGACAAAGGGATTGTCTTGTGTAATAATCCTTTTCGTGTGGGCTGAATCTACAAGGGACTATTTGCAATTCATCTAAAATATGGATTTTGAAATCTACAGTAAATCCCTTTGTGCCGAGATAAAAAAAAATGCTGAAGAAATAACATGCCATTTAATCTTCAGGCTCATCAAGTCCTGCAAGATTATTTTGACAGTTAATTTAATGTATTTAATTTAGCTTCCAGTCCAGACTGCTCAGAGAAAGTCCTTGTTTATGGCCTGCTGTTTTGTAAGAGCATCCCAGGGAGCTACCATACCTTTTGAAGAAATGTTTAAGTGGAAATAATGCATATTAGCGTTTCATTGATGTTGGAGTGCAATTACTCCAAAGCTATCCAAGTATCTTGCTTTCCTCCTCCCCGGTTCAGAAAAGCTGTTTCTTTCAGAAAGTGGTCGGGGGGGGGGGAGGTTGATTGTAGGATTGTTGCTGGTGGAAAAAGT
>NW_017729000.1:7651145-7658609 GCF_001723915.1 Gavialis gangeticus | reverse complement strand
GGTCCCCCAGCCCCACCAGGGCTGCCCCGCATGGGCCAGCTCTGGCTCTTTAATGAAAAAATAAAACAAGAACCCCCCGCTGCCCTGACTCACCGTTCCTTCTGGTGGGGGGCTGTGATCCCCGCTGCCCCCTGCCACGTTGGGGGGAGGGGCTCTTCCACGAGACCGGGGAGGCCGCTGCCGGAGCTGGTGAGTCCTGGGGCTTTTCTCCTGTCTTTTTTTTCTTGAAGGGCTGGAGCACCCACTGGGGGGGAGGTTGATTGTAGGATTGTTGCTGGTGGAAAAAGTGAACAACACTGCAGTGTTGGGTGCAGGATCTCACACGGTGCTGTCAAGGAAAGTCAGTCTCTCTCTGCCCTTTTGCTCTGAGACTAAACTCTCCATCTAGAAATCTCAAGTACATGGGTTTTGAACAGAGAGCCAAAATTATATAGGGCTAAATAAGCAATTGTACAACCATGACTAATATCTCTGGAACAGCTGCATCTTCTCGTGTGCTGAGATAGGTTTGGCTGCAGGATGCATGTGGGCAAGGGGTCTTTTTGATGTGCACCCGGCAAATGTAAAGGGACCAACCACAACCAGGACCCTGCTGCACCAGGCACTGTACAAACAATAGGGCAAGAGATCAGGCCTGCTTGGAAGAAGTGGGAGTCTAGAGAGACTCAGCAGACCAGCAGCAGGGGGAAAGGGGGGCAATGGAAATGCAGAATATCTATCAACTAGCACCTGCAGCCCTGGTCTCTCAAAAAGTGTTTGCCCTGGCCAGAGTCTTTGCATTTAAAGTAGGTTTCCCTGTCATTTAAAAGCTTTTTGTACATCAGAAAACGTGGGAGGGTTTTTTGTGCCACAAATGGCAAAAAGTAGATCAGGTCCTACAAATGCAAACGGACAGGAGAGAGGAAAATAGCAGCAGGCTATAACCAGGACCAGAAAGCCTTCTGGAGGCTGCAGCAAAGAAAGGTTTCTTAGCATAGGTAGTGATTCACCGTCTGGGGGAGCCTCCCGCGAACACCACCGCCCATCGCAACCACAACACCGTCCTTGCGCGCACCGCCTGCTATCGAGCCTTTGTCGCTCCGATGAAAGGTTCAGAAAGAAACACACCGCATTGTACTTTGTGAATTGAGGTCAGACCCTTAATTTTGTTTTACCAAAGCTCTTTGTTCGGCGGTATTAGACACAGCTTTTTAGAGGGGGTTTTATACCATGCCATTGGAGTCCATTAAATGCGCCTAACAAAAAGGTACCGCGAGGCGTTTCTGTGAGTACAAAAACAAGGCAGCCTCAATTTGTGGCTCATTTTCATTTTTCAGATATTGCCGAGCAAAATGATAATCCCTAGCACCTTTCTGTCTCAGCCCTCAAAGAGCTTTACAAACACGTCCTGTACCATTATTCCCACTCCACAGACCAAAAAAAAGGCTTTGAGAAGGGAAGAGATTTGCCCCAAACCTCTCGCAGGGATTTGAATCAGACTGCTCATCGCCCGGGCCAGCGCGCCCTCCACTAGGCTGCATCGCTCAGCTCACACTTCCCTACTTTGCTTTCTGTTCGTTTTTGCCAGCAGCCTGGAAGTAGGAGTCTCCTTGCTCATCCCTCTCATACGCCACGATTTAAAGGCATTAAGCCAACCATTTCATAGGCAAAGTTAAAATTGGACCACTGTTTAACAAAGCTGTTAATTAAAGCATGCTCTGGTATTTCCATAACCTGTTGGAGGCCGAGGAGAGGAGCTGAAAGATGTTTGTCTGCTGCCTTCTTCTGTACTCGTCGAGTATCCTTTAATTACTGTCCCTTTTTTCCCCATCTGCGGCCAAAAGCTAATGTAGCGGTTTATAACTCTCTGCTGGGGCATGCAGGAAGGCTGTTATTTGCTTTGCCCTCCAGAGGTCGAGAGCCTTCTCCATGAGGAAGCAGACCTGAACTAAGAATTTTCCTGGGAGAAAATAATTGCGGACTGCAAACAATTTACAAGGCCGTGTCCTCCAGCTGTCAGTGCAGAGTAAATTCATTAATAGGCCAGATGCTTTGCTCCCGTAACCGGCATAGCCACACCGAGTGCTCCTAACCTGTGGACAGTGAGGATCTGGCCTTATGCGGATGTTTAATCTGCAGCTTTACACCACCGAGCGCGACTGCTCAAGCTCCCATCTTCTGGTTCTGCATTCATATCACACTTAGCGCATGGTGGGCTCGCGGCCCAGGGCTATGGACCATTGACCCTATGGCAATACACATAACAACAGCACTATAAAATTATATAACACACATGTACACGCTGCTGTGAACTGGAATCAATAGTGATGACGATTTATGCCGGTGTGCGTGAGAGAAGGCCCGTAATCCCCTCCCAACATCTGGACAGACGGTCCTGGAACAGTCACCGAGCTGGACTGCAGATATGCCTTGACCTTGCGTGTGCTTCCCACATGGGAGCATTGCCCCACCACTGTGCGTCAGCCTAGCAGCCAAACAAAATCCACATAATGAAGTGCCAAACTGTTTCAGCCCCAAACCGCTGCTTCCTAACCTTGTTTTACACATGTAAATGAAAACGGGGGGTGTCCTGTTTCCATGGTGCTTTGCATACACAAAACCAGTAGGCTCAATCAATTGCATAAGCATAACGAGTAAAAAATTCAGTTCTGAACCCCACCTAAGAGGGCAACTCAGATATGCACTTTTTTTAAAGGGCTTTTTGAGTGACAGAGCAGTTAAGACACCAGAGTCAGAACTTAGCACGCTTAACAAGCTTCACAGCAGCTAACTGTTGTTTGAGATGGCTTTGATATGCATATTTGCTCATTTATCAGGGTTCAGTTGGACTTGTAAATCAAGTGAGCAGTAGTGAGGGAAACGTGTATTTATACTAGAAGTTGAGGCTCCGAGGTCTATTAATGCAAACTGGTACCACACCAAAGACGATAAAGTGTTAACACTCCTGGCCATACTGCCCTTGCTACAGATCAACGGTGGGCAAAATGCAGCTCGCAGGCCAGATGCGGCCCACCAGGCCATTCTATCCAGCCCACAGGGTCTCTAAAAAATTTAGAAAATTAATATTTATCTGCCCCTGGCTGCCTGTCATGCGGCCCTCAACGGTTTGCCAAAACTCAGTAAGCGATCCTCCGCCCAAAATAATTGCCCGCCCCGCTATAGATTCACACAATCCTATTGATATCTCAGTCCCTCGGATGACAATGAAAATGTTACTCCTAGACCAAGAAGAATATTTAGCCTTTAGAATCGCAGAAGGGATTTTCAACTCAAACTTCAAAATTATGAAGGAGCTCTACGTTTCGGTTGAAGTCTCAGTGGGTAGAAAATTTGGGAATGCAGGTTTTGGCTCCCGCCCTATCTTCAGATTGTGTGCGGCAATGGTTTGCAGGTGAATCTTGAACTCTTCAGTCCAACTTCCTGAAGACTCGGCACGAGGAGGTTGTTTGGGTGCTCCGGTGTTTTGGCCGCACTGGGAACTGGACAAATAACCTTCACGGCTGAAAGAAGGAGCCTTTACCTATGAGGCAGGCACTTTAGCTATGAGCTGAAACTGGAACACCTAACACACGATCACCAGCGGATCATACTGAGCTTTAGGGACCTGATGAATCCTTGGAAATTGATCCATACAGGCCTGGCCTGGAGCTCAGCTAATTCCAGGGGAATTATTTCCACTGCTCTGGGTGAGATCAGACCCAGATCCTTATGTGCCTGACAGGCTGGTACTTGAGATTGCTTTAGGCTGCTCTGGCACTGTAATGCAATTGTGAACCTGGTTTAATTTACCAACTAATCCAAGTTTATGACTGCTTTCCATTATCAGAGCGGAGCATTGTAGTAAATCTGCTCCTATATGTTTTAATTTGCTACAACTGACCTGACCTTCCCTACTAGCAGCAGTTCAGTGACAAGAAGTATTTACGATCAGAGATTTAGCATATTCCTACCATACTGAAAGCGCATGGTATTAAAAAAGTAATTGCACTTCAGGATTATTTTTTATGATTTAATATAACAACTGCTGCTGCCAAATACTTGTCTGTGGCTTTACTGATATAAAATTGTATTAGAGGACAGAAGTTCATTTGCTACAACATGCTTATTTGGGGCCCAATTTAAAGCCCTTTGAAGTCAGTGGGAATCTTGCCACTGTTGTCACTGTATTTTGGATTGAGCTTCAGTTCCAGGCAGAGCCGGAGCCGTAATTTTTCTCTCTTAAGCCAAAAATTCTTTCCGTCAAAAATGTATATGCTGGACTAAATTCATGCCTGGTGCAATTCTATTAACATTGGAAGAACTACAGTTGGAATGAATTTGGCCTGTTAAAGATTTAACCTTCATTTTGCATGTCCTTCTTGGTATTAATGTGTTTAATCATTGAAGTAATCAAGAGAGGCAAAGACAGTAAAATTATTCACAAGATCCCATAACAATCAAATAGAAAAGTGTGGGAATTAAACAAAGTAAGTAACGAGAAGACAACACCTCATTAACCTGCTGACTTAAAAGACAATCTATTCTTCCTGGAAATGGCTGTAATGGGTCGGTTTGATTAAAGCCCAGACATCAGTAGTGACCACAGCCCTGCTTCTGCTGCTACTGATGTCAAAGAGTTGTCCTGTCCCATGGACAGCAGCTGGAGGAGATGCAAAGGACTAGATGGCCATTGTCCTTACTCACCCAGGCACAGAAATAATTGAATTTTGGGATTATTTTATCTGGACTCTAATTATCTCCTGCTGTAACTGTAGATTCATAGATTGTGAGGCTGGAAGGGACCTCAGAAGATCATCGAGTCCAGCCCCCCTGCACCAGAGGAAGGGGAAAGCAAGGCAGGACTGTCCAGCTGGTGGCTTGAGGGCCACGCGCAGCTCTCAAGGGGTCAACACGTATTCTTCAGCGTCCCATCCAGCCACTTTTCTCCGCCATCACTCTGCCCGCAATAGCAGCTGCGGGGGGCTCTGGGCTCCCTCTTCCTCCTCCACCCCAGGGGATGGGGTGGGAAAGGGCAGAGCAGCATGACACAGCATAGCTGGCAGTGCCAGGGAAGCCCCCAGCAGGGGTGCTGCAAGTGGGGGGTGCCTACACGATACAGCTGAAGGCCTGTGGCCCACACTGGTGCAGCTGCTAGCTGCTTAGAAGTCAGACAGTCCCGGGACAAGGGATGCTTTCCCAATGCTTCCCCTCCTGCGAGCACATGCAGCAGGGCTGGCAAGAGCGCTGGTTCCAAATTCCCTGCTCCTCTACTGCCGTGGCTCCGGCAGCAGCTCCGTGAAAGGCCTGATGCTCCCACTACAGCAAATAAGTAAATCGCTCCCACTGCAGCAACTGGAAACAGGGGAGAAAATGTGTCACTGTGTCAGATACAGTCCCGGATCAGCTCCTTGCACAGCAAAGCGGCTGCTGGGTCAAGGGGAGATTGCCACGGTTCAACCTTGCTTTAGTTTGCAAAGCGCGCACCGCCGTGGGCTCAGCAGGAATGAAGGAAGAAACGTTCAGATCAGCCTCCCAGAAATTAGCTCAGGATGCCTGGTCCTGCAGCCTCACACATACGGCTTTAGTCACGGCACATACAGGTGTGCAGGACTGGATGCTACCCCTTATTACTCTGAATTTCCTGCTCACAATCTCTTCCCGGCCTAAAGTGCTTTTTAGAACTAAATGGTTCTTTCCTGGGTTTGTTAAAGCTGATTAATCCCTAAAGTCCCAGCTCATAGCTTATATGTGCCCACCTATTTTGTCTCTCCAACATTAAAAGCAATCCCATTGCCAACTGGACCAGTAATTCGGCAAATGCACCACAAAGAGAAGCTAAATAGGAGAAAAACGAATGCCATTGCCTGCATGCCTTACCTGGCTGTGATTAATTTTTCATTGACAATTACTTTCGTCTCCCAAGTCAGGAGTTCAGGTAATAACATTAAAAATTCCCTGTGCCCTCAGCTTTGCCTAATTAAAATTGACAACTCTCATTTTCAACCGCAAACATAATTACCCCATCCCCCTTACCAACTCGATAGCAGAGACTGTTTGTTGATAATTTATGAGCATCGGATAAGATGAACAAAGCCCAGGCTCTGGAAAAACCTCTCACTTCACTCCTTTGAAGTTACAAACATGCGAACAGAAAACGAACCTGCTCCGAGAATATGAAGAGCGGTCCTACTTTAAAGGTTCTCTGCTGGGTTGTTCAGCTTGGCAGATGACATGCACGTCTTACATTGTCATGCCTTCTCTCAGCCTTAGGAGGAATCATTCAATATTTTTACAAAGGTTTCTCTGACACGTTCAGCCACGCCAGCTGGTTCAAGTTGCTGTTATAGCACCCAGCAGCAGCAAAGCTGCTATAATAGATAGCCGGGCACTCACCCTGCCACGGAGCCCATCAGGTAGAGGCATAGGAGAGGGGAGTGCTGTAGCTAGTATGAAGCCTTTTGAACCTGTAAATCACTTCCCTGACTCTTACTGCAGAAGGTGCTGGTGTGGTGTTCAGTGATCATTCAGAGCCAAGGAGGTCTGTGCTCAAAGGCCAAATCTATATCTACTGAACAACAAGCATCACCCACTTATGCCTGCTCGACCTGCCCCTGCCCCAGCGGTGATGCACTGTAGTGCACATTTGGGACCCCTCTAACCCATCTACACTGCCTAATGGTGGGTTTGGACACTAGTGGAATAGCACAAGTGGGAAGCAGTTTGTCTGCAGCAGTTCTGGGCTTGGCAGAGAGATGGTACAGTCATGGCTCGGGGTAACCCAAGCCTCTGCACAACACACCAGCTTCTAACTCAGGGTGGCCAAAATATGGCCTGTGGGCCACAGGCCATTCTATCCAGCTCGCAGGGCCCCTAAAAAAAACTTAGAAAATTAATATTTATTTGCCCCTGGCTGCCCGTCAAAGATGATGGGAGCCAGCAGCAGTAGGATCCAGGGGGAGCCAGTGGCAGGACTAAGCAGCCACAGCAGCAGCAGCAGGCCCCCCTGCACCCCCTGCCAGCCAGAAGCCTGTGCCTAGCAGAGGCTTCTGGCCTGGGACCCTGTGGCTGTTCCTGCCTCTCTGCACCAGAGAGAAATTCAGATAAGAAGGGGGAAGGAAAGGAGGCAGGAGGATCACAGGCGATCACCCCAGTCCTCAGGGCCAGGCCGGCTCCTGCGGTCCAGGCGCTGGAGCCAGGAACCACATGGTGCTGGAGCAGCTGGCTGGCAGGCGGGCACCGGGGAGTGGGGAAATGACTGTGGAAAGCAGGGGGGAGTGGCAGCGAGCGGGTGCATGAAGTGTAGCAACAGTTGGGTGGGAGCACATGCCGGTAAGCCAGGGCCGGTGCCAGTGGGGGCCCAAAGCGGTGCAGCAGGAGCACAGGGCCCAGCCTGGCAGGAGCTCTATGGAGCTGGGCCGGTTCCCCCCTCTCCCTGCTGGTGCAGTCCAGCCTGGCTTCATAGAGCCCCTGCCAGCCGGGACCCCA
>NW_017729000.1:7606343-7646145 GCF_001723915.1 Gavialis gangeticus | reverse complement strand
GAGCACCCCAAGCCCTCCCCCCGCCGGCACTGGCCCCGGCACACCAGTGTGGGTCCCACACTCCTGCCCAGCTGTCGCTGTGCTCTGTGTGCCTGCTCAGTGCCACTCCCATTTCCCCGCTTTCCTGCCTACCGCTCTGGCACCACGTGGTTCCCAGATGTAGCACCAGGCTGCAGGACTCAAAAGGAATCAGCCCAGCCCGCAGATTCTCGCCTGGCTCCAGGCAGTGCTGGCTGGGCTGGTTCGGTTCCTGCTGCATCCTGCAGTCTTGGCTGTGCAGCTGGGGCATGGTGCTGGAGCAGCATAAGAAGGCTAGCATTGGCATTGGGAAGAAGTGGTGTAGCGTTCACAAGCTGCGCCTGGTACCTGGAGGTATGTAGAAAAAAACATTTACAGCTGTGTCTATGTTCGAATTGCTGATTCTCTGAATCAGCATTGAATCTTCAGATTTCGATTCGGCTGAATCAAAATTGGGGACAGTGAGCCGAATCAACAAATTGAATCACTGTCCCTGATTCGGGCTGAATCCAAATTGAATAGGGCCCACACCCCTAGTGCCTACATACCTTTGCAGATCTTGACTTTAGGGGCCTCAGTTTTACTCTTAAGCGTCCAGGTCGCCTTTGGAAATACTTTTCAGGTACTGTTGAACATTTTGCCCAAACTCCTCAAAACATTTTAGTACAGCCATTGATCTTAATGAAGCAGGTATTTAAGGAATTATTTACTTACCGTGTACAAAAGATTTTGTGCTCTCTGTTGAGCACTAGCAGAAAATTTGCAGTATGTGCTTAGGCAACAATACCTTGCACTTGGCTTCTACCCAGAGATACCCACAGTACACCTGTGAAATGGTATAATTACAGGCACTTTAAAGGCAGGCAACTTGAGGCTCTTAACAGGTAAGAGTTTTGTCCAAGGCCACACAGCCAATGACAAATAGAGAAGAGAGCCCAGGAGTCCTGTCTCCAAACATGACCATCAGTATTTAAAAAGCAATCAAGATGGTTTTCTTGAGTATTAGAGAGCTGTAAAAGGAAGTCAGGGAGCTGTTGGCAGTAGGAAGAGGATAGGGAAATGAAAATGGCCAGGACAGCCAAAGTTTTTCCCTCTCCATGGTATTTTTTTTTTAAACTTGGACATCTGCTTGAGCAGATGTTACTGTCATTCCCAAACCTTTTTTGCAGATTGCTGCCAATGGGAAAAGCTTACTCTCTGGCTACAACATTGTAGTAGCAGAACTGTATTGAGGAGGGAAAAGAGACATAAGCGTGTGGAATAGTATATAAGCTGACAAAACGCACGAGGGGCCTGTATTTCAGCTCCCATGAAACAAGGCACCGCTACGAAGAGATGCAGTCTGCCAAAAATGAAGCATTGTGCAGGCTCAGTACATGGAAGGAGAGCATTTTGATTTCACAATGGTTGAAATGTTTCATTTAAAATGTCAAAACAAAAATGTTTCCAGTTTCTGAACTGAATTTTTTCACGATTTCTGTGCTTCAACTTTTTGTTCCAATATGGACCAAAACCAATGTTGAAGTATCAGTTTCCCAGAAGTCAGAAATCCCAAATTTTGGCCTGCTCCAGCATTGAACAAATAAAAAAGGAACAAGAAAGAGAAGGGAAAATGTAAATGCAGTCTCCCACCTCTAAGGCATGAAGATCTGATTCTGTCAGGTGATATTTGCACTTCAGGACCAGACAAAATTAATGTTATCATTTGTTAGCATTTCAGAAGGTGCAGATGATGCAAAAGTATTGCTCTGTTTTGTATACTATAATGTTCGACACCACAGGTCGCATCCAGATGAAACATGGCAGGACTTTCCCAGACAGGTTTTTTGTGTGTAATACAATCTAAATAAATAAAACTTGCTTATGATGATAATGAAGGTAAAAATCAGTTTGATAATGTGATTTCCACACTCTGGAGAGTCAGAGCCTTTTCCCAAATTTGATGTCAGAAATAACCAAATATTGTTAACCACTTGGTTGCTGCAAAAATGAACTGGGAAGTTCACAGCTGTTTCTTGGGCATGGGTATCTTCACGATCCAAAGAGCCATCAAAATTGGCATTAGACACTGGCTTTGTTCTCCGTCTCCACAGTGAGAAGAGAAGTCCTGAACAGGCTATGGAGACTGGCTGCTCTCTCAAGAACAGGAGCAAGGCCGAAGGGCCTTGAGCAGGCTGTACCCAACACACACTCCCCTCGCACTCAGGTGAGGGGCGCTGCTAGCAAGAAAGCATAGCAGGCTTCTGGCCAGGGTCTCTGCCCTATTCCAACAACAGGCACATTAGCACTCCCACATCAGAAACACTACGCTAGCAGTTGCAGTTGCTGGGCCAGAGGCCGTGTAATTTGATGGGTGCTCATTTAACAAGAAATGAGCACCCACAGAACATCAGCTAATGGAGAATTGCAGCACGTTAGGGAGGTACAATTAGTCACTGCTTACGCTAGTAGCAAGTAGCTGTTCCCTGTAGTTAAACTGCCACTCAAGTGAGGTCCAGGGAGGTTTTCTTCCTAGCAGCACCAACAGAGGACGTGCACACCTGCAAGCGGGTACTTACCAGAGCCGGTGCTGGTCACGTAACAGTGCCAAGGGGGGCTGAACAGAATGGACTCGACCAACCCACCCAGACCTCCCAGCAGCCGACCCCCTTGGATGCCATCGCCTGGGATGCTGACCCATGTGCCATCACACTGCAGGCTCCCAGGAAAGGTGTACTGCCAGACCTACCCCGAGAAACTCCTCTTGACCAGGTCTCCTCCCCTTAGGAAGGCAACAAAGCCGATCCCTGGCCAGAGGTTGCATGTGGGACCTGTAGCAATGTTTCACTGAACTGAGGATGCGCAGAAGGCTGCGCGCTCAAAATCTCCATGTCGGGAATTCCTGGATGGCAACAACTTCACATCAGAAGCCAATATTTACAAGGAAAACGAGGCAGGCCTCTAGCCCCTATCCCAACAGCAGGCATATTTGTACTCCATATTAGTAGCGCTAAGCTAGCGGCTGTGGTTGCTGGTCCATAGGTTGTACTATTTGATAGGCACTCATTTAACAAGAAAGCCACCACTGCCAAAGGAAAATCTTTTATAATTTTACCGACTAAACCGCACATTAAACAAAAATATAGGTGATACTTCATATAATGCAGAGAACTGATCACTGCTCTAACCACTTTACACGGTGAGCAGGGGGATGGTGTGCGGTCCCCAGGCAAGGGAAATCATCAGGAAGCACACAACCAGGGTACCTGGTTCTCTACTGCCTGTTACAGTATAGGGTAACACTGGAGTGGGAAGGGATCGGAGCAAGAAGTGGGGTGGCTGTATTGCACCATAGACCAGCAGTAACAAGCTGCTGGATCATCCGTGGACGGCCACAACTTGTGCCAGGAGCTGCAGTTTCTCTTGTTACCCCAAAGATGTCCAGGGCAGAGAGATGGCCAAAACCTCCTGAGGATCTGAATCTCTCCCTTGCATCTGACCTGCACCCATAGCAATCATGGTATTCAGAGGTCAGGATGAAAGCTACCCTTTCGCAGCAGGAGGTATCTGCTTGACTTCGGATCACGTTTTAATTGGGTTGGAGGTAGATGCAAACCCTTCTGATGTCTTGGCCAACCACCCAAGAGTGTCAATAATGATTTCAGGGGCCCGGGCACTTGAAAAGGTTGCTTGCTTTGCATGCCCGTCACATGCACCGGCTAGGGCCTAGAACAGGCACCTCCGAGGCGATTACTCAAACATTTATTCTGTGGTCGCTGTTTTATTAGGCTGTAATGAGGTAGGGCAACCTCAGCATCCCCTTGGTGAGTAGCTCTGGGTGATGGTATGCCTAAGCTGGCTCTGTGCCATTCTTCAGGAGGGTGCTGACAAAAAACACATCCTGGCCACCTGTACCGCTTCCACACCTCCAAACCCAGAAATAAAAGCTTGGAGGACATGCCAGAGGCACCTCCACTCCCTTCACTGCTGCTTAAAGATCTCCATCCCTCCAAGAAGTAGATAAGGCTACAGGAAATAAAGGTCATTTTAGTTGTGCACGAGAGGAGGGTTATCATGCAGTACTTTAACTTCACCCATTCAATTATTCCTCCTTAACCTTTCCAGACTTCTCCCAGGTAGACAAGCCCCGAGGCTGCAATATTTCATTATGCCAGGCAGGCAGGGGGATGTCTACACTGCAGTAAGTGGCGTGACTAGCTTTAACTAGATAGCTCAGGTCCCAACAGCAGCAGTGGGGTGAGCTCCATCAGTCCACGTGACTACAGGGCTGTTAGTACTCCAGCTACCTACTGGTATGTCAGGCTAGCAAGCTGCAATGGCAGAGCGGACGTACCTGGTATTAGCTGCATAAGTGCTCAGGGCTTTGCCCTACCCCTCATACATGGGCAGAGCTGTGAAGAGCGGAAACGCAGCTCCCGTACATACGGATGTTAGCGACTCAACCTCTAAGTGGCATAGTATAAAAGAGAATCAAGCCCTTAGCTGTGAGTGGAAAAAGCTGCGAGTGTAAGGCTTAATGGGTCCTGGCAGTTCTCGGCATTTTAATCACCCATGTGATACAGATCAGCATGGGTTTTCAGGCCAAACTACTATTTACATCACAGCTGGCTGGGGGAGGAAGGAAGAGTGAAAGGAAAAGCAGGGGTTATTTAAATGAATATTTGCTGATAAGTTATTGTCTATTGGCCCATTACAGAGAGCTTCTCCCTCTACCACTTTCAGGGGGCAAACAGCACGTTTCCCAAGCAAGCAAAAGGTGAATGCTGCCTAAGCTACAGCAACAAAACTGCTTCTCTAAGAAAAAAAAAATCATGTTTTCGATGGATGAAGATAGCCAGAAATTCATGATTGTTATGTCTATCAACTCTCAGAGAGACTGACCTATTGCAACTGCCAGGAATATGAAGCTTTGGAGGAGAAAAAGAGAGAAAATATAGAAGGGACTGAAGCATAGAGACGCATGATTATGAGAAGCGTATGTGGGAATGGAATAGTGTGGCTGAGAGCTAGAAGCATCACTGAACTATGCAAAGCACAAACAGAGAGAGCAGAGCCGAGATATTCTTCTTATTAAGGTCAAAGCTTTCTGTAAATTCACAGCAAAAGCAATTCCACGGTGCTCTCTTGTCCACTGGACTTTACCCTATGCAAAGGCAGCTGCACAACTGCATCTCTAAGAAACACTGCTGCATATTTAGGAGTCGCGCATTATGTGTAAAGGACAAAAGAACAAGGCACGAATGATTTGGTACCCTGTGTGGCTTTGCCGTGGAGTCTAATGAATGCCTAATTGGTATTAATTTCCAGTGGTCACTTTATCAGTTGCAATGGAACCAAAGTGCCAAAATCCTGCAGCTATAAAAATACTACCTGCTCCTTGTTGTTAAACTTGGCCGGCTAAATTACTTGGATAATTATGTAACTAATTCAGTAATATTTGAGAGGCAGGAACTCTGTGTTAGTATTGTACAAAATGGAGTACTGTCCAAAACAGCGTAGCCCCAAATGAGGCCTTGATCCTGATCATCCTTCTGGACCAGTGGTTTTCAACCTTGCTAGACTGGAGGTGCTGCTCGTGAGGCTCAAGGCATCTGGTAGAAAATGCCAGCTTTCAGCTTGCATTTGTTTCTTGACTGCAAAAAAACAGAGCTATTCTTTTGTTGCAAAGACGTCAGAAAGCCCACAACAGGTCAGAATGGTTTTGGCACTATGGATTTTTATTCGCTATCTCTGGGTTTATCTTATGAATCACGCGTAGGTGTTTGCACACCTACCAGTGCTAATATTGCCCACTACCCTACAACTCCCTTAAAAGGCGCTCTCAGCACGCTGGGGTGCCAGAGCACCCTGAGAATCACTGCTCTAGATGCAGCTGTAGTGAAGATATTGCACAAATGAATGCTGAGAAGACAATCTGGGCTGAGGGTAGAGTGCCAGAGCCTAGTATTTCCAGTGGGGGGCTCTGCTACTGGGTCAATTTGTGAACTTGACTCTGAACATGGGAAGTGAGCATATTGTAGTGAACCCACTGCTCACTGAGGGCCAGGCCCCCATTGGGACCCATCATCATAGTAACCCCTGTCTGGCGGTAATATTGCCCTCCCAAGGATTGGCCTAAAATAGTTTTATGACGTTTGCTGGAGACAGCAAAAGTCAAAGTGTCCCCAATGGTCAGTGGTTGTAGGACACACGGTCAAAGGTCTGTCAGCCTCGCCATGCCAATAAAGAAGAAAGAAAGGGTCTTTAGCCATTGCTATCACTACTCTGAGGACTACAGCCAATAATTCACTGCAATTTGATGGTGGGCAGGGGAAATCTCTTTGGGGTCAGCCAAAACCAGCATTTTTTTCCCCAAATGTATTGATCAATCAAAAACATTTAAACATTGAGTTCAACCAGAACATTT
Organism: Gavialis gangeticus; assembly: GCF_001723915.1. Lineage (NCBI taxonomy): Eukaryota > Metazoa > Chordata > Crocodylia > Gavialidae > Gavialis > Gavialis gangeticus. The sequence continues at coordinate 7,639,721 of NW_017729000.1, read as the reverse complement.
TCTTGGACTTGAAATTAACATTTTTAAACCTGAAATTGAAGGACGTTTCAAAGCAATTGTTCTGTACGAGGAAACCAACATGCTCCATTGCAGACCATGGAGACAAAACAGTTCAACTTCTCCTTTTTCTTATTTTATCCTTAACCCAAACAGGTTGGTGAGGCCAGGAGGAATTCATGGAGCACTTCCATGCTCTTAAGACTGCATTTTTTTTGCTGGAGTTCACTCGGCGCTGCTCCCGACAGCTTGTATCAGCTCTCATGTAATCCCAGGCAAATTTGTGATGACTCTTCCCAGCCTTGCGCTATTTTGTATCAGGTTATTATTATTTGATAAACATAAGTGAGAAATAACAAACGTCTAAGGAGCCATTAATCTTTATCCATCTCCTTTCACATGAACAAGGCGTTCAGTTTACAGACCCGCGCTCCACAGTCTATCCTGAATACAGACAATGATTGCTCCAATTTGTCACTCAATCCAATCAAAGAGCTGAGTGCTCAGTGAGAAAAAGCAATCTTCCCCATCTGAATTACATGCTGAGTACTGGTACACAGAGGCAGCCCCGTTCCTGCTGATGTCGAGCCTGGTCCTAGGAGGTGCCAAGACTCTCAACTCCCTTACAATCAACAGGAAACAAGGGAGAATATGAGATGAGGGTGCTCTGCACCTGACAGGACACAGCTTCCCTAGGCTAAGTGATGCAATTTGTTCCCTAGTAACAAACAGCTTCCCTTTTCCAGGAGATGCGGCTTCCTGCTTCTTTCTTTGGCACGCTGTGGTTGTAGATGAAGTTTCCTAGCACCGTGGCTAGCTCTTTGTCCCCCTCCTTTTCCAAGACCCATTTTTCTGAACCATGGGCAGATCTAGCATCTTGAAAAGGTGGGTGCAGATGGCGACGTGCATCCTCACAGATGAAACACATTTTTCTTCTCCAATTAAAAATAAATTAGATGCTTTGCTAATACTCTAAGAGCCCAGAGTTGTATTGTTCAGTTTAAGATTGAAGCAGAAACACATGCAACTTCAGTGGCAGGAGTTAAAAACAATCTTCAGGGCTGCTTCATAGTTTCATAGTTTCTAGGGTCGGAAGGGACCTGAGCAGATCATCTAGTCCGACCCCCTGCCATGGCAGGAAGAGCACTGGGGTCAAATGACCCCAGTAAGGTGGTCATCCAACCTCCTCTTAAAAACCCCCAGGGTGGGAGCCTGCACCACCTCACTTGGAAGCTGGTTCCAGACCCTAGCCGCCCTGACCGTGAAGTAGCGCCTCCTGATGTCCAACTTAAACCTTCCCTCCGCCAGCTTGTGACCATTGTTCCTGGTCACTCCTTGCGGCGCTCGGGGGAACAGGGACTCCCCCAGCGCCTGCTGATCCCCCCTAACCAGTTTATAACAGGCCACAAGATCCCCCCTCAGCCTTCTCTTTTGAAGGCTGAACAGGTTCAGGTCCCGCAACCTTTCCTCATAGGACCTACCCTGCTGTCCCTTGATCATACGAGTGGCCCTCCTCTGGACCCTCTCGATGCTGTCCACATCCCTCTTAAAGTGCGGCGCCCAGAACTGGACGCAGTACTCCAGCTGCGGCCTGACCAGTGCCGCATAGAGGGGGAGGATCACCTCCTTGGACCTGCTCGAGATGCATCTGTGGATGCACGACAAGGTGCAGTTGGGCTGTGAAAGAGGAGCAGCAAACAGACAGCAGAATTGCAGAACAAAGGCTAGCTTGACTGGTGGACAAAGACCATTAAAAAGAACAGAGAGACAACCCCTGTGGAACAACGAGTTTAGAAGGAGTCGGGTAGATTACAATAAACCATTTAGTCGAGTGACTTCCTCAGCATGAACTGACTAGAAATGCTGCTGCCACTGTCAGGAAGTTGGTTTTAAACTCAGTGTGGACCAGGAACCCAAGGGGGGTGCAAGTACACCAGTGCACACCCTCTCCCTGCCCCAGATCCACCCAAACAAAGCTTCTGAAGCAGAGCGAGCTACATCCTCAGTGGTGATCTACTTCGAGGGAGCATCTGGCCTGCATCTTGTACTCATTCACTATGAGGTCCATTCCTTTGTGTTTATGAACACAGTCAGACCCAGAGCACGACTCGGAAGTGACCACCATGAGCTGGAAAATATGATAACCACCAGGTAAATGCTCTCCAGAGGATAGTTTCTCTTCTGTGCGTAATGCACACTGCACACACAGGGAAGTAAATGCAAGTGAGAAAGTGCGTGTATTTGAAGGGGTGCATGTCTTTTCCTCCCACTCCAAAAGGAAGGCCATTAGGCATTTGCAACTTAGAGTATCATCTCCTGTGCTGAGTGCCATCACTGGCAGCTGTAACAAGTAGAGATGGAAGGAGACATCCATCATAACTGCAGGGGTCTATCTTCCATATTGGAGATGAGGGTAGGTGAAGGGGGAAGGAGGGGGCCTCCTTTCACAGCACAGATTGCAAGATGTCATAGTGATTGCATCAAGAGAAAGGAAACTTCACTTTAACAAGGGAGGACAGAAAAAGCACCATCTGAGAAGAAAAAAAAAGTCATCCTTTTAATATCCTGGCTTCCCCAGAAACTGTTAACATGTAATTCTCTTTGTCTCCTACAGTTTGTCCAAATTAACCTACAGCAGATGCCATTTTTCCTGCCCCTGCAGTTTGGATCATAATTATGTTACACGTTAGGAATAATTTACCCAGTCGCTTAATCAGGAAAGTCTAAATTCTTCCTCCAGTGTCTATTATACAAGTGCTGTCCCAGAACCCTCTGCTACCCAAGAGGAGATCAGGTCATGGACAGAGAAGTAGGTTTCCAACAAAGACTGGAAATGAAACGGAGAGATGACTGGGGCAGAGAGGATCATCTAACCAGCAGGGTGGAGAGCTAACCAGCAGGGTTAGCTCTGCTGGTCATCTAACCAGCAGGGTGGAGAGCTGTGGTCCTAGCAAGGCAGGTTGGAGGGGACGCAAGGCAGTGAGACCTGAAGAAGCAGAGGGACAAGCAAGGTGGTTTTGAAAGCTGGCTAGAAGAGGTCCTGGGACAGTCTCAGACAAACAAAGCAATCTGGTTACATGGTGTTAGCGTGCTGCATTTAAATGAGTGTAATCACTGGTAGTAAACTTGTTCTCTGCGACTGTTGCTCAGCTCTATTGATCCAATCAGTAACAGCAATTAAGAGGAAAAAAATAAATAAATAAAACTAAACCCTGTCGGTGAAAAGCACTCTCGTGGACTTCCACGTGCCAAGAGGGGCTGGGGTGGTGCAGGCTCCACGGCTGGCAGCCGAGAGCTAACAAGTTTGAGGCTATAGCAGAAGTGCTCGTGGTATGGCCTTCGTTTCCAACAAATCTGCAAATTCTGCTAAATGCTTTGTCAGAAGGACACAGGAATGGAAAGGATGAGGCCACGGTTCCACTATCTACCTCCATGTTAACCTACAATGTAGGCCCTGCAGGGAACTGGGGGGGGTTGATCCTTACCAGCATGCATATTGCTTAAAACACTGACGTCTGGGATTATGCTGACGCTCCAGATCTCTGCATGTGGGAAAGCATCTCCGACTTCAAAAATAAAACATGGTTATGAGGATAGCTGCACAGCTGAAATTTCTCCAGGAAGGTGTCCTTAACTCCCACCCTCTGATCGCAGCAACGACCTTTCTGCAGATAAGCGCACTGTGAATGAGACCTTGGATAACATACTGTGCTCTGCTGTATTGCCTGCCCTGCATCTGAGAGACTGATTTCTGTCATTTGACACACTTATCACCATGTATAAACTAAAGTAATTACTCAACACTCAATCACTGTTTGGGTTACAGATTTCCTTTTTTTTTTTTTTAATTTGCACTGTTCAGCAACTTAATTGTGCAAGATCTAATCTACTGTTTCTGTTACTCAGTAGATCCTGCAAGGATATCTCAAGGAGAGTGTAAACTCCATAGCTACTGATCCACACAGTCTCCAGGGTTATGACACTCCTCGGTGCCAGGGACATGTGCAGGAGTAATAAATTCTATGTTTTTAATTAAATACATGATTGTTTGTTTTGTTTTCCATGTTTTGCAGTCAATAAATGTTAAGATGCAGTCAAATTTCTAATCGGGTACCCTGAACAATGCCCATTTACCAGTTCTGCTGGTGGGATGGGAAGAAATTCACTTTATCACTGTCCATCTATTTCTGAACATAACACTTTAAACCCAGAGTAATTTACATCAATTTGGTGCATTAGACTAAGTTATATTAATCAGAGTATCATAGGACATCCGGGTGGAAAGGGACCTCAGGAGGTCTGCCAGTCCAACCCTCCTGCTCAAAGGAGGACCATCTCCAAGTAGATCATCCCAGCCAAGGATATATCTAGCTGGGTCTTCAAAACTTCTACCACCTCTCTGGGTAACCTGTTCCAGTGCTTCACCTAATGAGAAAGTTTTTCCTAATATCCAACCTCAGTTTCCCTGGCTGCAACTTGAGCCCATTGCTCCTTGTCCTGTCATCTGCCCCCACTGAGAACAGCCCAGCTCCATCCTTTTTGCAGCCCCCCTGCAGGGAGGTGACGGCTGCTATTCAATCCCCCTCGGTCTTCTCTTCTCCAGACTAAATCAGCCCAGCTCCCTCAAAGTGAAGAGATGACCAGTTCTCTGGGAAGTAGCAGCTCCCATAGGAGCTCTTATAGCACTTGCTTTGAAAGTTTTCCTCAAAAATCAAAGGGTGTTGAATTTGTGTTCTGCTTTGCAGGAGACAGACAAAGAGCAGAGGGGATATGGGAGAAAAAGTTAGGCACGCAGGTATTGTTTGCCCTGCAGACAGCACATAAATGGCACGCCAGTTGTGGCAGGGGGATGTAGGAAGTAGCTCCATCCCCTGGACAAGCAGAGATTTAACAAAACAGCGGTTTTAATGGAACTGTCTATGGCACAAAAATTAATTTTCTTCTATAAATTATAGGAATGGGCCTGTGAACTTGAACACACTTTGTAAGCCTAAAAAAACATTTGAGACATTGCTCATCCCTAATCATTGCTGACCAGGCCAGAATTTAAAGCAATGACACGGAGACGAAAAAAATCTGCATCTCCTTCTCAGTTTCCTAAATCTCCAGTCCCCTCAGGTTCTCTCTGTATTGCTGATGGTTTTATGTTTGCTACGACAGACAACTGATTGCTTATCACCGTCTTCAACGTGTTTTCCATACTGTTAATATATTCGAACCTGGCAGTAACTCCAAAAGGCGCATGAAATTGCCGACAGTAAATATTCATCCCAAACATCCCCCTAGCAAATAAGAGACAAGACAGACATGTTAAAGAGTGTCTTGCACCAAGCCTACACATCATACCGATTTCCCAGGCTCTGGGAATTAATGCATCAATTGTTTGGTGAGCAGCTAAGCTCTGACTTAAGAGTGATGCAGGAGAATCACCAAAGGCACAAAGAGCAGGTCCATGCCCGGCTCTCTCTCAAAAAAATAAAATAAAATGAAATCAAAGAAGGGCTGGGGGATTTAACAACCAGTGGTACCTCATCATCACAGTGCTCAGAACCAAACTAGAAGTGGGCTGTACGAGGCTGGGCTTTGGTGCCAATGGTTCAGCTCCAGCTCCTGTTTCATCCCTACCTACAGCAGCTGAGGATGGCACAGGTAAGAGAGTCCAGTTAAAAGCTAGTTCCACCTTCCGCCAGAGCAGTATCATATGCAGGACCAAACCCCAGCGAAAATTTGGCCTTGATGGAGTGCCAGGAAAGGCTCTTCCATAAGCACAGACTGAACGTCACACACCACAGAAAACCATCCTAATGGCATAAGTAAGCATGAAAAGAAAACTCCCACGTACCGCAGCTTCTGCTCAAGCTCTCATACACAGATTTTTCATGATGTTTTGTAAGCACGTGGTGGTCAGTCTGATCCACGTCACCTGCTTTGTTAGGACTGCATACCTACGGTACAGTTTGCCGTCATTTCACTATGGTGTTTCTTTTACATTTATTGGCTCCCTTCTCCTGCAAAAAATTTGTTGCATTTTTAACCCAAATGCATATTGTCTGGCATACAGAGTTGGCCAGATATAAGTAGGCATTATCCCATGGACTGCAAGAGAGCTTCACCCATGACCATCAGCTCTGAATTTCAGACAGTGCAAGACTGAAATTTGGTTTTTTTCCATTCCACCCCTTAGGGGAAAGACCGTTTGTTATTTATATCATGCACGACACCAAGAAATGAAAATTAACAGCAATCAAATGATGAGATGCAAGAAGCACCCTACCATTATTTAGCTCCCCAGATACACAGGACACACCCTGAGGTGCTTTCCGCTCCATTTGTATGAAGACTAATGGCTGGTCTAGATCTCACCCTTTGATTGTGGATGCCATTTAGCCCTACACAGACTTTTTACTCTTCAGATTTAGAGCCAACGAGACCCAGCTGATCTGGATGTCTCGGTGAATAAGCAGCGTAGCTTTACGCTGCGCACAGCACCCTAATACCCGACAGCCGCTTCCCAGCGCGAACCAATTGTTATGGAGCCCTAGTCCAATACAAGCATCTGTTTTCAAGAAATACCACCGCTAAAACTGCTCATCGTTCATCAGCCTGAAGATTTGTACATGCGGGAGTGACCTGAAGCCTTCTAACTTTTAAAAGCCTAAACACCGAGGCATACCATCTCTCACCAAAAGAAAGAAGAAAATCCAACTCCTATATTTTGACATTTGTATGATCAAGCCATATTTGGACAGTAAATTTAGCTGCTTCTCTCATGCTTGTGCTTCAAGATTTGAAGAGCAACAGCGAAGGGTATTGGTGCTGGATCTGAGGTTTTGATATGTGGAGTTTTGCTTGCAGCCATAGGTCTGCCTTTCACAGGGCAGAGAAATAAATAAAATTGATCTGCTCTTTTAAGTAAATGCAGAGGCGATTTCCTGGACTCGGTGGGATTTATTGGATTATAGAATTCTCATCAGAGAAGCTTTTTTTTTATTAAAGAAAAAAACTGCTGAAAGTTTAAATCTAGATAGATCTCGGGTGAAAGGAGAAACATTCTTTAAATTGCTGATCATTTTAAGTTGTTCAGAGACTGGCACTACAATCAGCAGACAGATTGCGTATCGGCGGAAGCCAGCTTTGTGGCCCTTTTTAGAGCTAAAATAAGTTAATAAACACAATACCAAAATTATGACACGACATAATCTTCAGCGTTATAATTTTCTTTCAAAATCTATTGGCTGTTAGGCTTTATATCTAATTATATAGATTGCCTCCAAGTGCTTACCTTGCAGTTCCTTGAGCTGATGAAAAGTGTGCTGTGCACAATGACAAGATTTATTGCACCTACTGCTCTATATTATAGCTGCTCTGCTAACCACAGTAAACAAGATATGAAAAGCAATCATACAGATAATGCCATGAAGGAATAAGTATTGGCTTCATCTTTAACCCTTTCACCTGCTTTTGTCCTGACAAAAAAAAAAACCTCATCCTACAGCAGTGCAATGCTTCTGTATTGAAAGCCGGACGCACGTTATTAAGGATTTTACTTCTACAGTAATAGAATCTGGGCTTGAATCTCTCTTCTCGCCACGCCAAGACCACTAACATTGTTCACCGAATCTGGTACTTATCTCCAACACTATCAAAGTATCTGACCCCAGGGGTGGAGGGAAAAAAAATGTGGAGTTCCCAATACTGATGTGCTCCACGATAGTTAGCAGAGAGAGCTACAAGAAAGACAGGACTAATGCTATCCCAGTGGAGCTGAGCTTTGCCATGTGTTCAGCCTGTATTTGTTTGCAACACGATTATTCCTGAGCCGTAGCCACCATTTCCACAGGGCTGTGGCTAGTTGTTGAATAGGACTGAGATTTATTTTTATTTGCTCACAGCAGAGCGGGGAAGCAGGGCACTGTCAGCTCTCATGACACAATCATTGCCTTACCCATGGTTTTGCACCACAGAAACTCGGATTTGACCCAGGAGACCTATATACATCAGCTAAAAGGCAGATTTCCATATCAAGGTCAAGTAGAGTGATATCATCTTAATTCATTCACTGCTTGCAAATTAAGGAGGAGATCTCAAACCATTATCATCTCCAAGTGCACACCAAAGGATACACTCTCCATTGCATATTTTTAGTGATCTTAGTCAGACCTGGGAGGCAAAAGTATCAGCACAAAAAATAAAATATCCATCCAGGTATTACACACAGACCCCATTTCTACTATTCCCAATAAAGCAATCTAAACCATGGGCACATGCTACTGCAGCTCATCAAATGGGGTTGAATCAGAACCAGTGGAGCGCTCCAAAACTCGGCCAGGTAAGCAGAGGAAGAGCAGGCATCCATCGTTTCCTGCCGTGTGCTCTGTGCGTCAGCAGAGCCTTTTTGTTTTAATTTAAAAAAAACAAAAGTGCTCTCCAAATATTAATGCACAGTTCTGTAAGAGTGATCACCCCCATTTTAGGCACAGATAAACTGAGGCAGAGTGGGGTTAAGTAGGTTAGTGGCAAAGCTTAGTACCCGGCACTGGCAATCCTTATTCCCACTGCCAGCTCTGATCAAGGCACTACTCTTTGTTTCTAAACTGAAGGATTTGGGATTGTTTGTCACTTAAAACACAGCAGGGTTATATTTTTATTTTGTTAAAGAGAATGGATGTCTTTTCCCAGCAGAACTTGTACCTTCCCTCTCATGTTAACTCCCCCTGCCCAGTTAGACAGAGGCTCTCAGAGCCATATTGCTGCTAAGCCCAAGGCCTCCCCATGGCAGGGGAAGTGGAGAGGTTGCTGGAGAGGAGGGACCTCATCTTTGACTCTGTTGTGTCATCAAGGAAAGGAAAATGATAGGACATTGGACACAAATTAAAGTGTGGGGGGGGGGAAATTGGTCCAGAGACAGAATATTTAGCGGCCTGGAGTGGGAGAGGAAAGAGAACATCCCTGAAAAATACTCAGAAACTGTTTAAGGTGGGATTAAAGTTTTCCTAGAGGTTGGGAGTTCAGTTGCTATTGAGTCTGGAGAGGGACATTAACAACTGGCCCTCTGATTAAAAAAAAAAAAAAAGGAATTCCCAAAAAACAGATTTCCTGGAACTGTAAGTTGGGCCCTGATCTGGCAACCATGGAGTAACTTCCCGCACTGCCTGGCTCCACTACAGTCCACAGCACTCGTCATCGTGGACTTAAGCATTCGCCATCTAAAGGTTTGCAGGGCTGTGGCTCTCCACCTAACAGAGAAGCAACAGGGGTCTCTAGTTGCGTGCAATGACGACACTAATAAGGAGGATCATCTCCCAGCAAAATTTTGCTTCCCTGTATTTCCCAAGAGAATAAGCCTCTGTGACATTGCTTTCACAGATCATTAGCATGACACCGAAAGAAAGGGAAAATAAAACCAGGCAGAATTCTGCCTTTCCTTCCCTACTCGGAGATCCAACAAAGTGGCACGAATATTCATCTTCACGAACCACATCTTCAGACAATACAAATCAGCACAGGGCCAATGACTTCAGCAGAGCTATACCGATTCGCCACATTTGAGGATATTGCACTGGGTGACCATTTTTGTTTTTAAAAATGAATTTATTTTGACTTCATCCACGATGCACCTTTATCCTATGCTTTGGGATAAACAGTTTTGGGATAAACAGAAGAGGCTGGCTATACATCCGCAGTGCAGGGAGACACAAGTTGATCCCCTCTGTTCTGGCAGAGGCCCACTGCCATGCCAGCTCAACTAGTTTTGCCCATAGGAGCCCTGTTGTTAGAGACTTCAAACTCAGCATCCTAGCCACACTCCCTCTTTTGCCAACGCTAACCAGTTTGTCTTGGTCTCCCACCCCAGATGGGGGCTGTACGGTTTCTGGATGGATCTATGAATGTCCCTGTAAACACAAAGAGAAGAGTTTCTAAATAAAATGTCCTTCTCCCTGAAAAAAACAGCTCCTTGGCTGCATCTCCCCCATCCCCTGGCAATAGAGGGAGGTGCTCTGCAAGGCCAAGAGTCTGTGCAAGAGAAGTAGATGTCCTCTTATGCTGGAGACAACGCCGTGATGGTCAAGGTATCTGCAAGTGCTACGAGTGTCATGTACCATGGAGAGCACCAGCCAAATGCTGGGATGCCTGAATTCAAGCCAAGATGCACAACCAGGGCTAATTCTCTCCGAGTAAAATAAGACAGAAAGGAGTGGATGCGACATTCATCCATTTACACAAACACTCATCTTCCTAGCTTCTCATCAGGCCATATACACCCTCCATAGATATTTCCTATACTCATTACTGCCACTTTTCATGGACACATTGCCATTTATCTATAAGGCTATATAGACATGTACAACTAATACTCATAAAAACAAGATCTCAGCTATGCTGATGGGTACAGATATGTCCTCAGGGCCTTCATCACCTACTCGCATTGAGCTATACTTTCCTACAGGAGAATTCCTGTTGGTTTTAGTAGGGTTGTAGGTATAGAAAGTGCATTTCATAAGGGAGGATGGTAGAACCTGGCCTAAAGTTATGAATATCCATGTCCTGGCAGCACCGTACCTAGACTCCTGGTGGCCCTGGGTGAACTTTTAGTATCAGGCCCACCTTCACCAGAGATGATGACAATTTTCACCATTTTCAGACCCCCTTTCCGTCCGGTTCACCCATGCCTCTGCCTGCCCCCATTTCCTGGGGAGACATGGATCTTCCTGGTGCATCAGACCAAACTGCACAGACCACTGCAGGAAGTCCTCAGGTTTCTACACTGTGAAAAAAGAAACTAGATGAACAAGTCACACACCTAGTCAGGCTTCACTGCAACAGGCTCCTGAGACACAGACATGACTGAATGGCCGATTTACCCCCACCTGACTCTTATGAACTGTATTGGCATCAGTCTTTGTTGCTGCCAGATTGTCGGGGTCACTCTTAGATTCTGCAGCAGCCATGCCAGCTGCTTTCCCTGCAGGGATCCACGTCCTAGCAGAGAGCTCTCAAAGGATGTGCAAGACTGAACGAAGCCAAGATGCTGCATGTGCGAGACTGAGAAGCGTGGGCTACTGCTACAAACCATTAAAAGCTCTAAGCACATTTTGGGGGGGCTTGAGGCTGAACTTAAGAAGAACAAGAAAATCACACAACATAGGGGAAAAATGCAATGGGGAAAAATAAGGAGCAGTTTACTTAAGGCAGACCAAATATTTTTATGGAGTGGCTGATTTTTAGATACTTAAAGTGCATAGTTACAAATAGGAAAAATTAGGATTCGTTACAACAGCCCAAATAATTAAAACGAATTGTTACTAATCACATAAAAGGCAGTGGGCTACAAAACAAGTTCATATGCTTTATTGATTGCATAGTGTCCCCAGTAAGCATCCACCCTGGATGCTGGAACAACCATCATTCACACTAGGCACCATGGTTTTACTCTATTTGTAATATTATAGGAGAACTTCATAGAGATTTCTGCCTTATTGATTTTGCCTAATGGAACATGTTCATTTCCTAGGGGCACTATGTTCTTGAGTCTGTCTAACATATATAAAGGGCAAAAAGATATTCCCCTCTCCTATTCTAGTCGACTGTCAGGATTTAATTAATTGGAGAGCTGCAGGGCAGATTTTTAGCGCAACCAAAAAAAAAATGTATCAGGAGACAAAGCATCAGTCTGTGCTATGAATGCCCCAGTACATTATCATCATACCATTGGAATGAATAAACTGGAGGCTACAGCACTGAGGAGAGACTCCTATTAACAACTGAATGCATGTCAGCATCCCCCCGGTTAGGGCTCGATGCCAGAGACTCTTTATGCTTCACAGCACTAGTTCTTGTAGTGAGTAATTTTACTGATACTCATTTTCTAGACTCCAATTCTTTGGGCACAAATAAAGATTTCCCTTTATACTGGAGGTGAACTGAGGACTGTAGACAAGGATATGCCATACACTGTTTGGTATGAGGGAGCTTGCCTGGCTCTGGGGGAATGTCTCATATAAGACATCAGTAGGTTGGTATTTTTATGACTGTTTAGAGGCATAAAGAGCACTTCCAGCGCCTGGGGGCGCTAAGCACTGGACAGTGAGAGAGGGGGTGGGGGGTGGGAAGAAGGGAGGAAAGGAAGTAGTTTTTCCTCATTAGGGTGGTGGGGCAGGTCTTTTCTCACCAACAAGAAACAGGCATCAGCATGGGCTCCCTGGGAGCCCCTCCTGGTGTCCTGGTTTTTCCCCCCTCTGACCCCCAGGTGCGGGGCTGGGCTGCCCCTCGGATGACGCCCCATCCTAGACACTACTGGGAGGGCTGCCATGGCAAAGGCTCCTGGGAGAACGGGACATACAGCATCCCCTCTAAATCAGTGCCCAGGGCTGTGCCTTGTCTGCCCCACCTTAGTTATGCTACTGACTATTTAAATATTTATACTGCATCTAAAAGCTCCTATTATGCCAGGCGCTGCCTATACGTACAATTAACAGTAGTCCTGCCCCAGAAAGACGTCCCCACTGTGAAGAACAAGGGTTTAGTACAGACGCCACTTTTTTTTTGCAGCGACTGACAATGCAGGCCCATTGGCTGACCTCCTACAAAAAGTCAGCAAGCTCTGGGTCTAAATTTAGAGTCTTAACCTTTAAAAACATTTTTTTCCTTTTACTATAAGTCTCTCTCCTGTCAAGGCTACAGGCTGTCACTGTTCTCACCTTCCTCCCCCAACCCTGCAGATGCCTTCACCTCCAGACTGATGCCGCTGCGAAATGTCTCTCTGATTGCTTTGCAGCAGCTAAACCTGCTAAAAGCCAGTACATAAAAAGGCAGGGTTTTTATAAACGGTGACAGTGGACACAAGCTGGAGAAGAACGAATATAGTTGCATGCCACCGGAGGACTGCACTTTGAGAGTCAGTCCACTAACTGGGGTTCCTGGGGCTGGATGGCTGAGCGCCCACAGCCAACAGGGACCAGGAACTGTGGGGATCTGCCCCGTCACTGTTCTGGCTGCCCTAGCTCCTTTAAACTGAAAAGATCAAAGCAATGGCAGGTCTTCTAATAGGAGAGAAATAAGTGCCAGAGGAAAGAAAGTCTCTGGCCCACACGGATCTCCCTCTGGAAGCTGTGGAGCTCCCCAAAGCAGAGCCTGGCTGTGAAACCTGGCCCTGCACCTGCAGTCCTGACAGACAGGGTGATGGGAAAGTAGGAGAAGCCTCTGCTACAACCTTAGGTGCCGACTTTGGCTTTTGCTATTGGGAGCTTGCAGACATGAAAAACAAAAAAAACCAAAACAAAGTGGCACTTCAAACTCGACGCATTCCTGCGCTGAGCCCGCGCGTGCCCAGAGGAGGCAGCATGTTACTTCAACCCAGCTCTGCAGCGTCTGTAAAGGTCGGGTGCTTTAGTGGGACTTTTCTGGCACTTCAATCTAATAGATGATTTAGCTCAAGCGGATTCAAAGCACAAAGCCGCCTAGGTCTAGAGGCAAAAGGAATCGGAAATCACGGTAAAGGTGATATCTTATTAGACCATAGACAATCTAGTTGGTCTAATAAAAGATATCACCTCTACCATGAGGTCTAAAACCCTGCAGGGTGCAGAAGGGTCAGGTGCTGTCAGAGTCTGAGCAGGGCAACGCTCAAAACAGCAGGCAATCAAACATGGGGTACATTAACAAGCAATTAACTAAAAGAAAAAAAAAAGTGTGCGTCACAAGATCACTTTGTTTTTAATCTTCCAAACCTGACAGCGAATATGTAATTTAAGACTACATCACAGGAAATGAATGATTTCCCTGCCTGATAGGCACTCTCTCATTTTAAGTGGCAACAAGCCTCTTTCTGGCACCAGAAGCAGACAAAAATTTGACACCAGTAGTTGATTCACCGTGATAGGCTGGTGTTGATTGATCTGGCTTCTTTCTAACAGATTGCTACCCAGAGATTAAAGAGCATGCGACACGGATTTAGGAGAACGCGCTGAATTTTACAGAAGCGTCTCAGCTTCCTAAATCGCAGAGAACGGAGGAAGCCGCTTGTATTAGTTTTCAAACTGCTCCAATGTTTGACGCAGTCTCAAGTTTGCATGGTTTAAAAATAGCAATGATAAAAAAAAAGTCTAACCCCATACTCAGCAAGAGCCCCCACAATGGCTGATCTTCATATCTGTGGGTTCGATTCTGCACTGCCCTTTACTCCGTGCCATTATTGTGTGTTCATGATGTTACCAAACGGAAATGGTTTACACCCACTTTGCACTGGCATAATTAACTTTGAGAGGGACAGAGCAATGGAAGATGTGGCCAGCAGTTGGGAAGAGGAAGAGATGGTCTCTGCCTTTCTGGCCCGAGAGTCAAGGCTAGGGTTCCTCCCTCAAGCTTTGAAAAAGTTGATCAGAAAATAAGGGCTTGTCCATACAGGGACACTTAGAAAAAAGTTAAATCTTAATTAACTAGAAGGTGAGATTGAAGTGGGCTGTTTAAGTTGCCTTCAAGTTCTGTGTAGCCACAGTTACTCAGAATTACGAAGTGCCCTTACTTTGATTTAGCATCTCAGGTCGACTTAATCAAAGCCAAGCCACTTTAACTATGAGCTAAAGCATTCATGCAGGGGTTTGAAGCAGCTTAAGTACTCCACTTTGAACATTAATTCAGATTTACTTCCTTGTGTAGACAAGCCTTAACAGAATACCTTGCAGCTGTGTAGCAGGAGGTAGCAACTTCCCCGACACAAGGACATTGTTCTACCCTGTTTCTTGGCGCGAGGCAGACAGGGCCTCGCAATCGCAGCACTGATAGCAACAAGCAGAATCAGGTTTCACAGAGCAGGGGGAAGCAGAGACATGTCTGCTGGAGCAGCTGAGCTGGCGGCTACCACTCCAAAGCAGCGTCTCTCCACCCCTCACTAAGGGATTACAAAGCAGCAGGGAGATCTTCAGCCAGCTGCAGGGAGAGACCCCACCACTGCATGTGCTGGAAATGCCTTCATCTGTCATCTGCGTGGATAGGATAATTAGGGGGTTAAAACACAGTATTAAAATGCATAATCCTTTGTGCTTACAATTAAAAATGGATGCAGCGAGTGGAGAAGCGTGTAGGAAGGTGCCCTACCCCATTAGCGAATTCTTTGCCATCCCATCTGGCTTCCCACACGTTAAGTCCAGGAGACGCCACTAGAGTATAGATAACTGGAAGCTGGTCTGCAGCCAGCTCTGGGGATGTAAAGGCACATTCATGCCTGAAGATGTTTTCTGGCATCATCACCAAGCTTATTTTAAACCAGTGAAGACACTGAAGGGGCACAGCAATGCCTGCTGGAATATTAGACACGCTCCCATTCATGTTTGCTTTCTTCCTTCAGTAGAGCAAAGTTTAACTCACACAAGGCTTTGGAAAGGATCAAAATAAGAGACAGAGAAGAGACAGCTGGGAATACCATTACAGAAATGCAAAAAACACGGCATGTGTTGGGCCCATGCCTCACTCTCATTATTCCACGTCTATACAAGTGGTATGACCCCTCCAAAGAGGCTTTGCATTTTGGAGAAAATGACCATCTGTCATGCAGCAAGAGCAGCTCATTATTTAAATTAAGACTCTATTCCCTCCTGCCATTTTTCTTTCATGTCCTGCTGTAACAGGACACCTCCACTATCCCATTATGCCGGTTTAAGCAGTTGGAGACAGCAGCTTGCCTTAGCTCGACTTTTATAAAATTCTCTTTTCATTCAAGGTGCCTTGGTTTAAGACTGAATTAAAACGTGGCTGGCTAGCGCAGAGTTTTGACAAGTGGGAGCCAAGGACCAGCATATTTGCAGGGTCAGGGTCCTAATTTGTCAGCACGCAAAGGTCAATTCTTTATACTGTACCTTGTACCGAGAGCTAAGTTTTCCCAAGCAGAATCTTGTGGTGGATGAGCCACGGGGAGACTCGGCTTCATTTTCTGGCTGGGAGGGTCCCGGCATACACTATGAAGCAAATCCCCTCAACGTGTAGGTTATTCTCCTTGCATTTTTATAGTCCCTCTGGTGAGAGGAGCTGGAGCCACGAAAGTCAGAGACCAGCATCTTTGGAATAGTTTAAGCTCACACTGTCTTGTCCAGCACTGAACCTGCCCACCGAGAGGGATCCAATACTGGACATAGTTAAGGGTATGTTCCTGCGACTCTGACAGACCCATGCTCATAACAAGCCTGACACCCTTTATCGACAGGACTGATGAATCTTCAAAACAAAATATTTTTAATATCAGGTAGCAAGCACATGGACCAGACTGATGATAAGAAATAGAGCTGTTAAGTGGGGGGAAAAAAAGACTAGACATCAGTGGTTAATAAGTTCACCTAGACATCAAGAAAGTTAGAGGTCAGCTCCCTGGTCTGCCACAGACTTCCTGTGTTGCCACGGTCAAGTCACCTAATCCCATTCTCATTTGTAAACCAGAGAGCACACTACATCTCTGTGTCCCAGAGGTACTATATGGATAAATGCATTAAAGGCTGTGAAGCAGCCAAGTACAAGTGCCGAAGAGACTAGCACCTGGTTCTTTTCAACAGTAACCAAGAGCCATCTGACAATGTGGGTTAATTTTAGTGCAGTTTCTAATACACTGTTGTCTAATGGCCAACTTCGTAGAGGAACTTGTGGTCATAAAAATGCCTCCATCTTCCCTGCAAGGTGAAAGGCAGTGCGGAGAGGCTGGTGCCAGCTGGGATTAAAGAACTGAGAGGCTGACAACTGCACATCTTCCACCCGCACTAACTTAATTAGAACTCCCTGCGCCAGAGGCACGGTGCAATGCCATTTGCAAGAATGGACTGTAAAGCAGTCGGGCTGGAGGGAGACCTAAAAATGCTGCTTAATATTTTATAGCAAAGGAAACATTTAAATTGCTTTTTGGCTCTTATTTTGAATAATAAAAGGCAAATTTAATACAAAACAAAGTTAAAATTCACTTTCTTCAAAAACTGATTTTATTGTCTGCCTTAGAGAAGCCAGCCAGTGTTTATTATGGGTATTGTCACATCACGAGACGCAAAACTAAAAAAAAGTCTCAGCACTAGCAGCCTCTACTCTCCTTTAAAACAGGGAGCGGGAGCCTTAGGAATGCTGTAAAGACATCAACTGTTCTCTTGATCAACATCAAGACCGAACAAGCACAAGAAATACGTGATGGCTCGAGTGCTGAATTCCAAGTGATCCCATGGCAGGAAGCGCTGAGAACAATGCTGCTTCAGTGTCGATTGTGCCCAACATCGCAGAAGTAAAAGCAAAGAAGCATTCGAGGAACATGTTGGGGAGTAATAAGTGACAGTGAAGAATCTTGACCAGCTGTGATCTGTTTGTAGACTTGTACGATTGAAGAAATCCCTTTAAAATCCACTAATCAAGCAAGCTTGGTGGGAATTTTTCACTAATACCTGGAGTTTGCCTTCTACACAGAATTAATTTCTCATATTCATAGAAATTATAAAACTATGTAGCTGCACATTTTAGACTTAGATATTCAAAGGGGTCAGGAAGACTCCTGCCTTCTGCATGGATTTATCCCTGTGGCCCTTACCACAGACGCACTCCAGAATTAAAGCTTCTTTAAAAGCCAAGTTAAACTAAAACTGAATTGAAGTTTGATCACCGTGATACACGGACTGGACCAGCCTGACTTTGGCAGGGTTTCCCCTCGCGCAGCTCAGAGTAGACCTTAGGGGAGGTTAGTTTGACACCCCTGCAATAGATAGCGAACATGGCTGTCTGCAGAGAGCCATCAACCCCTTGGCAGGTCATACTTCACCTGTTGCTAGTGAAAAAGAAGGTGCACAGAGTCCAGCACAGCGAACCGCTGGGAAGTGACAGTGTTAGATTAATTCCCCACCCGTCCAAATATTTGTTTGATCTCTCGGATGCACAATAGTCCAAAAAGCGAACCCTTCACACCTTATTCTGAAATGAAAATGCAAAGGGCAAGATCTTGGCTGTGAGAAAAATACAAAATTGTCAGACTGCCGCAGGTTCTTCTCAGGGAATATATTAAAAAAAAAAATTACATTTGCATAATTCATTTTGGGGGCTGATTTATAAGCCTCTGTTTCTAGGCATAAAATGTTTACTCATTACAGAGGGGCATAAATCAGTCAGCTGAGACGTCACTATTGCAAAGAGAAAATTGTATCCTAGAGAATTCTGCTCTAGCAACTAGTACGAGACCAATATTGGTTTTCAGAGTAAAATGCATCAACAGCCAGATCTTGATAACTTGCCCACACAGTATGGTAATTTAACTCATGAGCAGCCCTGTGGGACTGCTCAAACAATAAGGCACTATGTGAGGTTTGTAAGAGTAGCACAACTTGGCCCTAAGTATATGGATATCCTAAGAAGTCTTTTTGCAATGACCCAAACTTTCTACAGAAGTGAAGTAGTCACGCAGGGTCCAGTGACAATGCTGTGCCTCCTGCAGACAGTACTATCAGGGGGAGGATTTGCACAGCCAGAGACAGCTAACGAGAGGGAATCCTGATACCCGCAGTAGACTCTGGTGGATCTTATAACAAGATCACTGCAGTGAAGCAGATCTGCGCTGGACAAGGCAGACAGCCCCTGGGGAGCAGTGGGGGACAGCCTTTCCTACAGTACGATGGCCCTCTCACCAACATCTGTCCTCAAATCCCCACTCGGGGGTGAGACTTTCCAACCAGAAGTGGGGATTTCCAGGAGCTCTGACTTTTATAGAGCATTTCTTTCTGGGGAATCCAAGAGTTGACACCACCACTTGCAAATGGACCTACAGGAGGTCAGGGAGTGGGAGAGGCGCGGGTCCTCCTGGACCTCCACCCCACACATCCCATTAGACCCTCCGAAACCAGACTTTACAGGGAGAGGACAGGTGAGCTGTAGTGTGTCGCTGAACCAGCGCTCCATCGTTTCCCATCTTGGCTACCTTCTACCTGATTGGCTCCTACCTTCTCGCATAAGCAGAGGGAAATGCAAGCCAACATTTGCTGGCGGTTCTCATTGGGTCTAGCTTCCTTTTACTTCTGGTTCCTTGGTTTTTCCTCTCTGGACGTGGTGGCTTCCATCTCACAACCAGCACCCAAGCTGCCAAATTGCTGGTTAAATGAGAATTCAAAAGAACATTTAAGAATACCATGAAAGACCACTTAAGAATGGGGAAAAGAACATTTAAGAATACACTTGGACATCTGCCTGTGGGCTGTTTATCTTTAAATGAGATGTCACATATAATTTAGTAGCTAGCCTAAGTATTGTTCTTCACTTTTATTTGCATTGCTTTGGGCAGCCCTGTATCAGCTCATGCTTTCATTCTTCGTTAGAAGAGATAAATGAAAATGGCACCATGCTTCTGAATTAAAGTCCCAATATCCAACATGTCAATACCATCCGACTGAACAAAACTTCACAGATCCTAGAGCAGGTGTTTAATTTGCATGTTATTACTGACAAGCAAGATTAATGCTTTACTAAAAACTTATGCTGAAATAATGATAAAAGCAGAAGGGTTTTTTATAGTCTCAAAATTGCAAATAGCAAATCATGCTGAGTCCATTTCACCCACTCCTGCATTGTTATTTTCAAAGTAGTCTGTCTTTATAATGCTATAATCAGAGTCCCATTTTCTTCCTTTAAAGAAAATTAAAATTAAGTGGCACATCATTTTAATTTAAAAAACCTAAATGGTCTTCCTGTGCAATTAATGGTCCAGCACAAGGTAAAGCTGATGTGAAATGAGAGGAAAGAGAACAGGGCTTGGTGGAAAAAAAGAAGTGAATCGGGTCAGGACACCAGACTTCTCTTCCTGGCCCTGCCGTTGGGTGACCTCTGACAAGTTTCTCTCCCTGTTTTAGTTTCCCTGCCCGTACAACAGGGCTAGTGAAACCAGCCTCCTCCATGAAGTGCTTTGAGACTTACTGATGAGAAGCACCAGACCCACCCAAAGAATAAAAAAACCAAAACCAAGCTATTATTACTGTATTACTGTTACTCAGAATCTGAGCTGCAAACTTTGTTGAGATGGGGGAGATTGGTCTAGCTTTGGTTTTTTACACTATGGAAGAGGAAGGGTAAGCATAGGAAAATACAAAAGCAGAAGTCCACTTTCTTTCACAGTACACTAGTGCTGGAACAGTTCCCCTGGCTTACCTGGAGCTCTGCTGGATTCAGAACACAGCAAATGCAAGAATAAATTGATCCATGGGGTGCTCCAAAAAAATTAGTTAACTAAAAAAAAACCCACTGAAGGAGATGTTGTGGCTGCAGTGTGAACACATGCCTAAGGGTTAGTTCTCTCTTATGTGCTCTGCTGAAGCAAGGCTGAATCAAAGCCTTTACCCCTACAGTGATCTCCAAAGAAGACACTCAAGCTGCATCTACACAGTGAACTCACCTTACCACCCTTAGTTACAATATCACCAGACTGTGCTGTTCTAGGCAGGCTGCCTCTTATACTGGAAGCAGTACACGGGGCAAACTCATTAACACTGCTGAAGGAGTACCAATTAGCCTGCCCACAAGCCAGTTAGCTTGCTAACTGTTACCCTAATTTCTGTTTAGGAAGCAGCCTGGTTGGAGCAGTGCAGCCTGCTTGAGAGCAATGCCTCTGGAGACAGCAGGAAGGCATCTGAACTCTTGATAGAGGCAATATCTTTTATTAGACCAACTAGATATTTGCACAAAAAAAAATAAATAATCTTTATTTGTAAACTTTTGGGCGCACATACCCTTCCTCAGGCATAGGAGAGCACAAGGACTGTACAATTTGTCCTGGGTGGAAATGTAAATTTGTATTTCACAGGAGAGCCAAAAGGTGTTGTAAGATCTCCTGGTTGGAAAAGTTCATTTTGTACAAATTAGGCTCAGATAAAAGTTAGAGCAGTCTATTTACCTCTGGGGACAGCAGGTTAACTGCACGGACACAATCTGTGAGAGCTAAAGCCTCACGTAGGCATGTGCCTTAAGCTTATGTTTGGGTTGGGCTTACATGGGGAAAGCTATGCAGCGTGGCCATGCTGGCTGCTGGACAGCTTCTCTGGTTGCAGAAGCCAAGCACACACTTTTGCAGGTGTTTTGCTGCAGAAGACACAGTGGGTTCGCTACTCAGTCCAGACCTAATCCACTTAACATTTCACAATGCCACTACCTTGCCTTTAAACCGTGGCTTCCATTTTTCGTGAGGACAGAATCACAAAAGACTTTAGGAGGGCCAAACCCCTCCATCCAAGACACAAAGCATGGGCTTCGCACCGTGGCATCGCTTGGCCCCTCTGTTGCATTTAATGGTGGCAGCTGTTGAGTTTCACCTCTGCTTGCGTAGCAAAACCCACAGTTTTTCTTTTTTAATACATATATGAGATAGATATGCATTCCCTTCCCTTCCCCAATTATTTCTGGCTTTTCTTGCTCTCCCTCTCTATTCCCTATAGACAAGCATAAGCGAGCTTAGACTTAGGAAAAGCTTTAACTTTTTTATTTTGGTAGCAAGTTTTTGGTTTTGGATATCCACTGTTTTATACTGTATTATTATTAGGTTTGTACTGATTCTTACTGTTGTATATTGTATTATCATTTTCATATTGATTTTTGTTTCATATGGATATTGTATGGTTTAGGCCTGTGTTTGTAAGTGAACCAAAGTAATGTCAAGTTTCCATTTTATATGTCAAGTCTCCATCTTGTGTCCTCTGCCCGAGCATCCCCTGTGTCGCAACTGTATGAGTCACATACCCCCCCCATGTAAATTGGTTCCAGGATGAATGAGAGCGATTGGGAATGATTACAATACAATGGTAGCAGGCCTCTACTGAATGGCCTGTAATGACTGGGCCATCACCTCACACTGATTCATCCAGGAACCATGGACCTCACCCAGGAACAGAGACAAGACAAGCATTTGAAAGACAAAAGACCCTGCAGAACCAGCAACTCTACCATTGTACCCCACCATTACAGACACCTGAAACTGCACATCCCTGCACGGAGCACAAATGCTCAGTATGCCAGGGCTGACCCTTGCCTGGGCATGCCTCCTGTCACTAGGGTCACACAAGGTCTGCCCCTATAAAAAGGGGCAGTGAAGACAGACCGAGTGGGATGCCCTCTCCATCTGGACCAGCACCATGCCACACCACCTATCCACCCAGAGGCCCTGACGGTGACCCCACTCTGGACAACTCCTACTGGACAAGGACCCCTTTCCAGCCTGGACAGGTAGCTATCACCCCCACCCCCTCTTCAACCAAGGACTTGGACTCTGCTTCTCTTCCCCACCTGGACTCCAACCCCTCCACTGAGTCTCTTTCTCTTGCTGCCATTGTGAGTGCATGCGCGAGCGCGTGTGTATGTGTGTGAACCGATAACTTCATGGGGCTGTGTAGTGTGTTGTCTGTGTAATAAAACTATTATTTGGACCCCTAAGTTGGGTTTTGCTTTACTATGGTTTGGCCCGGTGCCAATCTCTGCTCCTCACCCCTCTAACTTCTGTCTCATTTCTCCCTCTCCTGCTTCTGGCTCTCTGCCACCTCCAGCACCTGTCCTGAGCTCCTCTCTGCCTCCAAACCCCTGTTTCTTTGCCACTGTCTTATCCCCACTGCCCTTTCCTTTTCAACTGAGCAACCAGGTTTCTGCCTCAGTTTCTTTCCTGGCTGTCTCTTCCTTGCCACCACTTATCTGCCCTCCCTCCCAATATCTCAGCTGTCTGCCTCAGTTTCCAGCCCCAGTCTCCCTTAAGTAAACCCAAGCCTCAGCTCCTCATCCAACTTCTCTGTAGTCCACCGGTTCTGGCAACTTTCACTCCCTGCACTTTTAACTCTCTCTCTCTCTCACCTGAACGAATTAGTGATCTATGTCTAACTTTTGAGGTGTATAGTGTATGTGCTTGAATTGGTGATAGGTATGCATATGCCTAGGCTGGTTTGGATGTGTATGTGCCAGAGCTGGTAGTGTGCGTGTGTATGCACCTAATTGATTTGTGTGTTTGTATATGTGCAATTGCGTCACACCCTCCTGTCTAACAGCACAATATCGAGATCCTGAGAGTTGGCCTGACCCCACAGGGCAACACTTGTACAGTGGGGTCTCCTAATTGGTAAAGTGAGAAGTGGCTTGTAGCAGAGGAGAATGCCACAGCAGCAGGAAAGCTCTCCCACATGTATGGGGAGCTTAAATCAATTATTCCTCTGAATGAGCAATAATATAAATGCTACGCACTCACTCTACACCACTTTTTAATTTCTTTAAATTGCCATCTTCTAAGCGTACAAGGAGAAACACCCTAATTAGTCAAAGCCAGGATTTCTCTCACCCCCTAAGGCATCTTCTTGAGTTGCCCTGGCTACCAAACACAGTGGAGAGGGCACCACGAAGGAAAGCGATCCTTTCATGTTATTAAATATTAATCAGGGGATTCATGCAGATTTTCGAAATGGATTAGCATGCTTAGTCTGTGGCATTTTGATTTATTTGGAATGGTGATTGATCAGCCCTTTTTGGAAAAATTTGCTGCAAACTGCAGTGCAATGCAAGGGGCTGGCTTCATCTTTTCTTGCCACATTAATATAGAAACAAAAATACCCCTGGGCATTAGCAGTTTCTTCTCTGCTAATTTCATATTTAATATCAAATCACCACCACTTGAATTTGAACAGATGCAATTACAGGAAAGGCTGGGTTTCTGTTGCTCCAGCTGGGTGAAAAATCCCCAGCAGATGATCTCAGAAAGGCTGCCACTTTTTCTGCCTGTGTCAAGAAAACCATTCCTCAAATGCAATCGCTGGTTGAAATGCCCCCCTCAATTACTTCACCAAGTATCCTTGGTCAGTAGAGTCACCAGCTGAGATACTCCAGTATGAGCTACGCATTCATTGACCAGACCCTGGTGTAATTCAAGACTCTCAATTTACATCAGCTAGGAATCTGGCCCATTGTCACAAAGATCCGAGCCAGAAAACTTTTTCTTAGTGTGTACCTAACAAGCCAACACAGGAACATGAAAAAACACCACTGAAAAAAAATAGCCTAAAGCCTTAAAGAGACTGGCATGAGAGGCCAGATCACAGGCTCCTTCTTTCTACACCGCATGCAGAAGGAGAGCTTTACACCTTTCCCTTTCTTCCTGCTTCTGCAGACATTTCCTCTCATGTTGCCCGCTATGACAACCAGCAGCCTGAAGGCCAGGGCTCCTTGTGAGAATTTCCTTCTCCACTAGGGCACATGGCCTTAGGCATCTAAGTGCCGTCCTAGTCCATCCTGCTCATGCCCTGAAAAATCCCTTAATGCATCTTTTGTAAGACTATGTCGTCTGACATTTAAAATTTAGTCACAAAAAAAAAAGTGAGGAGGACCCCATCTACCTTTTATATGAAGAGTTTTCCCAGGAACTTGAGCAAGGTGGAAAAGAATCACACTTAGCCACCGAAGTCTACTTACACACTTAGGAGAGGGAGCACAATCTACCCTGGCATATGACTTGCAAAAAAAGATCCTCTTCATTTACACTATAGATTTGCCATGTTTTAATTAACTGTTGTGTTCCTGCAGCCATAATTAACTAGTGTTCAATAACCTGAAAGCTGTTTTAAGATCCATTAGATGGGAAACAAAATATCTATTGCATATTTAATCACAGCAGGAATTAATCCATCATTAATGCTTGCTTTGCAGTGGCACAGGTTATCTGTTCTGCAGGTCAGCAATAGCTCTCAGATGAGTTAATCTTAAAGGTGCTCTATAGGGCAAGGACTGCCTTCGTACAGCCCCTAGCACAATGAAACCCTCTCCTAAATTGAGATCCTGAGGTGCTTCTACACAAACAAGCACTGAAGAACTGGAGAAGCATTTATTAAATGACAGCACTGTGTGTTGCTTGGTGGATTCTTGTCTGTGTAGACAAGATTTACCCCAAAAGCACAGCCGGAGAGATTCTGACCTAGGCCACGTCAGTGTAAATTTGGGAGTATCTCCATTCATTTCAGTATAGCTCCTCTGGACTTGTGCTGGTACCTGAGATAAAAACCTGGGTCAGTTTGAATGCAGGTATTGGAAAGTATCCCAGAGCCCAGGGTCGTGTACACTTACATAGGCAAACTCATCGTCTGAGATGGGCTTCTGTTCCTCACTTCTGAGGAAACTAGAGAAGACTCATGTTCCCCCATGTGTATGAAAAACAGTAGGACGTCTGTTGTGTTGAAAGCAAGTGCTTTGCTTGCGGCCTGAATCATTGGATTAAGGTCTATTTCTCTTGGCAGAGGGAGCACTGGTGAAAGTTGAAGCGGCATGAAACCCCTGCTCACGCTAGGAGTTCTGCAGGAAACCAGCAGCAATGAACGTGTTTCCAAGCAATGCAGATACACCAGCCGAAATTTCAGGCCAAATAAACATTTTGCAAAGTGGGACTGAAGAGGCTTGTGTGCCAGGAAGACCTGACTCATTGCAACTTTCTTTGCCAGCCCTGTTTTGGTTCTGTAGGCAGGGAGGAAGCTCTATAGTTGATTCCTTCTAGTCTCCATACCTCTGCGTGCCCATCCGTAAGCACCAGTGCAAACCCAAATCAGTCTGCCAGATTCTTACTTGGTATTACATCAGTAAAGCACCATGCATTTCAATGGGGACACACGGGTTTACATGGCCTAGGTCAAGGACAGACAGTCAAAGAGCCTGAGGCTGAATCGATTCAATCTTTGCAGGTTAGTCTAAGATGTGCAGATTGAACCAATAAGCAGTGCACAGACATTCATTTTTGATTCAGGAAATGCAGCCACATGCCTGCAGTGGCCCAGGTCAGAAGCCAGGGGGTTCTAGAGCACACCTCCCTGCTCGGAGCAGACAGCTTGGGCCAAGGCTAGCCCGCCCACCTTGCAACAGGGGGGGTATGCAGGGGAGCTGCAAAGCATCCTGGGATGTTGGGGGATTGTGAGTTAACTTGAATCTGATGGAGATCTGGCACAGGCATTAAATAAACTGATTTAACTTAAATCAGTTAAGTCTGATGCTACATCACCCAGGTTTATCTTAAATCAGTTTCAGCCATTTTGAAAGCGGTTTACATGCACTGAACTTCTGTCATGTTACAGATCTGATCCAGTTTCACATCACTTATACCTGTTTATGTGTAATTTCTGTCTCTAGCCCTGAAGACCTGGCCTGAGATGTACAACAGGACTGGAAGGAAAATCATCATGGGAAGAAGCAAAAGCTATCACAATAAACAGCTGAGGACGGAAGACAGTGGCAAACACCCTACGGAAGAGAGAGGCATGAAGGAAGAAAGGAAGGATCTGGGTTAATGGAGTTCCCCGAAGACCATTTCATGTGGCATTTGAATGAGGACCACAGACAGGCCGGGCTTGAAGCCATCAAAATGCAGGAGCAATCTCAGGCTGGAAAAGACAGCAATGCCGTTTTTGCTGCTTGCAGGCTACGTCTTCCCTGGCTTGGAATTTACAGTGCTGGTTTCCCTTGCTCTACCTCTGTGATTTATTTTGAGGGGAAGCCAAGGAAATTCCCCACTTAAATTACTCGCTCCCTGGCTCAGAGCAGTCAGTAATTCACCAGCTCCAGGGACTATATCTTCCCTTCTCACTTTATTTTTCTGTGTTTTCATCATCATATGCTGAACATATTATGAATAAATATTATGCTATTTAGTCTGGTATACTGCTGCAGGACTGTGGAGTGTGATTCTCTTCCATTTTTCTTCCCTGCTATACATCAGGAGTAGCTGCATAGAAGCTAGGCTGGTGTAAGCATGAGAAGGATCTGGCCCACAGGCTGGCTAGCTACAAGGCGCCCTTGTCTTGGGCACTTCACAAATCAATCAGTACTGCTCCTACACTCAGGAGGGCTTTTATTGTTTTCAGAAACCCCAAGAAACAGGCTACTATTCACTGGCTGTCAAGCCAGTCATTGAGAAGGTGCTCGGCCCACCGAGGAAAAACCAACCCAGGAAGCCAGAATGCACTAGTTACAGATAAAAAGAGATGCTCAACCAGGTACCGAACTCATCAGCCTCCTTGTACCCACTTGGTCGTGCCAGAGGGTCAGCCTGGGTCTTGCTGTCTCTAAAGGACTCCCTGTGATATCACCTTTGAAGACTCCCTAAATCACAGGCATTGACCCTGTCAGGCCCCGAGAATGATAAGAAAGGTGTCTTGTGAGGGGTCCTGCAGAGAAGCACAGTTCTTCTCAGCCTCTTTCCTCCACAAAGTGGATCCCAGGTTTGATCTTTCTAACACTGCAGATTCACCCTGACTGCAGCTATGCCGATGGCTCTGTTGGTACAAAGGATTTACTGCGATGAGCAAGGCTGCTGTCCGTACTGGCACAAAACATGGGTGATGGCGTCTTCCCCTGTCTGCTCTGGTGCACTGCTGCTTAGACCAGTGCACCCATCTGTGTGGCCACCATTGGTTTCAAGTGAGGCAAAAGTCCCAGCATAGACCAGGCCTAAATGTTGCTGTACTCTAAAATCACAGGGAGTTAATAGCAAGACAGTTAGGCTGGAGAGCCAGCAAAGCAATCAGGAGTCAAACCAATGCGAAATAGGAAAGCCCAGGCTGCACAAATCATTACCATCGGCAACTGGAGAAGGACCCAAGCTGTATCTCTCGGTGCCGAGTTTAGGACGCGCTATGTCTATTTCTAGCTGACTGCACACTGTGTTGATGCTTCACCATCCCAGCTTACATCCTCCAAAACTTTCCTTCAGGCCCCCTCCCTCTCCTTCACATGGGTGGGAAGGAGACTTCACAAAGACAAGTGGCGCGGGGGAGCGGAGAATGCCTGCTAACTCCAAATTGCAATCTGAGCTCAGGGGACCTGGTGCTGTTCAGACTGCAGATTTCCTTTCAGGCCACGTGTCTCTTACCATTTGTTTAACCCACACACAGACAAGCGTGTTGCTCAGGCTCCCTTCACATATGGGGAAGCATGTTTGGTCCTAGCCCAAGTGCTTCCTGGCTGTTTAGCAGGAACGAGGTCCAGGTTGGGAGGGTTTTGTGCCACCACCTGCAGCACTTGCTTTTTCAGACTTTTGGAAGCCCCCTCCTTTCCCTGGCCTGCCTGCAAAGAGCAGCTGCCCATCTGTCCCCGTCTGCCCTGTTGTTTGCCAAACTATTGCAAACAATCAAACAGAGCGAAGGAGAGATTTGGTTTGGGTGACCCACGTGCCCTGGGATCTCGGTATTTGTGCCTGAAATCCCCAGTGCATCCCTGCTGGCAGCATCCCAGCACATCTTCCCCACTCAGCCAGTTCTTGGCAGCCTCCACCTTTGCAGCTCTAGTCCCATTCGAGTCACTGTCAGCGGCATTTTGTCTCTCTCTGCACCATCTGTTGTGGATTAACCTCTCTTAAAGGCTCTCTCATCATCACGGCGGTGGGGTAACGTGCCACTTTAGAAGACCGGCATCTCTACTTCCCATTGCTGGGATGTTTAAAAGCATAAGCCAGCTCTGATACTTGTCAGATTGGACTCTGGAGAAACAGGTGCAGATACCTCCCTGTGAGATCCAAGCCAAGGAAAATGCTCTTTTGCTATGGAAAAAAATTACTACATTGCATTAAATAGGTAGTTGCATGGCCTAGTGGCTACAGAAAGGGAATCACATGAAGAATCACAGCACCCCATATATACTACTGCTCCAGTGAGGTAAACTGAGGCCCAGGAGATTCAGGGTTATGAATGCTAGGCAAGGCCGTAGGCAGACAAGATTCTTGGGGTAAATCCTTAATTATAGAATTTTACCCAAATTGTTTGCATAAATAGATTTTTTCCAACTATTTGAGCTGGTCTAATAAAAAATATCAGATTTACCCCACGAACCTTGTCTGCCTATGTCCTTAGCCCAACACGGCTACAACCTCCACCCCTGAAACGTGCAAGGCCTTAGGCACGTAAGAGCTCTGAATGCTCTGTCTGTGCTCCCCATGGCATCACAATGATGGAAGCGTAGTGACGCTTGCATTGGTACAAAGTCTAAGTGACCAGCTTCCTACCACACACCCCCTTGCCAGCTCTCACTGACACACAGGTCAACACTCAGCCACTCAACCTTGCCACTCAAGTGTCCTACAGAAGGCAGCCAGGCATCACCTTCCTTCCTCCTCTATGCTTTCCATCACCAGGAACCAAATCCTGAGGCACACAGGGGGTGCAGGATTAGAAGAGCCTTCTTGCACCTGCTCTGGTGCCTTTGCATTTGGCCAGCTGTAATGTAGCAGGCAATTGTGGAAAGCCGTTTAAGAACTAATCAGATATGATATATATGATATATAATATATCAGATATGAATGGGACAGTCTCCATCCTCACTGAAAAGTGGGCATGTCTACATGTGCACATTTACTGTGCAGTAACTGAAATTACTGCACAGTACAAGCACATGAGTACACGTGCAAGCCCGTACTGCACAGTAAATATGGCGAATTGTGCTGACTTGAGCGTAAAGTTGATAACCACATCATGCAAGACCCAATTAGGTACTGCAGAGTAATGCATATGTGGACACCTTACTGCACAGTAACATTGAGTGTGTGAACTGACTTGGAACTAACTTTAGTCCCAAGTCAGTCCACGCACAGTGTTAATGCACTTTAACACCTACACATGTAGTCTATTCAGTCTATTCCTGCTTACCGCACAGTAACTTGCTGTGCAGTAAATTTAAGCCAGTGTAAATGCTGTCCACCCCAAGGCACATATACCAAGCAAAATGCCTTTGCACACCATGCCGGGGGTTGCCTACCCCTGTTCTAGTCTCTAGAAAAAGACACAAACTTGACTTTTACCCCTTGCTCTTCCCCCACCATTAACACCGTTCTCCTTCTCCCTGTCTATAAAGAGCTCATTTTCCTGATAAGAAAAACCAAGTTAATCACAGTGTAAACAGTTCATTCAGCTCCCCTTTCTGTGACAGCTGGTGCCCTGCAATTCACACTCTGGCAATTAACTGTTTCATTCAGAGTCATTAAATAAAATAAAATCCTTATCCATTTTGTTGCTGTACTCCAGCTGAGTTGTATCTAATAGATAAAAAGAAGAAGAAAAGAACATTAATTACTATTGATTTAAACAAATGTGCTCACTTTATCACATGGCAGCTATAAATGGCTCACTACACAGAAACCACTCTTCCCTGGTTGAGCAAACGTCTGCCTACAATTAAGAAGACTTAACTTGAGGCTCAGCAGAATTGCTAAGATAAATGGGAACTTCTCACTCTCTTAGTCATAATGAACGTGGAACTCGCTAACATGAACATGATCAAGAATTGAATCTTTCCAGCTTACAGCTATCTTAAAAGTGCATATCCAGCCGCTGTCTGATACTTTGGAGAGTCCAGCCCAACTTGTTTCCCCACAAACCTATAAGCAGAGAGATTCTACCCTGTGGGCAGGATTGTTCACAAGAGGTCCCCTGGATCTATGCCATCATCTCACACTAGACTGTGCAGAGCATCACAGATGCTGAGGATGCCAAGTCAGGAAGGATTTGCCTCAACCAGCCAAACTCCTCTTGGGGTACATGTTCTGAAACCGTATCCTGAGATGCTCTTTTACAGGGTGGATGGCCTACACCAGAAGCCAAGTCAGCAAAAAGAAAGAAAACCAATTAGGTCTAGAGATGGAGAGTGTCTTTCAGATCAGGGTAGTAGAGCAGAAGGGTTAGGGAAACACCTTTGTTGTTACACTGAGAGAGAATGGCCCATAATTTGTGTATGGGGAAGATTAAAAAAAGAGGAGATCCAGCAAGAAGTGCCAACTAGAAAGGGAGAAAAGCCCTTAGAGAAGTTCCCTTTGTAAATGAGTAAGAGTTCTGCTGAGCTAGAAGAAAAGGTTCTTGAAAAATAGCCTTCAGTTTGCGAGTTGAAAGCAGGGATAGTTCTCCTTCTCTCCCCAGAACCCACCCTGCCATATCTTCCCCCTGGCACTTCTTACCAACCACCAGGAGGACTTTTAGGTATTGTCCATTAGCAGAAACCACTATTCCTCTTTTTGCATGGCTGTATGCAGTTAATGACCCTGTCAGCTGGAGATGTTTGATCTTCCCACACACTTGGCCAATACACAATGCTGGGAATACCCTGTAATGTAAACCAAGCCTTAGGCATATCTGCTTTTACATTAATGAAATAGTTACTTCTCATCTGAATATGCAACGCTTGTGATACCTGGGAAGTGAGTGTTCTACAAGTTCCACTTCCCTGTTCATTTGGTTGGTAAGTCCATTCATAATATCGACTTGTCAAGCCATGGGCACAGACTGCTCTCAGGATGTGTGTGTTTTCAAACCCACTGAGAAATGGGCCTTCAAGAACCCCAACACGTGAAGATTTCTGGCCTTTGAAAATAAATGTGATAGAGGGTTGCTTGCAGTCAGCTGGCTAGAGGTCTCTTCCGACCCTAGCATTTATGAATCTATAAGACCACAGTAGACTTGAGATGGATAAGAAAAGGATCAGTGACATTAATGCAGCAGTGACATGGGAGCTCAGGCCTTTTAGATGCATCTGCTGGGTGAAGGATGACCACTCATTACAGACCTGCCCTCTGGCCCAGTGGAGGTCAGCAAACCAAGAGGCTGACCATGCAGAAGTGGCCAGATAACATAACAGAGGGGTACGGCAGGGATCTAAAGACGCTACATCCTGAAACACGGTGGAGACTTAGAGTATAGCTGTTAGACGGTGAGATTGAGGAAGGGAAGGTTGTGCAGGCGAGATGTGAGCCCTTCTGGAGTAAAGTTTTGTAAACCATCTCACCTGCCGTCTTTGCTGTGCATCCCATTGTGCCCCCAGGTTAGAAACAGGGTAGTGTAGAGCCCTTCTG
Source organism: Gavialis gangeticus (assembly GCF_001723915.1). Classification (NCBI taxonomy): domain Eukaryota; kingdom Metazoa; phylum Chordata; order Crocodylia; family Gavialidae; genus Gavialis; species Gavialis gangeticus. Next base: position 7,607,908 of record NW_017729000.1, on the reverse strand, counting down.
CCAGACAAAAATTAGCAGTGGGAAGCCCATACACAAGGTAGATGTTTGCAGAGAGCTGTTTCCTCCTACTTCAAGGCAGCAATGTGCAATCCAGTACCTGGGGCCATAGTGTGCTTGAGAATCAGGTCCTCAGAGAACAGATTTTTATCTGCAACATGGCCGGTCTTCAAGCAAGCAAGGAAACCACAAATTCCTTCATGTTTTAATAACATATTGTTCTTCCATCAGTGATGATGACAGTTCCTTTACCCACTTTCCTGTGTTCAACCCCACACCACAGGCATGGCCCAATGCTACACAGTACTGGCTGCACCGCAGACATCCATTGCATATCTAACCCTCCTCCCAGACAGGCCTCTCTCCGAACATTTTAATTCCACTGCTTTGAGGGCTACTGAACAAAGTTACAGCTGTATTTACTTAGACAGAATTTAGGAGATGGATCAAATTGCCCTTAGTCAAGAGCTCGATTAACATTCACTTAGCCATCTACTTGTTATTTCATAGCTCAGTTCATTTCCTCTTGGCTCACTGGCATGTTCGGAAGACAAGACAATAAGCGATGGCTCCTGTGGGAACCATGATCCTGGCACAGGACCTGAACTGACAGCTGCCAATTTGTCTTTTTGTCATTTGGGGGGTGGGAAAGTCTCTGCTGCTGGCCCCTGAATCCAACGCATGAAAAGGTCTTGAGAAGATCAAGTCAGAAGCTCTCACACAAGGGGCTCTTCTGGGACAACATTGATGAAAGTCACAGAAATCAAAGGTGTTACATCAGCAATGAAATTGGCCCTTGATATTCATTCAAATTGAGGTCACGGTTGTTAGATTTCTGCAATTTTGGTAGCAAAGCCCTTGACAAGGCCCAGCTTGGGTTTTGCTACCGATTCCAAACTTCACCTAGATTTACCCTGAGACCTGTGAGCCAGGTCCATGTTTTGCGTGGTGACATCTTTGCATCGTCAGGGGCATGGCTTGGCTGGACATGGCTTCAGTCTGAAGATGGGCCAAATCCAAGGAGTTGCCTTGATCATCACTGAAGTTTTGGTTCATTTCTACCTTCAGCATTACAAAGCACTTAATTTGTGATAAGGGGACCTGATCATTAGTGAGCCTTGAGGAAAAAAAACAATCACATAGACTGCAGAATGTATTCTTTATCAATTAAAAATGTGTTCTAGAAATAGATGAGAGACCTTAGTAGCTCTAGCTTTTATTTGCGTACCTTGTAAGAATATACTTTGGGGTATCTTCTGATACTAGTACTTTCTAGCCAGCTTTCAGCAAATGATTATGGCTAATCATCCCCCCCCGGAGTATCTGTGAGAGCATTGGACGGCACCTTTAAGCCATGGATGTCTTCTCCCAAGGAACGATCCCTTGTGTCACTCCCAAGTGGATCATTAGTCTGCCTCTTCTACTTTGAGCTTCTCCACAAGGATTGGCCATCACCCTGGCAGAAGACACTAGAAACTACCCTGATCCAGGTTTCGACCCATGCATGCAGTGGCAGTGGCAGTGTTTAGTGGCAGTGCCCCCTCCCTGCTATGAAGCCATGACTGGTT